>NC_086107.1:3766274-4128774 GCF_963921235.1 Mobula hypostoma
CTCCACATTCCCCCAATCCATGTACTTATCCTCCAAGAGGACCACAATCTCGTCGTGGTTTGGAGGCTTGCGTGCATCAATGATGCAGAGAGCTATGTTGGCTGGAATCAGGGTTTTTCGCTTTGGCTCTTGGTAGGGTCACCGATGCCAAACGGGTCCAAGGGTAGAGGCCAGACTAAGAGTGGTCCACCGGTCTAAGAGTAAGATTGGTCAAAAAAATATTGTTACAGAAACAACAATGAAGAATCTTTCTACATCTGAGTGCGATGGTATTCAAGTCTCCAACCGGGGACTTGCATTGTTGACAGTAGTAAAAACAGAGAGGAAGTTACTGACATGATGAAGGAAGCCCTGAACACCACCAGAAATGGAGGACCTTCATTCCTCCCTTAAATACCAGCAGCATAACAGGAAGTAACCAACACCATGTACTTACACAAACTTCTTTTAAATGCTGTAATTGAACCCACATCCATCACTTGGCAGCTTACTGCACACTTGCAACCACACTCTGAGTGAAGAATTTCCCCCTCAGTTAATTAATAAGTAAACTAATAATGAAAAGAAAGAGTGATAGAAGTCACCCTCTCCTTCCCAGTCTGCAGACACTCAAGGCTGGATTTGATTTACTGCCTGCATGGTTATACCCTACTTTTTCAAAATTCTAACCACAGACCCAATCAAATTTAAATTTGAGTTTATTGTGATATGCGTAAGTACATGCCTGCACAACATAATTACTGCAGCATCACAAGAGCACAGCATCAAATAAGCAGCATTCACAAAACATAATTTATACTGAAACTATACATGATTTTTACAATAAAACACAATCAGAACAAAAAAGAAATAAAGTCTATTCTAGTCCAGATTGGCCAAGGTGGTCCTAATGTTGTCATACTAAAGTTGTTCCACTTGAATCAAGGACCGGATGGTTGAAGGGAGGTAGCTGTTCTTGAATCTGCTGTTGTGGGACTTTAGGCTTCTGTACCTCCTGCCCGAAGGTAGCTGTGAGAAGATGGTATGGCCTGGATGGTGGGGATCTTTGACAATGGAAAGCGCCTTCCTGCAGATACTACCAATGGTGGGAGGTGATGTGCCCATGATGCATTGAGCAGAGTCCACTGCGCCCTACAGCTTCTTACATTCCTCGGCATTCAGATTGCCACACCAGATCATGATGCAATTAGTCAGAACACTTCCAACAGTACATCTGTAGAGGTTTGTTAGAGTGTTTGCTGGCAAGCTAAGCCTCCAGAATATTCTAAGTAAGTAGAAGTGCTGACCATCTCCACTGCCGATACAATGTAGACCAACCCTGCACACTGCTGACACAATGAAGACCAACCCTCCCCACTGCCGATACAATGTAGACCAACCCTGCACACTGCTGACACAATGTAGACCAACCCTCCCCACTGCGGATACAACGTAGACCAACCCTCCCCACTGCTGATACAATGTAGACCAACCCTGCACACTGCTGACACAATGAAGACCAACCCTCCCCACTGGTGATACAATGTAGACCAACCCTCCCCACTGGTGATACAATGTAGACCAACCCTCCCCACTGGTGATACAATGTAGACCAACCCTCCACACTGCTGACACAATGAAGACCAACCCTCCCCACTGCTGATACAACGTAGACCAACCCTCCCCACTGCCGACACAATGTAGACCAACCCTCCCCACTGCCGATACAACGTAGACCAACCCTCCCCACTGCTGATACAATGTAGACCAACCCTCCCCACTGCTGATACAATGTAGACCAACCCTGCACACTGCTGACACAATGAAGACCAACCCTCCCCACTGGTGATACAATGTAGACCAACCCTCCCCACTGCTGACACAACATAGTCCTACCCTCCCCACTGCTGACACAATGTAGACCAACCCTCCCCACTGGTGATACAATGTAGACCAACCCTCCCCACTGGTGATACAACGTAGACCAACCCTGCACACTGCTGTTACCACAACACGGGCCTAGAGCCATCAAATGCTCCTCATACATCAAGCCATTCATTCCTGGTATCATTCTCGTGAACCTGCTCTGGACCCTCTCAGATGTCAACACATCCTTGCATGTTTTCTCCATATTAGGTGTGGAGATGATCTAGGTGTCAGAGTTGAGAAGGCAGAAATCTCCGAAGATTGTAGGGTTGGTGGAGATTACAGAGAGAGAAAGGGTGGCATGGTACTGTGGTAGTTAGCACAATGCTTCACAGTGCAGCTGACCCAGGTTCAATTCCTGCCACTGACTGCAAGGAGTTTGTACATTCTCCCCATGACCACGTGGGCTTCCTCCTGCCGTTGAAAAATGTAGCATTTGGTAGGTTAATTGGTTATTGTGAAATTGTCCCATGATTAGTCTAGGCTTAAATCAGGGTGGTGCTGGGTGGCACGGCTTGAATTTCACACTGTAGCTCAATAAAAAAATAAAATAAAGGCCAGGTAGGATTTGAAATGTTCTGAAATCAAATAATCACTGAATAAGGAATGAGATTTTGATTTCAGATGCAAGGAATGGCCTTTTACATATGAAAAGGAGATATGATCTCAAATGTACGAAAGGTGAAATGAGTGGACTGGAATGCTTTAGAATAGTGAAATTCAGCATAGTCAAAGTACAGTGATATTCAAAGTGGTATGCGTGTTACCATATACTCACCTTGAGATTTATTTTATTGCAGGCAGTTACAACGAAAGAGAGAAATAGAATAGAATGTATGAAAAGTTGTTCAAACAAAGTCCGACAAACAGACAAAGCACAAAGGACAAATAGTGCAAATAAAAATAAACAAACAATACTGAAAACGTGCATTTATTGAAAGTGACTCTGTATTTTGTGTCATAGAGTTATTGTGCTATTTTCAATGCTGCATCTGATCCAGAGTAACAACCATTTTGTTCCCTTTTCACCTGTGTACTGAAGAACGACAATAAACAATCTTGAAATGGACAAGCCAATATCCTAATGCTGGAACGGGTGCAAAGATCATTTGCTTTATCTGCTATAAACCATATATGCACCTCCATTCCATCTGGTAAAAGTGGAATTTCTCAGTGGCTAACCATTTCAATTCCTATCCCCATTCCAATTCTGACATGTTGGTCCATGGCCTCCTCTCATAGTAGGGGAGCAACATCTCATCATATTCCATGTGAGTAGCCTCCAACCTGTGGCATGAACATCGATTTCTTCTTCTAGTAATTTATTATTTTCTCTTTTTTCCTTTTTCCCTCTCCTTCGCTCTTCTTTTATTCCCCACTCTGACCTTTTACTACTTCTCCTCACCTGCCTATCACCACCTCCTGGGTCCTCTCCGTCCTCCTCATCTCCCATGGCCTACTCTCCTCTATCAGATTCTTCCTTCTCCAGCCCTTTACCTTTCCTTCTAGCTTGTTCTCTCCTCACTTTTTCAAATCTTTTTATTCTGGTGTCTTCCCACTTCCTTTGTAGTCCTGATGAAGTGTCTCAGCCTGAAATGTCGAATGTTTATTAATTTTCATAGATGTGGCCTGACCTGTTGAGTTTCTCCAGCATTTTGAGGGTGTTATATAAAAGTACATTCTTAAACAATTCCAGGTAATTATTACACATTTGTTGATTCATGCAGATTTGCGACATTGAAACATAACTGGAGAGGGGAAGAGAGAAATCTTTTGGCATTTCTCCAGGGAGCTTCCAATTCAGAAATCCCCGTTCATAGCCTACAGAAAAATTGCAGAATCCCAGGGAGTGGTTGTCAACAGTCTCATAGTAGCTCATCATCTAGTCAGGACATCTGAGAGCACTTCACAGCCAATGTGTTACCTTTGATCACCGGAGTCTCCATCCCCACTAGTTGTGACATTTACCAGGAGATTTGTAGACGAAGGGCCTGAATCATTGTTGAAGATTCCCACCCCGCTTCGTACTACCGTCAGGAAGGAGGTACAGGAACATCAGGACGAGGACTGCCAGACTGGGTAACAGCTTCTTCCCTCAGGCTGTGAGAATAATGAATACCCTGCCACCACTGAAGTCTCATCACTAGGACAGCGAGCTGTTTACCTGTGCTGCACTCTGCATGCATTTTGAACTATTTACGATAATATGCTGTTTTATGTGCTGTGTGTGATATATGTTTTGTGGATGCACTGTTGTCCAAAGGAACGTTGTTTCGTTTGATTGTATAAATGTACAGTCAGACAACAACAAACTTGAACTTGAAGTACAATTCGTCTCTTGTTACGCAGGCATCATGCAGAACATGGTCTCTGAAATGGCAAACTAGAATGGAGAATTGTAGAGATGCGTGAAGCTGGAAAAAGCTACAAAAGCTTTTCTAAAGACGAGTGTTCATCAGTCCACAGTAAGAAAAATTGTCTAAAAATGGAGAAAACTCAGTACTGTTGCTGCTCTCCCAAGGAGTGGGTGTCCTGCAAAGATCACACCAAGAGCACAATGTGCAATGCTGAGGGAGGTAAAAAAGTCAAAGGTAACAGCAAAAGACCCGCAGAAATCTCTAGAACTTGCTAAAGTCTCTGTTCATGTGTCCACTGTAAGAAAAATACTGAAGAATGTTGTTCATGAAAGGACACCATGGAAGAAACCACTACTCTCCAAGAAAAACATTGCTGCACATCTCAAGTTTGCAAAAGACCACTGAGATGTTCCACAATGCTTCTGGCACAATCCAAACTCCGATGCCCTGAGCTATAATAGTGTAATGCCAATCCCTACGCTACTGTAGTCCCCAGTGGGGTTGCTATTCCTGACAAAGTATGCAGTTTACATACAAGGCTATGGAAAACTTCTCAATTAGCAGGAACACCATTGCCCCCTGGTGTCCAATACTGTACATGCAGAGTTGAGCCATGTCAAAGTTAAAGCACAAGATAATTCTGCAGAAGCAGGAAATCCTGAGCAACATACACAAAATGCTGGAGGAACTCAGCAGGACAGGCAGCAACTATGGAGGGGAATAAACAGTCAGTGTTTCATGCTGAGACCCCTCATAAGGACTGGAAAGAAACCACAAATCCACGTATGCACAGGTGAAATAAAATCTTACTTGCAGCAGTATCACGGGCACATAGCATCAGATTCACAAAAACATAAATTAAAGATAAACTATATGCATCTTTTACAAGAAATTAGAACAAAAAGTCCATTTTAGTGCAAAGTGATCAAAGTAGTTTTAGTGTTGCTGAACTATTGTGATTAGAGTTCAAAGTACAAATATATCACCATATACAACGCTGAGATTCATTTTCTTGCAGGCAATCACAGTAAATACAAGAAACACAAAAGAATCAATGAAAGACCACACCCAAAAGGACAGACAAGCAATGTGCAAAAAACAACTACCTATGCAAATACAAAAAGAAAGAAAAAAGAAATAGTAATAATAAATAAATAAGCAATAAATATCGAGAAATGAGATGAAGAGTCCTTGAAAGTGAATCTGTAGGTTGTGGGAACAGTTTAGCGATGGGGCAAGTGAAGTTATGACCATTGGTTCAAGAGCCTCATGGTTGAAGGGCAATAACACTTCTTCCACCACACATCTATGGACGTTTGTCAAAGTATTGGATGTGATGCTGAATCTTCACAAACTTTTAAGAAAGTAGAGGTGCTGTTGTGTTTTCTTCATAAAGGCACTTACGTGCTGGGCCCAGGACGGGTCCTCTTACCTCTGATCCCCTGAAGAGGTCTGGTTCATTAAGCTCTGGTTTCCTCCTCCTGAAGTCAACAGTCAGCTCCTTTTGCTGACATTCATTGAGGTCGTTGTTTTCTTTTATCTGAAGAAGACTGCGCCAGCAAACAATGTGACTAAAGGCAATGTCCTTCAGACAGTTCAGGGAACTACTTCTTTTAAATATGATTCAGCTACTATTGGAACCTGTGATTTACATTTTGATGCTGTCTTTTTGGGCTGAGTGAGTGATCTGGCACTTGGTTGTCTCCGAGGGACTTCGGTGTGTGGCCTTGAGCCCATGACCGACTCCATTTCTCGCTGATCTCACTGGTTAAAGCATTGAGTAAGATTGAGGATGAGAGTACAAGGACATACAGAGGCTCAGCACCATCTGCCTGTGTTTGACATGTCTGTCTCTCCCTTGCGTTCAACGCTGCCAGAGTCTTGGGTCTTGGGCAAGTTTTAACTGATACGCTTTGTGCATTAGACACTGCAGTTTATGTTATATGCTTCTGGTTACTCCAGTTTTCATTGTTTTGTGTGATTTTGATCAGAGCAGACTGGCTCAGCGGCCTGCGGTCAATGAATCACAGCACTAAATAGAAATGAACCGAACTAAACTGAACACTCCTAGATTGTTTCAATGACTGGTTTGATGCTTAATATTTTGTGGTTTTCACTTGCTTTTTGCTGTTTGTGCGATTTGATCTTCTGATGGGTGTTTGAAAGGGTTCCATAGGGTTTCTTTGTTTCGTGGCTGTGGGAAGATGAATCTCAGGGTTGCATACTACATACATACTTTGACAATAAATGTACTTTCAACTTTGTTGTGGCACCACACAGCCAGATTTTCAATCTTTCTCCGATATGCTGACTTGTCACACCTTTGATTCGGCCAGCAACAGTGGTGCTGTCAACAAACTTGAATACGGCATTAGAGCTGTGCTTAGCCTCACAATCATAAGTGTAAAGAGAATAGAGCAGGGGGCTAAGACACAGCCTTGAGGTGCATCTGCACTGACGGAGATCGTGGAGGAGATGAGAGGATTGTGAAATTTGGTTCAAGAACTGAATAATTGAAGGGAAGCAGTACTCCTAAACTGGTGCTGTGGGACTTTAGGCTTCCATACCTCCTGCCCGAGGAGAGAGTTGGTCAGTTGCCATGTTAACAGTCTTCAGACAAGTTTTCTTATATGTGCTAGTGAAGGGGCTATTGCAAACTGACGTCAAGGAGGAAAACCTGATGGTGTCCCCATGCATCCCTCATACAAACTCTTCTCTCTCCTGCCATCTGGCAAAAGGTACCGAAGCATTCGGGCTCTCACGACCAGACTGTGCAACAGTTTCTTCCCCCAAGCCATTAGACTCCTTAATACCCAGAGTCTAGACTGACATCTACATCATTTATCATTATATTGAAATTGTCTTCTACTGTGCTTATTTGTCTTGTTTATTATTTATTTATTAATTATTGCACTGCCCTGCACTGTTTTGTGCACTTTATGTAGTCCTGTGTAGGTCTGTAGTCTAGTGTAGTTTTTGTGTTGCTTTACGTAGTCTAGTATAGCATTGAGTTGTCTCACATAGTCTACTGTAGTTTTGTGTTGTTTTATGTAGCACCGTGGTCCTGGAGGAACGTTGTTTCATTTCTACTGTGTACTGCACCAGCATCTTATGGCTAAAATGACAATAAAAAAGCAACTTGACTTGACTATTAACTGTGATAAGTCACTACTCATCACAGCACGAAGCGCAGAATCAAATATCGATGTGATGATTGTACGTTCTAGTATCAATTGTTTGGCGACAATAAAAGTATAAAGTATACTTGCTTAAATCGAATAGTGTATTCTGAATATTGAGATGTGCAAAATATATAAACCACAAAAACCCACATTTTGGAAGGTCGAATTTGAAAGCAGAGCACAGGGTTAATGGCAGAATTCTTAGCAGTGTAGAGGAACAAAGGAATCATGGAGTCCAATCTATAGATTCGCCCAAAGGTGCTGCGCAAATTGATAGGTTTGTTAAGGTGTATGGTTTATTGGCCTTAATTAGTTGGGGGATGGAGTTTAAGAGCCACAAGACAATATTGAAGCTCTACAAAATACCGGTTACATCACACTTGGAGTATTGGGTTAATTTCTGGTCCTCTCATTATAAGAAAGTGTGGAAGCTTTAAAAAGGGTGTAGAGGATGTTGCCTGGACTAGAGAGCATGGCTTATGAAGTTAGGTTAAGCGAGATAGAACTTTTTTCTTTAGAGTGGAGGAGGATGAGCGGTGACTTGATAGAGGTGTAAAAGATGAAACAAGGAATAGGTCAAGTGGACAGCCAGAGACTTTTTCCCAGGGAGGCAATGGCTAATACAAGGGGACATAATTTTAAGGTGATTGAAGGAAAGTATAGGGGCATGTCAGAGGTTAAGTTCTTTACGCAGAGAGTGGTGGGTGCATGGAACTCCCGGCCAGGGGTGATGGCAGAGCCAGATACTTTGGGAGTATTTAGAAAAATGGAGGGTTAGATAAGAGGGAAGGGTTAGATTGGCTTTGAGTAGGTTAGAAAGTCGGCACCACATTGTGGGCCAAAGGGTCTGCACTGTGCTGTAATGTTCTAAAAGGCAGTGGGGTGAAGAACAAAACAGACAGTCCTGGTCCCTGTATTACCTTGCCCTGTGCCAAGAACGTTTGCTCCAGTTTGCTTATCAAACTATAAATAGTTAGATAACCTCTCACTAAAGATTAAACAAGATTGGGAGAGAACTTAATTTGACTTTTGTTAATAAAGATTGGTTGCGAGTTCTGAAAATGGTTAGTTTTTCTTCGATATGTGCCAATCATTGTTTCATTCAATTTAAAATTGTTCACCGTTATTATTTAATATTCCCTAATATAGATAATTATTGCAATAGGTGCAAAAATGAAGTAGCTACTTTGTCACATATGTTCTGGTCATGTCCCTCATTGAAATCTTTATTTTCTGCAATTTCTAAAGCTTTGAAAATTAATTTACAACCTAATACATTGACTATTCTATCTGGAATAGTTCCGCATCATATTCAGGGTATTTCATTTTCAAACCAACATGTAGTTGCATTCGTTACATTGTTGGCAAGAAGGGCTATTTTATTGAAGTGGAAAGATACCTCTGCTCCTACACTAATTCAATGGTTTTCCCAAGTAATATTATGTCTTAGTGTGGAAAAAATTAGAAGTAGAACTTTTGATTCCCGATTCGATTTTGAGAGAAGGTGGGGCTCTTTTGCCAAATATTATCATTTAATTTGAATTAATTTATATGGTTTCCTTCCAATTTTATGTTATATAAATCTGATTTGGTGGTTGTTGTTTTCTTTTTTCTTCATATATATATATATAAATGATTGTAAGACGTATTGCTCCAGGAGTTGGTTCCTAATGGGTTTTTTTTTGTTTTGTAGTTAGTGAGGGTTTTTTCCCAGTTAGTTGGGTTCTCTTTTTCCCTTCTTTTTCTTATATATATAAAAAAACTATAAATAGAATGCAGAGCAATATGGCAAAAGGAACAGGCCTTTTAGCCCACACCATCTGTGTCATCCCTGGTGCCAACTTAAGCTGCACACCTGCCTGCACATGGTCTATATCAGCACCATTGTAGCATAACAGTTAGCATGATGCTATTATAGCTAGACGTGTCAGAGTTCAGTTTCGATTTCAACGTCATCTGTAAGGAGTCTCAGTACATTCTTCGTGTGTGTGTGTGTGTGTGTGTGTGTGTGTGTGTGTGTGTGTGTATGTATGTGTTTCCTCCCACACTGGTTAGTATGCTAATTGCTCATTGTAAATAGTCCTGTGATTAGACTAGGGTTAAAAATGAGGGGATTACTGGGGGATGTGGCTCAAAGAGCCAAAAAGGCCTGTACTGTGAGGAAAGGAATGAATGAATGGAGGGAGGGATGAAGGATAGATGGATAAATATCCCTCCATTCCTTCCCTGTATAAGTGCCTCCTAAACATTACTATCCTACCGACTTCCACCACTTCCTCGGAGGTACATTCCAGGCACCTACCACTCTGTGTCAAAAAAAAACTTATGTCATGAATCTCATTTAATCTTTCATCCTTTCATCTTAAAAATTACCTCTGGTATTTGACATTGCCACATATTTTTGCAAAAAAACAGAAAAGCTCATTTTCATACTACGACTTCTACAAACTCAGATCATCCCAAAGCACCTTAACTTAAATAAAGTATGTCTGAACTTTAAGTTCAAAGTAAATTTATTAACAAAGTAAGCATACGGCAACATATACTACCCGAGTCCTGATGAAGTGCCTGAAATATTGTTTGTTAATTCATATCTATGGATGCCGCCTGACCTGCTGAGTTCTCTAGCATTTTCCGTGAGTTACTACTGAGATCCATTTTCTTGCAGCAGATTAATGAAGAATGACATAAATCAATGAACAACTACACAAAAGATTGACAAATTACCAATATGCAGAAAACAAACTGTGCAAATACAAAAACAAATAATAAATAAATAAATAAATAAATAAATATTGGGAGCATGAGTTTAGAGTCCTTGAAAGCCTGTCCATAGGTTGTGGAATCAGTTCAGAGTTGTGGTAGTGAAGTTGTCCACGCTGGTTCAGGAGCCTGATAGCTGAGGGGTTAACTGTTCCTGAACTTCAGTCACTGTTGTATGAAATGAAGCACACCATTTGCCCCTCTGGTAGCAAGAAGACAGTGACCAGGGGTATTTATTTTATGATGTCAACTGTACACCAAGAACTCTTTGCACTTTTTGAAATAATGTGTTGCCGAGATGACACCAAGTTGTGGTCTCTGTCAAGGTCTTGGCTCAAATTTAGTTGTTTTTTTTAGGTTCATAGGCGTGGTTTTGGGGACAGAGAGGTAAGTTAAGGGTCAGGTTCGTGTTTACAGACAGGGATGTGGTGGAGCTGGAGGTCAGGCTGGAGTCTAGGACTCTGCTCTGTGCTCGAAGGCCATCAATGTAGACATGGGGACGAAGGACACCCAGAGTCTAGGTTTCCACTCAGCGCTTGAAGGGCAGCGACATGGTGTGTAATGAAAGACATCTGCGGATGTCAAGCTGGCAAATATTGTGGGTGAAGACCAATGTGGATGCAGGTCAGTGGGTCCTGGGGATCAGATGATCAAGCAAGCAGGGGCACAAGAGTCCAGAGATCTGGGTCCTGTCATCGGCTAGTCCTGGGGTCGATACTAAAGATTGAAGCCTGAAAGTTGATCGAAAGTCCGGATGTCAAAACACAATAGCCGAAGCCCTGGGTCTGCAAGTCTGAAGTCCATTGGGGGAGTCAGGAGCCCATTGTCCAGTAGAGGCCTGGAGGCCTGTACTGAAGTCGGAGAGTCGGAGGGAGGAATGGGGTTTGTTTTGCTGTTGTTATTTTGTTGCTTGTTATGTTCTGTGTTGTTTGTGAGCATGCCACGTTGGCTCCAGAACGTGTGGTGACACTTGCAGATTACTCCCAGTACTTCCCTATTTGTATTGGTTGTTAACACAAATGACACACTTCACTGTATGTTTCAATGTACATGTGATGGATAAGAGAATCTGAATCTAAATTTTTTAGGTCCAAGGAAGAGGTAGAAGAAGGGTGCAAGAGGTGCTGCAATGTTTTCTCTTAATCACAAATAATTTCCTGCACTTCTCCCTGTGACAGATCAGCAACAATATTGAACTCTTCTGAGACTCCTTCCTTGCATCAAAGATATGCAGGGTGTGAGCAAGCAATGATGGTACAGGCATCATTGGGCACAATAGTGTAATACTATTACAATTCAGTCCGTTCCAGAGTGCAGTGCTCAATTCCAGTGCCATTCTGTAAGGAGTCTCTGTATGTCCTCCCCGTGGAATGTGTGGGCTTCCCCTGGGTGCTCTGGTTTCTCCCCCACAGTCCAAGGATGTATCAGGTTGGTTAACTGGTCATTGTAAATTTTCCCATGATTAGGTTAGAATTAATCGAGTTTGTCAGGGTTTTCTGGGGTGGTCCGGCTCAAAGATTCAGAAGGGCTTACTCTGTGCTGTGTCACTAAGTAGACAAATGACAGAGTGCGTTCACTCTTACCTTGACAGTAGCCGATCTGAGGGTTATATTCTGCATACGCGGAGAGGATACGGAAAAGCCTTGCTTGGCCTTCTTTAGCTTCTGGGTTCCTGCCCATCAGGGAGCAGTGCGTTGGAAAAGATCGCTCTGCACAAAGTAAAACTACAAATCAAACTTCTACATATTAAACAATTCAATAAATAAAAAGATTTCATAAATTTATAAAAACGTTGGCCCAGAGTTTCCTGGTGGGTAGTGAGCCTTCTCACACTCACCTACCTGCTCAATATCCACCAACCTCTGGTGGATTTTCTAGAAACAGCATTCTCAGTGAAGCAACCTCCAGCCTGAATGTGCAGCCTTTTGGATATGAATCGTGTGAAGAGGATACTTCCAATAGTGGGAAAGTCTGGGACCAGAGGGCATAGCCTCAGAATACATGGGTGTTTCTTTAGAACAGAGACGAGGAGGAATTTCTTCAGTTCTTCATAGTTTACCCTGGTCACAAGAATTATCCCAGGAATTAAATATGAGGAGAGTTTACTGGAGTACACTGAATTTACTGGAATGAGAGGGAATCTCATTGAAACTTATTGAATATTGAAAGGCCTAGATAGAGTAGATGTGGAGAGGATGTTTCCTATAGTAGGAGTGTCTAGGACCGGACCTGAGGGGTCAGCCTCAGAATTGAGGGACGTCCATTTAGAATGGAGATGAGGTGGAATTTCTTTAGCCAGAGGGTGGTGAATCTGTGGAATTCATTGCCACAGATGTCTGTGGAGGCCATCAATGGGTATATGCAGTTATAGCAGAGATTGATAGGTTTTGGTTGGCTGGTGGCGCAGTGACATCAGCGCCGAACTCCAGAACGGAGGTTCCCAGGTTCGAATCCAGTCGGGCCGATCTCGAGTACGCTTTCCATCCGTGCCGGGTTGAGTGCTGAGCTCGCAACTCGACCTCGTAAAATAAAGAAAAATACTGTACTGCAAAATGACTGTACAAGGACTGGCGCGCCACACAGTCTCTCGTTCCGTGCCTTGTAAGGCAGGAAAATGCCCAACGCTGGCCTCTCAGGTCTGAGTCGATGTCATCATCATCATCATGATAGGTTCTCGATTAGTAAAAGGTTATTGGGAGAAGGCAGGAGAATGGGGTTGAGAGGGAAAATAGATCGGCTAAGTGAAGCAAACTCAGAGTTGCAAATGTCCTAATTGTACTCCTATGTCTCAGGGTCTTATGAAATTGCCTCGAGTGAAAGTAGAGATGGGTGGACTCTGAAAAACTTACCTGTAGTAATTAAAGAAAACTCTTTTGATAGTGGCCTAGTCAAATACCAGATTTAGCCAGTTGTCAAAACTATTGAGTAGTGTTTCCTAATACCTCTTCAACACTCAGAAGCTATCAAAGCCTACTTACAATTAATCACAACATTATGTAACAAGTCTTCATAAAAAAATGAAAGAATTGTAAATCACTTCACATTTATGTCTCTTTGTCACGATTATTCCTCACCATTTAAATATGGAGGTCTTAAAACTGAGCAAACTCTGGTAGATTTATCATGATAGGTTCTCGGGAAAATCAGAAAGCTGGCTTTCCCTTGCTGGGCCCCAGAGGCAACTAAAACTGTAATGAGGATATGAGTTCAAGAACTACGAGATAGTATTACAGCTCTCTCAACTCTAGTTAGACCACACTTAGAATATTGTGTTCAGTTCTGTTTGCCTCAGTATACGGAGGATGTGGAAGCCTCAGAGAGGGTGCAGAGGAGATTTACCAGGATACTGCCTGGAGAGGAGGAGGAGGAGAGATGACCTGATAAAAGTGTACAAGATTATGAGAGGCATAGATAAAATGGACAGCCAGTATTTTTTCTCAGGGTGGAAGTGGTTAATAAGAGGGAGCATAACTTTAAGCTGTTTGGAGGAAAGTACAGAGGTGATATCAGAGGCAAGTTCTTTACATGAGAGTGATGGGTGCATGAATCATGCTGCCAAGGGTTTGGGAGAGGCAAATACATTAGGGATGTAGTGCCCTGGGTAAGACTTCTACTGCTATGCTGTACGTATTTCATTTTAGCAGCTTCTGCAAAATCTGTGTGTCCTGTTGCTTTTGACTAAAGATAAGAAGCCCTGCTATTCAACTTAGGAATGTTGTGTCAGGATGGTGGAATTGGAAGAAAGTTCGAGAGGGCAGGGCAGAGGGAGATTTGTGACAGACTGTGGTCTAGTTTAGGGTTTTTTTTGGTGGGAGCTGCAGAGAGGACAAGAAGGGGAATGCAGCAGAATGCCATGGGAAGGAGAGCTCCCATTGCAAGAAGTGCTTTGTACAGATGAATGGCTGCAAGGAGGAAGGGTAATATGAGCGAGAGCAATCCAAAGTTATGTGCACATTTAGACTGGTTTAACTGTAATGGCCCCTTATTTTCTTTTCTTTATCTTAATAAATGTTGGATAGAGCTGAAATTAGTAAATGTACTTTCTTTATAGTTTTATGCGGTGTATGATTTGTTATTTCCGGCTGACTGATAATCGTGTATGGGCAGTAGTTACACAGCATTCCCTTAAAACCGAGTCCCACTACTCCGAACATCCCAACTTTCCTGTTTAGTTGAATCCAAAGATCATATCAACCCCTAGATGTAGATTGCTTATGGAAAGAAGTCTTCTCACCACTGAGTATGTGGCTGTTAGCCAAGTCGGCTATTGAGCCAAGTTTGCATATGAGCTTGGTGAGAGGGTGACAGGGGCATTTAAGGTCCTCTTTGGTAGTCACATGGATCAAAGAAAAATGGAGGGTTATGTAGAGGAAGGGTTAGATTGATCCTAGAGTAGGTTAAAATGTCAGCACAGCATCGCAGGCCACGTTTCCAAGTTCTATGATGTCGAAGCTATGTCCCTTCACATTTGTGACTCCCACAATAGCAGGATCTTCTTGACACCTACCCTCTCGAACTTCCTTAGGACGTATTTATTTACTTGTTGAGATGCAGCCTTCTGTCTCTGAGTCATGCTGCCTAGCAATCCCCTGAATTAATCTGAAGCTAATCATGGAACAAGTTACAACAGCCAGCTAACCTACCAACCAGTATGTCTTTGGACTGTGGGGGGAAACTGGAGCACCCACAAGAAACCCATGTGGTCACAGGGAGAACGTACAAACCCTTTACAGGCAGCAGCGGGAATTGAACCCAGATCATCTGTACTGTAAAGCATTGTACTAAACACTACACTGCCATCCTGCCCAATCTTATGTTTCAATAAGATAATCCTTCATTCTCCTAAATTACACAAAACTGAACAGTTTAGCCTCTTGACAGTATAATCACTTATCCCAAAAATTAGCCAGGTGAATCCCTTAAGGACTGCTTCCAACAGAACTACACACACAAAGTGCTGAAGGAACTCATCAGGTAAAGCAGCATCTATGGAGGGGAATAAACAGTTGATGCTTTGGGCCTAGAATCTTCATCCATTCCTGATGGAGGGTCTCAGCCTGAAACTGCCTGACTTGCTGAGTTCCTCCAGTATTTTGTGAGTGTTTCTCAAGATTTCCAGCATCTGCAGAAACTGTGGTGTTTAGCAGGAGAGGAATAAACAGTCTACATTTCAGGCTAAGGCTCTCCATTAGGACTCGGAAGGAAGGGGCCAGAAGCCTGAATAATAAGGTGGGGGAGGGGGGAGGAGTACAGGCTGGCAGGTGATAGATGGGACTAGGTGAGGAGGAAGATGGGTGGGAGGGAGAGGGGTGAACCAAAATGGGGAAAGGAAAAAAAGAGAAGGGAAAGAAATTTTCATAAGTTAGAGAAATTGATATCCATGACATCAGGTTGTAAATTACCCAATCAGAATATGAGATGTTCCTCCTCCAACCTCAGTTTGGCCTCAAAATGGCAGTAGAGGAAACCATGGACAGACATGTCAGCATGGGAGTGGGAAATCAGACCGAAATGGGTTACTACCAGGAATCTCTACATAGCTTCCTAATGTATTATCAGCTCTCCCAAACCTCCTCAACCCACGTCTTCATTGGAGTAGGTTCCCTACCCATCAGTTCTGAGTATTGTTGTTCATCCATCAGCTCTGGGTTTTGTTGGCCCCGCTCCACTTCAGTTGCCAAACTCATGAACTACATCTCTGTTGACTGTTAAAACACAGGCAGCAATATCCTCTTTTTCACACAATTCATCTTACCTACGTCCAGCACAATCTGTCTCAGGATTTCAATCTTGACTTCTGGGTGTCGGCCAGGTGACAGATTCCTGGTTCCACCATCCATTTCTGCCGATACCTTGTGTGCACCGGCCATTGTGGACACAGCCATCTGCACTCCATATTCATTCACACCAAGGATGGCCAGCTGGCTGCGGAGATCTTGCACATAATCCTGGGAGAAACAATGCTGTGTTAAAACCATAAGACCTAGGAGCAAAATAAAGCCATTCAGCCCTTCAAGTCTGCTCTGCCATTCCATCACGGTTGATTTATTATCCCTCTCAAATCCATTCTCTCACCTTCTCCTCACAACCTTTGACACCGTGACTAATCAAGAGCCTATCAACATCCGCCTTAAATATACTCAATGAATTGGCCTCCACAACCATCTGTGGCAATGAATTTGACAGATTCATCACCTTCTATCTAAAGAAATTCTTCCTCATCTCTGTTCTAGAGAGACGTCGTATTCTGAGGCTGTGTCCTCATGTCCTAGACTCATGCACTAAACGAAACATTCTCTCCATGTCCACCATCTAGGTCTTTCAATATCTGATAGGTTTTAATGAGATCCCCCTCCCCTTTTTCTAAATTCCAGCAAGCATAGGCCCAAAGGTGATAAATTCTCCTCATAGGTTAACTCTTTCATTACTGGATCAAATTATTCTGCTTCTGCTGGAAATATTGAGCAACACACAAAATGTTGGAGGAACTCACCAGGTCAGGCAGCATCTATGAAGATAAATAATCAGTCAATGTTTTGGGCCAAGACCCTTCATCAGATTCTGTGTTGCAAATTCCTATGTTTCCATGACTAATAAGCTATTAAATTAACCATCTTATTAGTCCTGGAATCATTGAAGTTTACAACAGAGAAAAGCCTAAAGGATGGCCAGCTCCATTTTACTAGGAGGCAATGGCCAACACCACAGGACATCCACGTAAGATGAGTGGAGAAAAGTCATCACTAACATATGTCATGAAATTTGTTGTTCTGTAGTTGCAATACAGTGCAATACACAAAAAATACAATGAGATAGAAACAGAGAGACAGAATTAAGGGGAATATTGTTTTGGAGATTCTACGGTGTTGAGGTGAATGAAGTTAAGGGAAGTTTTGTCCTCTGGTTCAAAAGCCTGATAGTTAAGGGGTAATAACTGCTCCTGAACCTGGTGGTGCAAGTCCTGAGACTCCTGTATCTCCTTCATGATGGCAGCAGCAAGAAGAGTGCATGGCCTGGATGTTGGGATTCCTTGATAATGGATGCTACTTTCCTGTTACAGCACTCCATGTAGATGTGCTCAGTGGTGGCAAGGGCTTTACCCATGATTGACTGGGCCATGTCCACTTTTTGTAGGGAAACAGAAGAAAATGGATCTAGCTTGGTGGTACTATAGTTGGCTTGGATCAGTTGCCCTGAGGGGCCTGTTTCTGTGCTGTATAACTTCATGGCTCTACGACTATAATTTTCAACTTACTCTTGATGGGATTTTGTGGTGTATAGAGTCACTGTTGTATTTGTAGCATTACAATGACTATCCTTCAAAGTTTTTCTTTGGTTGCATTGAGACATTCTGAAATTATGAATATTAATTCTGATCTACCCATTTCCTCAGAGTAATCTTTATCTTGGTATTCAGACCAACAGAAACAGTTGAGGCCTGTTCATTGGCTATATTTAAGAGGGAGTTAGATATGGCCCTTGTGGCTAAAGGGATCGGGGGTATGGAGGGAAGGCTGGTACAGCCTTCTGAGTTGGATGATCAGCCATGATCATACTGAATGGCGGTACAGGCTTGAAGGGCCGAATGGCCTACTCCTGCACCTATTTTCTATGTTTCTATGTTTCTAATATGGCTGGTGTATTCTAAAAAATATTTATTATTTTTTAAATATTTTTAAAATCTATCGAACTTTTTAATCAATCTATTTATTTTTTATATATAGAGATGTAGCGCAGATTAGGTCCTTCTGACCCTCTGAGCCGTACCGCCGAGCAACCATCAGTGTAACCCTATCCTAATCATTTCGACTGTGGGAGGAAACTGGAGCACCCAGAGGAAACCATGCAGTCACGGACAGAATGTACAAACCCCTTACAGACAGTGGCAGGAAATTAACCCAGGTCACTGGTACTGTAAAAGGCTGTGGTAATCACTACGTTACTGGTCCGCCCACAAAATAAAGGAGTTTCAGGTATTAAGGTCCTTACCTGGTAGGTGTGCGTGCTGATCTCTTTAACTCCATCGCTCCCCAAAAGGCATTTCCACAGCTGACCACGTAGCTTAGTGGGAACACCAGATTCGATGAAGCTATGTATCTGAAATAAATTTTGCAATGGGATACAAGACCATAAGATATAGGAGCAGAATTAAGCCATTTGGCCCATCTAGTCTGCTCCACCATTTCAACATGGCTGATCCAATTTACCTCTCAGACCCAACCTCCTGCCTTCTCCCCGTACCCCTTCATTCCCTGACCAATCAAGAATATATCAACCTCTGCCTTAAATATACAGAAAGACTTGGCCTCCACAGCTGCCTTAGTCAAAGAATTCCACTGATTCACCACTCTCTGGCTAAAGAAATTCCTCCACCTCCATTATAAAAGGACGCCCCTCTATTCTGAGGCTGTATCCTCTGGTCTTAGACTCTCTCACCATATGAAACGTCCTCTCCACATCCACTCCATCAATTCGATAGGTTTCAATAAGGTTACCCCTCAATTCTTCTGAATTCTAATGAATACAGGCCCAGAGTCATCAAAAGCTCAAAAATATATCCTCTGAACATTAACACTGCCTAGTAATACTCCAGAGTACTGATTTGCTATAACACTCTTCTAAACACTCACAGATAAGCTTGCAAGTCCATGGAGATTCGATGCAAACTCTTACCCTTCCCTCCCCTCTTTTCAAAGTAAATTTATTATCAAAAATATATATGTTACTACATACAACCTTGAGATTCATTTTCTTGCAGGCATTCAGAGTAGAGCAAAGAAATGAAATGGAATCGATGTGTGTGTATTTTTCAAAGACTGACAAACAACCAATGTGCAAAAGAAAACAAACTGTGCAGATACAAAAAACAAATAATGATAATAAACTGGAAAGCGAGTCCATAGGTTGTGAAATCAGTTCAGAGTTGAGCTAAGTAAAGTTAGCTGGTCCACACTGGCTCCAGAACTTGTTAGTTGGAGGGTAATAGTTTTTTTCTGAACCTGGTGGTGTGGGTCCTAAGGTTCATGTACCTCCTTCCCAGTGGCAACAGTAAGAGGAGAGCATGACCTGGATGGTGGGGGTCTTTTTTGTACGAGATCCTGGCAGAAACCAGCATGGGCTCCATCATGGGTATTAGCCTCCTCACCATCATGGACATCTTCAAAAGACGATGCTTCAAGAAGGTTGATTCCATCACTAAGGACCCTCAACATCCAAGACATGCCTTCTTTTCATTGCTACCTTCAAGGAGGCGTAAGAGCCTGAAGATATGCATTCAATAACTCAAGAACAGTTTCTTTCCCTCTGCCATCAAGTTTCTGAAAGGTCCAGAAACACTACCTCACTATTCCAATTTTGCGGTATTAATTTATCCCTCTTCACAGAAGAAGGCACAAGAGCTCTAATGAGCAGCGGGTCTAATGAGATTAAAGAAATGGAAGAAGTCATCTTGCAACCTATAAGAATGCATCAGGACTTGGTCAGACAATTGCTCTGCCCAGGATTTAAAGAAACTGCAGAAATTTGTGGTGGCAACCTAGTTTATCACATAAACCAGCCTCATCTCTGTTAACTGTGTCTACTCCTGGTGCTGCCTCAGGAAAGTATCTAACACTAGGGTGGCACGGTAGCGTAGTGGTTAGCACACCACTTTACAATACCAGCGACTCTGGTTCAATTCCCACCGCTCCTTGTAAGGAGCTTGTACGTCCTCCCTGCGACCGCGTGGGTTTCCTCCAAGTGCTCCGGTTTCTTCCCACAGTTCAAACACACACCGGTTGGTAGGTCAATTAGTCATTACAAATTGTGCCATGATTAAGATTAAATCTAGGGATTGCTGGACGTCATGGCTCAAGGGGCCGGAAGGACCTATTCCACGCCGTATCTCAATAAATAAATAGTCAGCAAACCCCTCCCACCCCAATCATTCTCTCTTTTCCCCTCTGTGATCAGGCAGAAGATGAAAGCACAAACCACCAGACTTAAGGAAACCTTCTATCTTGCTGTTAACAGACTCTTGAATTCATTCACTAAAAGATGAACTCATGATCTCCCAATCTACCTCATCATGGCTGTTGCTTTTTATTTTGTCTACCTGCACTGCACAATCTCTGTGACTGCAACGCTATATTCTAAATTCTGTTTCATTTTACTATTTTGATGTAACTGTGTATGACGTGATCTGTCTGGACAGCATGCAAAAAAAGCTTTTCACCGTATCTTGCTACACGTGACATTAACAAATACTGTAACAACCTTCAGCCAAGGTATGTCACCAAAGACTCTTGCAAATTTCTACAGACATACCATGGAGTGGGTGGTGGGGTGAAGATATGCCTTCACCACAGAAGGTGTAAGGCTCTCCTTCCATCCACTAGCCTGCAGGTCAGCCTTGGGCAAGGTGTAGCACCTGCTTAGCCCCTCAGTCAGGGGCATATGGGAGCAGGGAGACTTTTCCCTTCTGTTGGATCTGGTGATATTGGTCTGCAGGTTCTTCGGATGTCAAGAATGTGGTATAATACTTGGTGATTATGGCTATTTTCTCAAGTGATATTAGAACAAACTGAGTAAAGAAAATAAACAAAGGAAAACGAGTTGTGATTGTCTCACTCTCAGACTAGAGATAACAACATTCATAATATAACAATTAACCTATGAAATAGCCAGATTCAAGTAGTGCGATACATACTGCAGAAAAACAGAGAAGCTTCTAAGAAAATAGAAAATCAGCTGCACTACAATTACTAGAAAACTCAATGCACAATTAAACACATACAAATCTTATATAAAACAATAAACTACGAAATTATAACAATTCTACACCCTAATCTGGTGTAGGTATTAACCAGGGTGGAGATGGTTCTCTTCCAAAGGAGGTGTAAAGCACTCCTTCCCTCCATTAACCTGGAGGTCACCCTTGGGTGAGATGTAACACTTCCATAGACCACAATCAGGGTCACATGAAGCCATGGGAGCAGCCGGTGCACATCACAAGGCCCAGATATGTGACCACTGACACCAGGCAGACAATCGCTGAAGAGTATTGATAATGGCTGTGGTCACTCGTCTTGTAAAGACACCACCCAGAAGTAGTCAGTGGCAAACCACTTCTGTAGAAAAAGTTAGGGTTAAGCAACACACATAAAAGTTGCTGGGGGAACGCAGCAGGCCAGGCAGCATCTCTGGGCAGAGGTACAGTTGACATTTCAGGCCAAGACCCTTCGTCAGGACTAACTGAAAGAAGAGCTAGTAAGAGATTTGAAGGTGGGGGGGGGGAGGGGGAGATCCAAAATGATAGGAGAAGATAGGAGGGGGAGGGATGGAGCCAAGAGCTGGACAGGTGATTGGCAAAAGGGATACAAGAGGATCATGGGACAGGAGGCCTTATATTCTGTCTGGGTAGCCTCCAACCTGTTGGCATGAACATTGACTTCTCTAACTTCCGCTAAGGCCCCTCCTCCCCCTCGTACCCCATCCGTTATTTATTTTTATATATATTTTATTTTATTTTTATTTATATATTCTTTTTCTCTCTCTCCCTTTTCTCCCTCTGTCCCTCTCACTATACTCCTTGCCCATCCTCTGGGCTTCACCCTTCCCCCTTTTCCTTCTCCCTGGGCCTCCTGTCCCATGATCCTCTCATATCCCTTTTGCCAATCACCTGTCCAGCTCTTGCCTCCATCCCTCCCCCTCCTGTCTTCTCCTATCATTTTGGATCTCCCCCTCCCTCCTCCCACTTTCAAATCTCTTACTAGCTCTTCCTTCAGTTAGTCCTGACGAAGGGTCTCGGCCTGAAACGTCGACTGTACCTCTTCCTAGAGATGCTGCCTGACCTGCTGCGTTCACCAGCAACTTTGATGTGTGTTGCTTGAAATTCCAGCATCTGCAGATTTCCTCGTGTTTTTAAAATTTAGGGTTAATTGAGTTTTCAAGGATTGCTGGGTTGGTATGGCTTGAAGGGTCGGAAGGGCCTATTCCCCACCATATAGTTAAATAAAATAAATCATTAAATAAGACTTGGTTTCCAATCCAAGCAGTATACTGGCAAATCTCCTCTGCTCCCTTTCTAAAGCTTCTACATATTACCTATAATGAGGCGATCAGAACTGAACACAATACTCGAAGGTTGTTGGACTCCAAGTGTGGTCCAATCCCTCTCCACTACAGAGCAGAGCACATCAACAAAGAGTGCTGCCACAACGTATCAGCATTCATCATTAAAGACTACCCCCCCGCCCCTCACCTATCACCATCCAGGCCATCACTACTGTCATCAGACAGGAGGTACAAGAGACTCAGGACCCACACCTCCAGGTTCAGGAAGTTTTTGTCCTTCAACCATCAGGCTCCTAAAGCAGCATGATAACTTCACTCACCACTGAACACAGCCTACATACTCACTTTCAAAGACTCTACAACTCGTGTTTTTGGTATTGTTTATTTATTGTTATTTAGTTCCATAGATGGGGGTCAGTGGAGGGGAGAGGGGGAAAGAGTGGAGATAGACTCCTAACCCTATTAAATACTCCCAATGGTGCGGATCTCAAATAGCCTCTGACAACTAAGTTCATCTCTGGGCCTTCACGTGTGGCTTAGTTACTAAGTTTAGGAACTGTTTCTACTGACAGAAGGGGCAAAGGCAGGTTACTGATGCATTAAAACCAGTTCAGGCAGATAGGGCTCATCAGCTGTAGTTGTCGCTCATCTAGGAGAAAGGAAACTCTGATCTCAAGCCTCCACTGCCTTATGGCTATACCCACTCATGGATAGCTTCTGGAGTAAACACCGAGGAAAAATACGGAGCTGGAGTCCCTGAGGCAGTCCTATGTTGAGTTCAATGCAGAGTGGCAACTTCTCTGTGACTGGTGCCAAACTGTATCGGTCTCTGAAGTTTCTTCAGATTCATCAGCTATGTGAAGGAGGGAAACCTGCTACATGGGCAACAGCTTATTCTCCACATGGTTGTATGT
This sequence comes from Mobula hypostoma, assembly GCF_963921235.1. Taxonomy (NCBI): domain Eukaryota; kingdom Metazoa; phylum Chordata; class Chondrichthyes; order Myliobatiformes; family Myliobatidae; genus Mobula; species Mobula hypostoma. The sequence goes on from NC_086107.1 coordinate 3,789,450, forward strand.
AGTTTCTCACTGGTTCGACTGTATTTCTTTGTTCTACAAGAAATGAATCTCAGGATTGATATGGTGACATACACGTTCTTTGATAATAAATTTACTTTCAATTTTGCACTTTGAACCAGGGTTTTAAAAACTCGTTAGAGACAGCAGCGGGAACTGAACTACGATCTCTAGCACTGTAGAGCTTTGCGCTATCCACTACGCCACTGTGCTGCCCCAATATTCCATTACCTTATTTGTCCACTGCGCACCAGCCTCACCCCAGTTGTTGAGGATGTCCTGCCACAGTTCCATCCTGGACGCGCTGACGCTTGGGAAACTAAGTTGTGATAAAATAGGCAAGTATTAAAACATTGACTTTAATAGAGCCTTTCAAACACTCAGAATACCCTAAAGCAATTTACAAACCACCTTTAAGTGTTGTCCAGGGAGGGGTAGTACATCTGTGTCCATTCTGGAGCAGCTCACTCATATTTGGTCCCCACCAGACACACAGCTCTCACCTGCGGCTCCAAGTAGCTGTTTGGATGCGACAGCAGCCACACCCCAGTACACTGGTTCAACAAGGGGGCTAAACCAGGTGAGGGTAGCTGGTGGGCCTCATACCCCGGTGAGATAGGGACATGCCTGTCCTAACACATGAAGTCAGCTCCGGCAGACTGAGCAGGTAAGATCTACAGTGAAATCTAATGTTCAATAAGGTGGTTCTATAAAGTCTTGTTGAGTTACAAGGCACACAAGTCATGGTCATCCATTGCAACCAAGGAAGACCCCAGTTTTGTGATGGCTACTTGTACTACTGACCTCAGTCTTCTGAGGTCAAGAGAGTGCAATGGCTTTTCCACTTTAAAAGCTTTCCTGCACAGGTCTCCTGTCATTGTTGGATACAACAGATAACCAACAGTCACTATTGTAATATAAGAAATCCTGCAGTTAATCTGATCCCAGGATTGAAAGGCTTGTGATATGAGGAGTGTTTGATGGCTCTGGGCCTCTACACACTGGAATTCAGAAGAATGAGGGGGTGACCTCATTGAAACCTATTGACTACTGAAAGGCCGCGATAGAGTGGATTTGTAGAGTATATTTCCTATGTGTGGGAGTCTAAGACCAGAGGACACAGCCTGAAAACAGAAGGACGTCCTTTTAGAATAGAGATGAGGAGGGATTTCTTTAGCCAGAGAGTGACGAATCTGTGGAATTCACTACCACAAACAGCTGTGGAGGCCACGTCATTGGGTATATTTAAGGCAAAGGTGGATAGGTTCTTGATTAGTCAGGGCATAGAAGTATATGGATAGATAGATAGATGGATAGATAGATACTTTATTGATCCCAAAGGAAATTACAGTGTCACAAGTTCACAGATATACAATATTAGAAAAGTAAGAAAAATAAATAAAAATAAGTTACCTTAAACAGTCTAACAGGAGGGGGTCATCACTTCCCCAGCTTTAGGTTGACTCATCATAGAGCCTTATGGCGGAGGGTAAGTATGACCTTATATAGCGCTCCTTGGGGCAGCACATTTGTCAGTCTATTACTGAAAGTGCTCCTCTGTTCAGCCAAGGTGGCATGCAGAGGGTGAGAAACACTGTCTAGAATTGCCAGGATTTTCCGTGGGGTCCTTTTTTCTACCATGGCTTCTAGTGTGCCCAGTTTGACTCCTATAAACAGAGCCAGCCTTTCTAATCAGTCTATTGAGTCTGTTGGCATCACCTGCATTGATGTCATTGCCCCTGCACACTACCACAGAGAAGACTGCGTGGGAAGAAGGCAGGAGATTGGGGCTGAAAGGGAAAATGGATCAGCCATCATAAAATGGTAGAGCAGATTTGATGGGCCAAATGGCCTAATTCTGCTCCTATATCTTCTGGTCTTATGGAACTTGGTCAGTTTCAAACAAGAGAAAATCTGCAGATACTGGAAATCCGAGCAACACACACAAAATACTGGAAGAACTCAGCAGGCCAGACAGCATCTAGGAAAAAAATACAGTCAACGTTTCCGGCCGAAACTCTTCGGCAGGACTGGAGATTAAAAAAAACTGGTTCCGGGATGGAGATCAGTGGGGAGGGACGAATGGACAAGGGAGTCGTGTAGGGAGTGATCCCTGTGGAAACTGTGGGGTGGGGGGGGTGGGAGAGAAGATGTGCTTGGTGGTGGGATCCCGTTGGAGGTGGCAGAAGTCTTGGAGAATTACGTGCTGGATGTAGAGGCTGGTAGAGTGGTAGGTGAGGTCAAGAGGAACCCTATCCCTGGTGGGATGGCAGGAGGATGAAGTAAGAGCAAACATGCTTGAAATAGAAGAGATGAGGTTGAGGGCAGCTTTGATGGTGGAGGAAGGGAAAAAGAAGGACATCTCCTTTGTTGAGAATGAAAAGCCTCATACTAAGAGCAGATGCGGCAGAGACAGAGGACTTGAGAGAAGAGGATGGCGCTTTTTTACAAGTAACAGGGTGGGACGAGGTATAGTCCAGGTAGCTGTGAGAGTCCGTGGAGTTATTACAGACATCGGTGGATAAGCTGTCTCCAGAGACAGAGACAGTGACATCTAGAAAGGGGAGGGAGGTGTCAGAAATGGACTGGGTAGGGTGGAAGTTGGAGGGAAAGTGGATGAAGTTGATAAGTTTGTCATGTATGCAGAATGCAGCATCAATGCAGTCATCAATGTAGTGTAGGAAATGTGCGGGACAGTCACCAGTGTAGGCTTGGAACATAGAGTGTTCCACGTAGCTGACAAACAGACAGGCCTACTGGGACCCATGCGAGTGCCCGTGGCTGCACCTATTGTTTGAAGGAAGTGGGAGGACCCAAAGGAGAAATTATTTAGAGTAAGGACAAGTTCTGCTAGGCAGAGGAGAGTGGTGGTGAGGGGAACTGGTTGGGTCTGGTGTCCAGAAGAAAATGGAGAGCTTTGAGGCCTTCCTGGTGGGGGATGGAGGTGTATAGGGACTGATATCCATAGTAAAAATAAGATGACTGGGGCCAGGGAACCTGAAATCATTGAGAAGTTTCAACACCTCTCTGTATTTGCATGTTGAGGAATAGTTATAACAAAGATACACAAATGTGGAGTGACTAACAATTTTTGAATTAATTTTTCTTAATTGCTTTTTTATGGAGAGATTTACCATGTAATATTGTGTTTAATTTTAAGTGAGCTTTGATAGTTTCTGAATCCAAGGAAATATTAGGAAGCATGATCTAATCAGAGTTTTATAGAGCTGCAGCATTACCTCACGGCTCTTGAACTCAATCCCCCGAATAATGAAGGCCAACACACCATAGGACATGTTAGTAGAGGGATAAACGTCCTAGATGGTAGGAACATTCTGTTCTTCAACTAGACATTGCTTTGTATTTCCCCAGGGTCAAATGGGGACATGACAGTAAACTACATCAGTGTACTAAGAACGTAAACAACAGGAATTCTGCAGATGCTGGAAATTCAAGCAACATACATCAAAGTTGCTGGTGAACGCAGCAGGGTCCTGACGAAGGGTCTCGGCCTGAAACGTCGACTGCGCCTCTTCCTATAGATGCTGCTTGGCCTGCTGCGTTCACCAGCAACTTTGATGTATGTTGTCAGTGTACTAAGAACTCAAATCATGCCAGTGGGATTTTCTGTCTGCAGTAATCGAAAACTTAGGCAAATGATAAAAAAAAACATTTTCTTATTAATTTATCAGGATCTGGACATCAATGGTGTGGCCATTATTTCTTGCCCGACCCTACCTTCCTTTGAAGTAAGTGATTTACTGGGCTACCTTGGAGGACATTTGTGTCACCTATACTGGTGGTTGTAGAGTCACACACTCAGTGACCACTTTATTAGGTTCACCCATACATTTGTTCGTTAATGCAAATATCTAATCAGCCAATCATGTGGCTGCAACTCAATGCAGAAAAACTTGCAGACATGATCAAGAGGTTTAGTTATTCCTCAGATCAAACATCAGAATGGGGAAGAAATGGAGTGATTGTTGGTGCCAGACAGGGTGGTTTGACTATTTCAGAAACTGCTGATCTCCTGGTATTTTCATGCACAACAGTCTCTAAAGTTTACACAGAAAGGTGCGATAAACAAAAATCATCCATTGAGTAGCAGTTCGGTGGGCAAAAACACCTTTTCAATGAGAGAAGTCAGAGGAGAATGGCCAAACTGGTTCTAGCTGACAAGATGGTGATAATAGCTCAAAATAACTATGCATTACAACAGTGGTGTGCAGAAGAGCATCTGTGAACACGCATCACATCGAACCTTGAAGCGGATGGGCTACAACATCAGAACCACACCGATTCCACTCCTGTACTAAAGTGGATAGAGAGTACAAGCCAGACCAGATGAGGAGAATTGGATGGATTTTTATGACAGTCCAGTGACACTCTGAACCAATGTGAACCTGGTTCATTTCACAGATTGCACTTCTCAGTTTTCTGCAAGGGTATTTCAGCAAAAAAGGCATCCTATATCACAGAAAGGAACAAGAGTCTGTAATGTCTCTACCTCCCCCTTCCCTCTTTTTCTATTCCCCACTCTGTTTCCCGTCTCAATTCTTCTCTGCTCCTCACCTGCCTATAACTTCCTTCTGGTGCCCTTCCTTTCCCTTTCTCCCATGGTCCACTCTCCTCTATCAGACTCCTTCTTCTTCAGCCCTTTGCCTTTTTCACCCAGCACCACCCAGCTTCTTACTTCATCTTCTTTTTCCCCATCCATCTGGCTTCTCCCATCACATAGAAATAGAATAGTACAGCACAGTACAGGCCCTTTGGCCCACAATGTTGTGCTGACCCTCAAACCCTGCCTCCCATATAACCCCCCACTTAAATTCCTCCATATACCTGTCTAGTACTGTCTTAAATTTCACTAGTGTATCTGCCTCCACCACTGACTCAGGCAGTGTATTCCACACACCAACCACTCTCTGAGTAAAAAACCTTCCTCTAATATCCCCCTTGAACTTCCCACCCCTTACCTTAAAGCCATGTCCTCTTGTATTGAGCAGTGGTGCCCTGGGGAAGAGGCACTGGCTATCCACTCTATCTATTCCTCTTATTATCTTGTACACCTCTATCATGTCTCCTCTCATCCTCCTTCCCTCCAAAGAGTAAAGCCCTAGCTCCCTTAATCTCTGATCATAATGCATACTCTCTAAACCAGGCAGTATCCTGGTAAATCTCTGTACCCCTTCCAATGCTTCCACATCCTTCCTATAGTGAGGCAACCAGAACTGGACACAATACTCCAAGTGTGGCCTAACCGGAGTTTTATAGATCTGCATCATTACCTCGCGACTCTTAAACTCTATTCCTCAACTTATGAAAGCTAACACCCCATAAGCTTTCTTAACTACCCTATCTACCTGTGAGGCAACTTTCAGGGATCTGTGGACATGTACCCTCAGATCCCTCTGCTCCTCCACACTACCAAGTATCCTGCCATTTACTTTGTACTCTGCTTTGGAGTTTGTCCTTCCAAAGTGTATCACCTCACACTTCTCCGGGTTGAACTCCATCTGCCACTTCTCAGCCCATTTCTGCATCCCATCAATGTCTCTCTGCAATCTTCGACAATCCTCTTCACTATCTACACCACCAACCTTTGTGTCATCTGCAAACTTGCCAACCCACCCTTCTACCCCCACATCCAGGTCGTTAATAAAAATCACGAAAAGTACAGGTCCCAGAACAAATCCTTGTGGGACACCACTAGTCACAACCCTCGAATCTGAATGTACTCCCTCCACCACAACCCTCTGCTTTCTGCAGGCAAACCAATCCTGAATCCACCTGGCCAAACTTCCCTGAATCCCATGCCTTCTGACTTTCTGAATAAGCCTACCGTGTGGAACCTTGTCAAATGCCTTACTAAAATCCATATGGATCACATCCACTGCACTACCCTCATCTATATGCCTGGTCACCTCCTCAAAGAACTCTATCAGGCTTGTTATACATGATCTGCCCTTTACAAAGCCACGTTGACTATTCCTGATCAGACCACGATTCTCTAAATGCCCACAGATCCTATCTCTAAGAATCTTTTCCAACAGCTTTCCCACCACAGATGTAAGGCTCACTGGTCTATAGTTACCGGGACTATCCTCACTAACTTTTTTGAACAAGGGGATAACATTCACCTCCCTCCAATCCTCCGGACCATTCTCGTGGACAACAAGGACAAAGATCCTAGCCAGAGGCTCAGCAATCTCTTCCCTCGCTTCGTGGAGCAGCCTGGGGAATATTCTGTCAGGCCCCAGGGACTTATCCATCCTAATGTATTTTAACAACTCCAACACTTTCTCTCCCTTAATATCAACATGCTCCAGAACATCAACCTCACTCATATTGTCCTCATCATCATCAAGTTCCCTCCCATTGGTGAATACCGAAAAGAAATATTCATTGAGGACCTCGCTCACTTCCACAGCCTCCAGGCACATCTTCCCACCTTTATCTCTAACCTGTCCTACCTTCACTCCTGTCAACCGTTCGTTCTTCACGTAATTGAAGAATGCCTTAGGGTTTTCCTTTACTCTACTCGCCAAGGCCTTCTCATGCCCCCTTCTTGCTCTCCTCAGCCCCTTCTTAAGCTCCTTTCTTGCTTCCCTATATTCCTCAATAGACCCATCTGATCTTTGCTTCCTAAACCTCATGTATGCTGCCTTCTTCCACCTGACTAGATTTTCCACCTCACTTGTCACCCATGGTTCCTTTACCCTACCATTCTTTATCTTCCTCACCAGGACAAATTTATCCCTAACATCCTGCAAAAGATCCCTAAACATCGACCACATGTCCATAGTACATTTCCCTGCAAAAACATCATCCCAATTCACACCCACAAGTTCTAGCGTCATAATTTGCCCTTCCCCAATTAAAAATTTTCCTGTCCTCTTTGATTCTATCCTTCTCCATGATAACGCTAAAGGCCAGGGAGCGGTGGTCACTGTCCCCCAGATGCTCACCCACTGAGAGATCTGTGACCTGACCCGGTTCATTACCTAGTACTAGATCCAGAATGGCATTCCCCCTAGTCGGCCTGTCAACACACTGTGACAGGAATCCATCCTGGACACACTTAACAATCTCTGCCCCGTCTAAACCATTGGAATTAATCAGGTGCCAATCAATATTAGGGAAGTTAAAGTCACCCATGATAACATCCCTGTTATTTTTGCACCCTTCCAAAATCTGCCTCCCAATCTGCTCCTCTGTATCTCTGCTGCTACCAGGGAGCCTATAGAATACTCCCAATAGAGTAACTACTCCCTTCCTGTTCCTGATTTCCACCCATACTGACTCAAAAAAGGATCCTGCTACATAATCCACCCTTTCTGTAGCTGTAGTAGTATCCCTGACCAGTAATGCCACCCCTCCTCCCCTTTTTTCCCCCTCCCTGTCCCTTTTAAAGCACTGAAATCCAGGAATATTGAGAATCCTTCCTACCCTGGTGCCAGCCAAGTCTCTGCAATGGCCACTATATCATAATTCCATGTATGTATCCAAGCTCTCAGTTCATCACCTTTGTTCCTGATGCTTCTTGCATTGAAGTACACACACTTTAGCCCTTCTCCCTTACTACTTTTACACCCTTTATTCTGCTTCTCTTTCCTCAAAGCCTCTTTATATGTTAGATCTGGCTTTACTCCATGCACTTCTTCCACTGCTCTATCGCTCTGGGTCCCATCCCCCTTGCAAATTAGGTTAAACCTTCCTGAACCATGCTAGCAAACTTACCTGCAAGGATATTGCTCCCCCTCGAGTTCAGGTGCAACCCATCCAATCTGTACAGGTCCCACCTTCCCCAGAAGAGATCCCAATGATCCAAAAATCTAAAACCCTGCTCCCTGCACCAACTCCTCAGCCACGCATTCAACTGCCATCTCCTCCAATTCTTACCATCACTATCACGTAGCACTGGCAGCAATCCTGAGAACGTCACCCTTGAGGTCTTGTTCTTTGGCCTTCTGCCTAGTTCCCGAAACTCAAACTTCAGGATCTCATCCCTCTTCCTGTCTATGTCGTTGGTACCAACATGTATCACGGCTTCTGGTTGCTTTCCCTCTCGTACCAGGATGTCGTGCACCCGGTCAGAGACATCCCGGACCCTGGCACCCAGGAGGCTGTCCTTCTCACGTCCACAAAATCTCCTGTCTGCTCCCCTGACTATAGAGTCTCCAATGACGACAGCTCTCCTCTTCTCCGTCCCACCCTTCTGCACCACAGGGTCAGACTCAGTGCCAAAGGCCCTGTCACCATGGCTCTTCCCTGGTCGGTCGTCCCCATCGACAGTATCCAGGACGGTAAACTTATTATTCAGGGGAATGGCTACAGGGGTGCTCTGCACTACCTGTCTGCTCACCTTCGCTTTCCCCCCTCTGACTGTCACCCAACGACCTGCTTCTGGCAGCCTAGGTGTGACTACCTCCCTGTAGCTCTCATCTATTAAGCCTCATTCTCCCTTATGAGTCGAAGGTCATCCAGCTGCTGCTCCAGATTCCTTACACGGTCTTCCAGATCGCCCAGCTGTATGCACTTCCGGCAGATGTGACTCTGCGGGAGAGGGCAGCTCCCCCAAGACTGCCACATCTCACATGAGAGGCACATCACCGTCTCAGGAGGCATTGTAAAGCCTAACTGAGAGCAAACTCGTCCTCCGCCTCTTCTCGTTGAAGCCTCTCGAGTCAAAGCCTCAAAGCTCCACTCCTTCACTGGCCCACTCACTCACTGGCCACTTTCCACCTGGTCTGTCCTCCTTCCCCTTCCCTTCCCTCCTTATTCTGGCTTCTCCTCCCTTCCTTTCCAGTCCTGATGAAGGGTCTCCGCCCAAATCGTTGACTATTTATTCGTGTCCATAGATGCTGCCTGACCTGCTGAGCTCCTCCAGCATTTTGCGTGTGTTGCAAGAGACAGCAGATGCTGAAATATGAATCAATAAACAAAATGCTGGAGGAACTCAACGGGTCGAGTTACATCTGTGAGGGGAAATGGATAGTGGCTGTTTTGGTCCAAAATCTTCATCGGAATCAAAATTGGGTTTACTATCACTGGCATATGTTGTCACATCTGTTGTTTTGTGCAGCAGTAGATTGCAATACATAATTTTTTTTTAAGTTACAATCATCATTATGTGCCGTGTGGTATGATATAGACAATCGTGGTCTTGGCAAATTTTTCTAGAGCAGTTTGCCATTGCCACCATCTGGGCAGTGTCTTTATAAGACAGGCGACCCTCACCATTATTGATACTCTTCAGAGATTGTCTGCCTGGCGTCAGTGGTCACATAACCAGGACTTGTGATATGCACTGGCTGCTCATTTGACCAACCACCCCCTGCTCCCATGGCTTCACATAACCCTGATCGGAGGGACTAAGCAGGTGCTACACCTTGCCCAAGGGTATCCTGCAGGCTAGCGGAGAGAAGGAACACCTTACACCTCCTTTCGCAAAGACACATCTCCACCCTGCCACCCTAGTTATAATAATAAATATAAAAAACAAATAGAGGGGGAAAAAAGCAAAAAGTGAGGTAACGTTCATGGCCCATTCAGAAATCCTATGATAGAGGTGAATAAGGTGTTCCTGAAATATTGAGCGTGTGTCTTCAGGCTACAGTACCTCCTCCTTGATGGAGCAAAGAGAAGAGTGACCTGTTCCTGATAAAGGGTCTCAGACTGAAACATCGAGTGTCCATTTGCCTCCATAGAAGCTGCTTGAGCTGCTGGTTTTTGTTCATCTATCGTTATCTCTGCAGTCATAGTCTAAACACAATCTGAGGCAGGAGCCATCCAGGAAACAGGGGGGAGATCATTAGAGAGAGACAGACAGTCAGCGCCCACTTGAAGGAGCACTTTAGGCAATTCAGTGCTGTAGAGACCAAGTCATTGGGTTTATATAAAGCAGATGTTCATAGGTTCTCGATTAGTCAGGGCATCAAAGGTTACAGGAAGAAGTCATGAGAATGGGGTTGAGAGGGATAATAAATCAGCCATGATGGAATGGCAGAGCAGATTAATGGCTAAATGGTTTAGTCCTGCTCCTGTGTCTTATGCACTTATGGCTGAAGAAGGAGGAATCTGATAAGACAAGGCAGTGGACCCCATGAGAGAAAGAGGGAGGTGATGGGCAGGTGAGGAGAAGAGAATGGGTAAGAAGGGAATAGGGTCAGAGAATGCTGAATCTTTGTGGGTGGAATTAAGAAATTACAATGATAAAAAAGAAGTTATGGGAATCATATACAGGCCTCCAAATAGTGGGGTTGAGATTGCAAAGGGAGCTGGAAAAGGCATGTAATAAGGGTAATGACACAATTGTAATGGGGGACTTTAGAGCAGCTTGTGCTTGAGCTTACTTGGGAAAAGACTACCTTGGATTGGGTTTTGTATAATAACCCAGATCTTAATAGAGGGAGCTTAATGTAAAAGAACCCTTAGGAGGCAGTGTTCATAATATGATTAAATTCATACTGCAATTTGAAAGGGAGAAGCATAACTAACATGTACCAGTATCACAATGGAATAAAGGGAATTAAAGAGGCATGAGAGAGGAGCTTGCAGAGGTGGATTGGAGGATTCTGGTGGGGATGACAGCAGATCAGAGGTGGCTGAAGTTTCTGGGAATAGTTCACAAGGCGCAGGATATGTCCCACAGAGGAGGAGGTTCTCAAATGGCAGAGATAGGCAACTGTGACTGACAAGTTAAGGACTGCATAAAAGCAAAGGAAAGGGCATATAAGGTAGCAAAAGTGAGTGGAAGTTAGATGATTGGGAAGCTTTTAAAATCCAACAAAAGGCAACTAAAAAGCAATAAGAAGGGAAAAGATGAAATATAAGTGCAGACTAGCCAATAATATAAAGCAAGACACTAAAAGTTTTTTCAGTTTTATAAAGAGTGAAAAGGAGGTGCGAGCTGATATTGGACCACTGGAAAATGATGCTGGCGAGGTAGTAATGGGGGACAAAGAAATGACAGATGAACTTAATGGGTACTTTGCATCTGTCTTCACTGTGGAGGACAGATATATATATACTTCTATGTCCTGACTAGAGTTGATGTGTAGAGGATGTTTTCTATGGTGGGGGTATCGAGAGCTAGAAGGCACAGCCTCAAAATTGATGGGCGACCCCTTAGAACAGAGGCAAGGAGGATTTTTTTTTTAGCCAGTGAGTACCAAGTCTGTGGAATGCTCTGCCACAGACTGTGGTGGAGGCCAAATCCGTGCATATATTTGTGGAAGTTGATTGTTTACTGATCGGTCAGGGCCATTGAAGGATACGGTAAGAAGGCAGGTGTATGGGGTTGAGTGGGATCTGGGAATCAGCCATGTTGTAGTGTTGGAGCAGACTCGATGCTCCTATGTCTTATGGTCTAGGGGAAAGAGACTGGGAAATGAAAACAAAAGGGAGAAGGGCAAGGGGAGAAGTTACCAGGTTAGTTAAATTGATGTTCGCGCCATTAGGTTGGAGACTATACAGATAGAATAATCTCCTTAACCATGACTCTCTCCAATACTGCATCCCACAGAATACTATCTGGGCAGCCTTGCCACCATCCTTTACCGACATGAAGTCCAAAAAGCCAAATGGTAAATGAAAAAAAAAAGAAAATCACAGAAGCAGATTGTATTCCATCTGGCAGAGAAATTCCTACTACAAATGATCAAAGTTGAGGTTCTCAAGGAGCCCACAAAACTGATTCTTGGTTCCTCACTACAGAAAAAAGGTACCAAATGTCCACAGTGCATGAGCTGGCCTGAGGTTCACTATAATTGTCATCTAAAGAGAGACTATTCCTTACTGTTAGATCTGGTGATATTGATCTGCAGGTTCTTTGGATACCACGAATGAGGCATAACACTTAGTGATTATGGCCATTTTCTTAAGTGATATTGGAACAAACCAAACAAAGAAAAGAAACAAAGAAAAAGGAACCATGATTGTCTCATTCTCAGACTAAAGATAAGAGCATTTCAAATATAACAATTGGCCTATGTGGTGTGATCCCTGCTGCACAAAAATGGAGAAGCTCTAGAAAATACAGAATCAGTACAACTACAAGAAAATTCACTTAATTACACACATACAGGTCATTATATAAAAACTATTAGCACAGGAAAATTAAAATACAAAAAAGCATAACAATTCTACACTCTAATTGAGTACAGAAGGTGGGACGTTATGCTGAAGTTGTACGAGGCCTTGGTGAGGCCTAATTTGGAGCATTATGCGCAGCTTTAACCACCTACCTACAGGAAAAATGTACAGAGAAAATTTACAAGGATATTGCTGGGTCTGAAGGACCCGAATTATAAGGAAAGATTGAATAAGTTAGGACTTTATCCTTAGAATGTAGAAGATTGAGAGCAGATTTGATAGAGGTATACAAAATTATGAGGGGTATAGATAAGGTAAATGCAAGCAGGCTTTATCCGTTAAGGTTGGGTGGGTCTACAACCAGAGGTCATGGCTTAAGGGTGAAAGGTGAAAAGTCTAAAGAGACATTAGGGAAAACTTCTTCATTCAGAGGGTCCTGTGAATGTGGAACAAGCTGTCAGCACAAGGGGTGAGCTTGATTTCAACTTTTAAGCAAAGTTTGGATAGGTACATGGATGGTAGGGGTATGGAGGGCTATCATCCCGGTGCAGGTCAGTGGGAGTTGGCAGTTTAGTTCAGCACAGACTAGATGGGCCAAAGGGCCTGCTTCTGAGCTGTACTTTGCTATGACTCTATAACTGTAATCCAGTGTAGAGATAATGGCTTAGGTCACCCGTCTTGTAAAAACACTGCCTTGAAGAAGGCAATGACAAACCACTTCTATAGAAAAATTTGCTAAGAACAATCAATGTCATGGAAAGACCATGATTGCCCACGTCATACGACATGGCACATAATGAATGAATGAATCCAACATTCGTCATAGTTTCATCTCCCGCATCCGGGAAGAGGAGGACAAGGCAAAGAATCTCAGATACATCACATCCATGACACAAGAAACATCTGCTAGAGTTATGGACCACAGAACTGGGGCCTTAGGTACACTGTCCATGCTGACCCTTCAGCACTCATTTTCACTCTTTTTTTTAAATTTTCCCCATGTTGCCATCAATTCCCCCAGATTCTACCAGTCTCTCACACACTCGGGGCAATGTAGTAGTCAATTAAAAAGTCACATCTTTGGCATTGGAGAGAAAAGCCACCTAGGCACAGGAAGACCACACAAGACAGCATTGAAAGTCAGGCTTGAAGCTGACCATTGAAGCTGAGAAGCAAGAGCTGTATAGAGAGGAGATTTGATAGACCTATACAAAATTATGAGGGGTATCGATAGGGTAAATGCAGGCAGGCTTTTTCCACTGAGGTTGGGTGGGACTACAACCAGAGGTCATGGGTTAAGGGTGAAAGGTGAAAAGTTTTAAGGGAACACGAGGGGAAACTTCTTCACTCAGAGGGACATGAGAGTGTGGAATGAGCTGCCAGCGCAAGTGGTGCATGTGAGCTTAATTTCAACTTTTAAGAGAAGTCTGGACATGTAGATGGACAGTGGGGGTATGGAGGACTATGGTCCCGGTGCAGTTCGATGGGAGTCAGCAGTTTAAATGGTTCGGCACAGACTAGATGGGCTGCATGGCCTGTTTCTGTGCTGTACTTTTCTATGACTCTATGTCATTTGTAGTCTTCTCCACGGTCTGTCACAGCAAGAGATTGACAAAGGGTGTTCTCAAAAACCTCCTTCAAATGGTGTAACATTCCAAACTATGTACAAAGTCTTGACCCATGTCTACTTAAAATGGAGAAGTGGAGAAAAAAAACTTCAAAACATGGTCTCTGTACCTCCTCTGTAACTGAATCCTCAATTTCCTCATCAGGAGAACACAAGTCAGTATGAATCAGTAATAACATTTCACTAACAATCAGCTCAGGTGCATCTCAGGGATTTGTCCTAACCCACTGCTCTACTCTCTACATTCATGACTGTGTGGCTAAGCACAGCTCAAACACCATCTGTAAATTCTCTGATGACTCCAGCATTGTTGGTAGAATCTCAGATGAAAACAAGGGGCCATACAGAGGCAAGACTGATCAGCTGGATGAGTTGTGTTGCAAAAACAGCCTTGCACTCAGTGTCAGTAAAACCAAGGAATTGATTGTGGACTTTAGGAAAGAGGAAGTCGATGGAACACACACTGTCCTCACTGAAGGGTCAGTGTGGAAAGGGTGAGCAGCTTCAAGTCCTGGGCATCAACATTCGTAGAATCTATGCTAGGCCCAACATATTGGTGCAATGATGAAGACAACATGCCAGCAGCTTGGAATTTGATGAATCAGATTTATTATCATTGGCGTATGTTGTGAAATTTGATAACAGCAGCAGCAGTTCAATGCAATACATAATATGGAAGAAGAAAAAAATTAAATATTTACAAATAAATGAGTAAATCAATTACAGTATACATACATTGAATAGATTAAATATAGTGCAAGAAGCAGAAATAATATATTAAAAATGTGAGGTAGTGTTCACTGATTCAATGTTCATTTAGGAATCAGATGGCAGGGGGAAGAAGCTGTACCTGAATCGCTGAGTGTGTGTCTTCAGGCTTCTGTACCTCCTACCTAAAGGTAACAGTGAGAAAAGGGCATGCCCTGGGTGCTGGAGGTCCTTAATAATGGACACTGCCTTTCTGAGGCACCGCTCCTTGAAGATGTCCTGGGTACTTTGTAGGCTAGTACCCAAGATGGAGCCGACTAAATTTACAACCCTCTGCAGCTTCTTTTGGTCCTGTACAGTAGCTATCCCATACCAGACAGTGATGCAGCCTGTCAGAATGCTCTCCACAGTACATCTATAGAAGTTTTTGAATGTGTTTGTTGACATACCAAATCCCTTCAAACTCCTAATTAAGTATAGTCGCTGTCTTGCCTTCTTTATAACTACATCGATATGTTGGGACCAGGTTAGATCCTCAGAGAACTTGACACTCAGGAACCTGAAACTGCTCACTCTCTCCGCTTCTGATCCCTCTATGTGGATTGGTATGTGTTCCTTCGTCTTACCCTTCCTGAAGTCCACAATCAGATTCGGTACATCACCAAAGGCTCTTGCAAATTTCTATAGACGCATGGAGGACAGCATTTTAACTGGCTGCAGTACAGCATGGTACCGAAGCTCCAATGCATCGGATCACAAGATGCTGAAGAAAGTTGTAGACTCGGCCACCTCCAGCATGGGCACAACCCCTTCCCACCACCAAGGGCATCTTCAAGAGGTGATGCCTCGAAGTGCTATCCACACCAAGGATCCTCATCATCTGAGAAATATCCTCTTCTCATTATTATCATTGAGGAGGTATGGGAGCTTGAAAAACCACACTCAACAATTCAGAAACAGCTCCTTCCTCTCCATCATCAGATTTCTGATCAGGTCCATAAACCCATGATCGGGTCCACATTCCTCTTTCTGCACTATTTTTTATTTTTGTAATTTGAAATAATTTTATGTTCTTACACTGCACTGCCACTACAAAACAACAAACTTTACATTATATAAGTTCATAAGACATAGGAGCAGAATTAGGCTATTCAGCCCATCAAGAGTGCTTTGCCATTTCATCATGAATGATTTTTTCCCTCTCTGCGCTATTCTGCTGCCTTCTCCCCATAACCTTCGACATCCATACTAAACAAGAACCCATCAACTTCCACTTTAAATTTACCCAGTGACTTAACCTCCACAGCTGCCTGTGGCAATTAATTCCACAGATTCACCACCTTCTGGCTAAAGAAATTCCTCCTCATCTCTGTTCTAAAGGCTGTGTCCTCTGCTCCTGGACTTCCCCACTATAGGAAACGTCCTTTTCACAGATGGTGATAATAAACCTGATTATAACATTGTGCAATTGGGATATCAATGTTTAAAAGACAGGTGCTTAAATAGCCACACACATAAAAAATGATGGTAAACGCAGCAGGCCAGGCAGCATCTATAGGAAGAGGTACAGTCGACGTTTCAGGCCGAGACCCTTCATCAGGACTAACTGAAAGAAGAGAGATAGTAGGAGGGGGAGGGGGAGATCCAAAATGATAGGAGAAGACAGGAGGGGGAGGATGGAGCCAAGAGCTGGAAAGTTGATTGGCAAAAGGGATACATGGCTGGAGAAGGGAAAGGATCATGGG
The DNA here is from genome assembly GCF_963921235.1 of Mobula hypostoma. Classification (NCBI taxonomy): domain Eukaryota; kingdom Metazoa; phylum Chordata; class Chondrichthyes; order Myliobatiformes; family Myliobatidae; genus Mobula; species Mobula hypostoma. Next base: position 3,805,626 of record NC_086107.1, read on the forward strand.
AGGCCTAGGGAGAATGAAAGGGGGAGGGGAGCCCAGAGGATAGGCAAGGAGTTATAGTGAGAGAGACAGGGAAAAGAGAGAGAAAAAAAGATAATAAATAAAAAAAAATAAGGGATACGGTACGGAGGGGAGGTGGGGCATTAACGGAAGTTAGAGAAGTCAGTGTTCATGCCATCAGGTTGGAGGCTACCCAGACGGAATATAAAGTGTTGTTCCTCCAACCCGAATATGGCCTCATTTTGACAGTAGAGGAGTCCGTGGATATTCATATCAGAATGCCTACACTTAAATTGCCGAGCAGGAAAGGGATGCGGGCTGATGGGATTAGTGTAGGTAGGAATCAAGGTTTGCAGCAATGAATTGGGCTAAAGAGCCCATTTCTGTGCTGTAGAACTCCATAACTTTATGAAGAACCACCAGCCCTGATGAAGGGTCTCGGCCTGAACCGTCGACTATTTATTCTTTTCCACAGATACTGCCTGGCCTTTTAAGTTCCTCCAGCATTGGGTGTGCGTTGCTCTGGATTTCCAGCATCTGAAGATTTTCTTGTGTTTGTAAACCTAGAAGTTCCTTCATGCAGAGAGCCAACATAAATGGCAGAACTCCCAAGTTACCCTATCTGTGCACCACATCATAGCCTCATCACTCACCCTCAAACCCTGACAGAAATGTAGTAAAAGCAAGTCATTCTCACAGATAGGCCCAAGATGACTTAGTGTATTTATTGTACAGGTTCAGTCGGCTGTATTGACAGAATAGTTTATTGAATTGATTTTAATCCGAATTGTTCATGGTCAGGCTTTTCAAGTAGGTTCATTTGGAATATGTTACATATTCCTTTGTCTTGTGGTTTATTGATTGGTTTTTGGTGTAGTTCAATGGCAGTATGGCTTATTGAGTCAGTTAGTGTGGTTTATTGAGAGTGTGGGTTCCTCTAGTTTACTAACTATGTGTTTTATTGATAATAAAGGTCTGTTGAGTGGATTTTCTCTGATCAATTGACTATCTGGTTAGTTGCAACACATAAAACACCAGAGGAACTCAGTTAGCCTGCCAGCATCCATGACAGGAAACAGACAATCTAGAGACCCTTCACCTGGATTGGAGGATGGGGACAGCATAAGAAGGTGGAGGGGAGGGAAAGGTAGAGCAAAAGCTGGCAGGTGTGTTGGTCTGATTTATTCAAGTTCTAGTTTTGTTGAGTGAGTGGATTTTCCCTGGTTTGGGTCTGGTTTATTGATGGTCCCGTTAGTTGAGAGATTTTGGACTGGTTATTGATGCGTTCGTTATCTCTAGTTGAATAATGGTGCGATTTTTCAGCGTGACCTCTGGTCTGGGTTTGTTCAGTGGGCCGTGTCAGGACTCACCTGTAATCATGGCTGCGGTGCTGCCGTTTCCACCTGTGACAGTGTCTCCGGAACACGGCGAATCCGAACTCATCGAAGCCGAGGACACAGCGCTTCCCAGACGGGCAGCTGTCCATGTTCGGCAGCCGCCGGGACGGTCTCTCCCCGGCAGAAGTAACGCGAAGATCTCTCCGGAACCGCTGCCTCAGTCAAATTAAAGGAACATTCGAATCTGGCGCCGCCTCCGGACGCGCCCCGTCGGGAGTGGCCATTGGTCGGTGACCGGCGGACCAATGGCTTCTCTCCTCTCTGCCGATTGGCCGACGTTGTTTTCCCAAAACAAAGGTCGATTCAGCCTTCAAATCTCTGCCTTTGAAAACTTTTCCCCTTCCTCGCCCTGGGTTTTCCACACAAGTTCTTTCAGTGATTCCCACCGGTTTTCAATCATTTTATATCCCTCGAGGCCGCCAGCTGGATGAGCGTTGCTGTTGACCAGAAAGGACAATAAAGCTATGCACGCAATCTGATTACAAATATCAGGAGAAATTATTTAAATACCGTGTAAAGCAGAAGATATTTACGATTATCTAATAATGTAAAATCATATTTCCACTGCAGTGTCATGGCAATCATAAAATAACTTGAAAATTTAATTTTAAAAATAATTATTTATAGTATCTACTGTTAAAGTAGGGTGGCAGGATGGAGACACGTCTCTACCAAAGGAGGTGTAAGGCGCTCCTTCCCTCCGCTAGCCTGCAGTCACCCTTGGGCGAGGTGTGGCACCTGCTTAGCCCCTGATCAGGGTCAAGTGAAGCCATGGGAGCAGGTGGTGGACGAAAATCACAAGTCCTGGTTATGTGACCACTGATGCCAGGCAGACAATCTCTGAAGAGTATTGATAATGGTTGGGGTCACCTGTCTTGCAAAGACACTGCCCAGAAGATGGCAATGGCAAACCACTTCTTTGCCAAGAACAGTCATGGTCACCGTGATTGCCCACATCATACAACACGGCACATAAAATGTTGGAAATTCAAGCAACACACATCAAAGTTGCTGGTGAACGCAGCAGGCCAAGCAGCATCTGTAGGAAGAGGTGCAGTCGACGTTTCAGGCCGAGACCCTTCGTCAGGACTAACTGAAGGAAGAGTGAGTAAGGGATTTGAAAGTTGGAGGGGGAGGGAGAGATCCAAAATGATAGGAGAAGACAGGAGGGGGAGGGATGGAGCCAAGAGCTGGACAGGTGATAGGCAAAAGGGGATACGAGAGGATCATGGGACAGGAGGTCTGGGAAGAAAGACAAGGGGGGGTGACCCAGAGGATGGGCAAGAGGTATATTCAGAGGGACAGAGGGAGAAAAAGGAGAGTGAGAGAAAGAATGTGTGCATAAGAATGAGTAACAGATGGGGTACGAGGGGGAGGTGGGGCCTTAGCGGAAGTTAGAGAAGTCGATGTTCATGCCATCAGGTTGGAGGCTACCCAGACGGAATATAAGGTGTTGTTCCTCCAGCCTGAGTGTGGCTTCATCTTTACAGTAGAGGAGGCCGTGGACAGACACATCAGAATGGGAATGGGATGTGGAATTAAAATGTGTGGCCACTGGGATTCCTCTTCTCACCCTGTCTCTTGCAAAAACGCCATCCCCTTCTCGCAATTCCTCCGTCTCCGCCGCATCTGCTCTCAGGATGAGGCTTTTCATTCTAGGACGAGGAAGATGTCTTCCTTTTTTAAAGAAAGGGGCTTCCCTTCCTCCACTATCAACTCTGCTCTTAAACACATCTCCCCCATTTCACGTACATCTGCTCTCACTCCATCCTCCCGCCACCCCACTAGGAATAGGGTTCCCCTGGTCCTCACCTACCACCCCACCAGCCTCCGGGTCCAACATATTATTCTCCGTAACTTCCGCCACCTCCAACGGGATCCCACCACTAAGCACATCTTTCCCTCCCCCCCTCTGCATTCCGCAGGGATCGCTCCCTACACAACTCCCTTGTCCATTCGTCCCCCCCATCCCTCCCCACTGATCTCCCTCCTGGCACTTATCCGTGTAAGCGGAACAAGTGCTACACATGCCCTTACACTTCCTCCCTTACCACCATTCAGGGCCCCAAACAGTCCTTCCAGGTGAGGCAACACTTCACCTGTGAGTCGGCTGGGGTGATATACTGCGTCCGGTGCTCCCGATGTGGCCTTTTATATATTGGCGAGACCCGACGCAGACTGGGAGACCGCTTTGCTGAACATCTACGCTCTGTCCGCCAGAGAAAGCAGGATCTCCCAATGGCCACACATTTTAATTCCACATCCCATTCCCATTCTGACATGTCTATCCACGGCCTCCTCTACTGTAAAGATGAAGCCACACTCAGGTTGGAGGAACAACACCTTATATTCCATCTGGGTAGCCTCCAACCTGATGGCATGAACATCGACTTCTCTAACTTCCGCTAAGGCCCCACCTCCCCCTCGTACCCCATCTGTTACTCATTTTTATGCACACATTCTCTCTCTCTCACTCTCCTTTTTCTCCCTCTGTCCCTCTGAATATACCTCTTGCCCATCCTCTGGGTCCCCCCCCCTTGTCTTTCTTCCCGGACCTCCTGTCCCATGATCCTCTCGTATCCCCTTTTGCCCCTGTCCAGCTCTTGGCTCCATCCCACCCCCTCCTGTCTTCTCCTATCATTTCAGATCTCCCCCTCCCCCTCCAACTTTCAAATCCCTTACTCACTCTTCCTTCAGTTAGTCCTGACGAACGGTCTCGGCCTGAAACGTCGACTGCACCTCTTCCTACAGATGCTGCTTGGCCTGCTGCGTTCACCAGCAACTTTGATGTGTGTTACATAAAATGTTATTTTTATTAGTCATTGTCATTAAGATTCAAAATTGTCATGTCCAGTACACAAGTGTAAAGGCAAAAGAAATAATTGTACTCTGGATCAAATGTAAAACAAAAAAACATAATAAGGTAAAGAAAACAATAACTAATCAGATAGTATATTAGATTAGATTAGATTCAACTTTATTGTCATTGTGCTAAGTACAGATACAAAGCCAATGAAATGCAGTTAACATCCAACCAGAAATACAAAGAATAGTGTTATTTACAAAATAACTGCGAATAAAAAGTGCTACAGCACACAAATATTAAAGTACTGAGACAGTACAATGGGGTGCAATACTGCTTAGTGCTGTACTTTGATATTATGTACATACTGTGACATTGGGCACAGGAATGTCTGTACAGGAAAGTGACTGACAGGAAATAATACTGTGGTTGAATCTTTAAGCTATAAAACACTTTTGTTTGTAGCTACTGTAAATAATACACATTGGACAATAACATAAACACAAGCATTTCTGCAGATGCTGGAAATCTTCAGCAACACACAAAAACTTTGCACTCAATGTCAAAAAGCAGCAGAAGGGTGTAAACTCAGCCAGCTCCATCAAGGGCCCTAGCCCCCCACCCCCCACTCCCCCACTATCAAGGAAATCATCAACAGGCAATCCCTCAGAAAGGTGGCATCCATCAGTAAGGACCCCTATCATCCAGGACATACCCCGCTTCTCAGTGCTACCATCAGGGAGAAGGTACAGGAGCCTGAGGAACCATACTCAATGTTTTAGGAACAGCTTCCCCTCTGCCATCAGATTTCCGAACAATCCACAAACCCACTATATTGCTTTTTTTTATGTATTTCTTATTGTAACATATAGTATTATTTATATGTATTGCACTGTACTGCTGCCACAGAACAACATATATCAGTGATATGTCAGTAAACCTCTTTCTGATTCAAAGTGCTGGAGGAACTCAGCAGGTCTCAGGACAGGAATAAACAGTTGGAAGAAAATCTACAGATGCTGGCTCTTCATCAATAATGGCATATGATTTGACTAAAGCTGTGAAGGTGTTCCTAATTCTGCTTCTAAATTATTTCCTATATTCCACATCCATTCTTAATGGTATACTCCTGTGGTGGAGCAGTTGTAGTTACCTGCAGTTTTACTCATGATTTAAGATAGTAAAAGTTGTACATAGCCAGCATCTATGACCCATTGATGAGAAAAATCTGCGGTGAAGGAGGAATCTGATAGGATAGGAGAGTGGATCATGGGAGAAAGGAAAGAGGAGGGCATCCAGGGGTGGGTGATAAGCAGGTGAGAATAGGTAGAATGTCAAAGTGGAAAATAGAGGGGGGGTGGAATTTGTTACTGGAAAGAGAAAGCGATATTCATGCCATCAGGTTAGAGGCTATCCAGATGGAATATTGTGAATATAGGTTGAAATGTTGATTGTTTATTCCATCCCATGGATGCTGCCTGATCTGCTGAACTCCCCCAGCATTTTGAGTGTGGTGAGGTAGTGTGCATGAGACAATGGATGTTCTGTTCAGATATACTCATCAATCAAACCATTCTGTATAACAGTCTTCTACATTATCTTACAGCAGGATTTCACAACCTTTTTTTATGTCAAGGACCCGTACCATTAACCAAGGGGTCCATGTACCCCAAGTTGGGACCCCAATTTTGAATATATATTATCCATTTAACACCAACTTCAAAGTTCAAAGTAAATTTATTATCAAAGTACATATGTGTCACCATTTGCAACCCTGATATTCATTTTCTTGCAGGCATTCACAGTGGAATATTGAAATACAATAGAATCAATGAAAAACTACACACAAAGACTGAGAAGCGACCAATGTGCAAAAGAAGACAAAATGTACAAACCCCAAAAAAATGATAAATAAATAAATACATAATACAGGAAAGATGAGCTGTAGAGTCCTTGAAAGTGAGTCCACAGGTTTTCAGTGATCAGTTCAGTGTTGAAATGAGTGAGGTTATCCACACTGGTCAGGAGCCTGATGGTTGAAGGGTAATAACTGTTCCTGAACCTGGTGGTGTGGGACCTAAGGTTCCTGTATCTCTTTCCTAACAGCAGCAGCAAGAAGAGAACATGGCCTAGATGGCGAGAGCCCTTGATACTTGATGTTACTTTCATGTGCCAGCGCTCCTTGCAGATGTGCTTAATGGTAAGGAGGACTTTTCCTGTGATGGACTGGACTGCATCCACCACTTTTTGTTGGCTTTCCGTATAAAATTAATGCATTTCATGCATCTCTGAGTGCAAACAATTGTGCTACATCTACACAAGAAAGTTTGTAGATGCTGAATATGACATGTCGATCCACAGCCTCCTCTTCTGCTAAGATGAAGGCGCCCTCAGGGTGGAGGAGCAACACCTTATATTCCTTCTGGATACCCTCAACCTGATGGCATGAATATCAATTTCTCCTTCCAGTGAACAAATTTTACCAACCCCTCCCCCCCTCTATTTCCCACTCTGATCCTTCACTTCTTCTCACCTGCCTATTACTTCCCTCCAGGATCCCCTGCTTCTTCCCTCAACTTTTCCCATCACCGCAAGATGTTCGGGCTTCCCTCTTCTCAGTACATGTCACAGAAATTTCAGCCAGCATTCTCTGATTGATATCAGCACTCTTCTTATTCCGGTTTTTTGTATTGTGATACAGCACCAAACAGACCTTTTGGTCCAACACGTCTTTGCCAACCAAGATACCCACCTAAGCCAGCACTATTTGCTCACGTTTGCCGTATATCTCTCTGAACCTTTTCTTGTGCCTGTCCAAATGTCTTTTAAATATTGTTACTATACCTGCAACATCTACTTTGGGAGCTCGTTCCTTGTTGGGAATGGTACTTAACAAGGATATTCTAAAAAACACTGAGGTCAAAAAACAAACGTCTATGACATCCTTCCTTTATTACCTTTTGCAAGAGATACACAGGACACCCCAGCTGTTGGCTTAAAGGAACAAGTATGACCAAGACCAGGAATACAGGTAGGATATAGGGAGCTGAGTGACATCATGTCTTAACAACAACCTTTACCCTTTCTGTCAGCAAAACAAAAGAGCTGGTCGTTGGCCACTGGAAGAGGGAAGGGATACACATGTTCTTGTTTACATCAATGGCGCTATAGTTCAGAGGATTGAGAGCTAGGTTCCTAGGAGTCATCGTTATCTTCCTTATGTGCCATGTTGTATCACATGGGCAGTCATGGAGACTGTGATTGTTTTTGGCAAATTTTTCTACAGAAGTGGCTTGCCATTGCGTTCTTCTGGGCAGTGTCTTTACAAGATGGGTGACCACAGCCATTATCAATACTCTTCAGAGATTGTCTATCTGGCTTCAGTGGGCACATAACCAAGACTTGTGATGTGCACCAGCTGCTCAAACAACCATCCACCACCTCTACCAGGGCTTCAGGTGACCCTGATTGGAGGGGCAGGGGGGGGGTTGGTTTAAGCAGGTGCCCACGGGTGACCTTCAGGGTAGCGGAGTGAACATCACAAATAGCCTAACTGGGTCCAACCAGACACTGTAGCTATCACAGCCAAGAAAGCTTATCAGCACCTTTCCATTCTCAGGAGGCTAATTGATATACTTACTATTTTTTATCATCACACCGTAGAAAACATCATATCTAGATGCAAACAACAGGAATTCTGCAGATGCTGGAAATTCAAGCAACACACATCAAAGTTGCTGGTGAACGCAGCAGGCCAAGCAGCATCTGTAGGAAGAGGTGCAGTCGACGTTTCAGGCCGAGACCCTTCGTCAGGACTAACTGAAGGAAGAGTGAGTAAGGGATTTGAAAGCTGGAGGGGGAGGGGGAGATGCAAAATGATAGGAGAAGACAGGAGGGGGAGAGATAGAGCCGAGAGCTGGACAGGTGATAGGCAAAAGGGGATACGAGAGGATCATGGGACAGGAGGTCCGGGAAGAAAGACAAGGTGGGGGGGGTGACCCAGAGGATGGGCAAGAGGTATATTCAGAGGGACAGAGGGAGAAAAAGGAGAGTGAGAGAAAGAATGTGTGCATAAAAATGAGTAACAGATGGGGTACGAGGGGGAGGTGGGGCCTTAGCGGAAGTTAGAGAAGTCGATGTTCATGCCATCAGGTTGGAGGCTACCCAGACGGAATATAAGGTGTTGTTCTTCCAGCCTGAGTGTAGCTTCATCTTTACAGTAGAGGAGGCCGTGGATAGACATGTCAGAATGGGAATGGGATGTGGAATTAAAATGTGTGGCCACTGGGAGATCCTGCTTTCTCTGGCGGACAGAGCGTAGATGTTCAGCAAAGCGGTCTCCCAGTCTGCGTCGGGTCTCACCAATATATAAAAGGCCACATCGGGAGCACCGGACGCAGTATATCACCCCAGTCGACTCACAGGTGAAGTGATGCCTCACCTGGAAGGACTGTTTGGGGCCCTGAATGGTGGTAAGGGAGGAAGTGTAAGGGCATGTGTAGCACTTGTTCCGCTTACACGAATAAGTGCCAGGAGGGAGATCAGTGGGGAGGGATGAGGGGGGACGAATGGACAAGGGAGTTGTGTAGGGAGTGATCCCTGCGGAATGCAGAGAGGGGGGGAGGGAAAGATGTGCTTAGTGGTGGGATCCCGTTGGAGGTGGCGGAAGTTACGGAGAATAATATGTTGGACCCAGAGGCTGGTGGGGTGGTAGGTGAGGACCAGGGGAACCCTATTCCTAGTGGGGTGGTGGGAAGATGGAGTGAGAGCAGATGTACGTGAAATGGGGGAGATGCGTTTAAGAGCAGAGTTGATAGTGGAGGAAGGGAAGCCCCTTTCTTAAAAAATGAAGACATCTCCCTCGTCCTAGAATGAAAAGCCTCATCCTGAGAGCAGATGCGGCGGAGATGGAGGAATTGCGAGAAGGGGATGGCGTTTTTGCAAGAGACAGGATGAGAAGAGGAATAGTCCAGATAGCTGTGAGAGTCAGTAGGCTTATAGTAGACATCAGTGGATAAGCTGTCTCCAGAGACAGAGACAGAAAGATCTAGAAAGGGGAGGGAGGTGTTGGAAATGGACCAGGTAAACTTGAGGGTAGGGTGAAAGTTGGAGGCAAAGTTAATAAAGTCAACGAGTTCTGCATGCGTGCAGGAAGCAGCGCCAATGCAGTCGTCGATGTAGCGAAGGAAAAGTGGGGGACAGATACCAGAATAGGCACGGAACGTAGATTGTTCCACAAACCCAACAAAAAGGCAGGCATAGCGAGGACCCATACGGGTGCCCATAGCTACACCTTTAGTTTGGAGGAAATGGGAGGAGCAAAAGGAGAAATTATTAAGAGTAAGGACTAATTCCGCTAGACGGAGCAGAGTGGTGATAGAGGGGAACTGATCTAGATCTAGATGCATATATGAGAAAATCTGCAGATGCTGGAATTTTGAGCAACACACACAAGATGCTGGTGGAACACAGCAGGCCAGGCAGCATCTATAGGAAGAGGCACAGTCGACGTTTCGGGTCCAGACTCTTCGTCAGGACTGTACTTCTTCCTATAGATGCTGCCTGGCCTGCTGCGTTCCACCAGCGTTTTGTGTGTGTTATCCAGATGCATCACCTGTGTCATGTTTCAGCACCTCAATAGGTTGGTGGGTTTCAGTGATGAACTTAGATTCAGGGAAAAACTGTACAGAGGATTAGATCAGGATGGAAGAGCAATACTTTATATTCCGTCTCGGTAGCCTCCAACCTGATGGCTTGAATATCAATTTCTCCTTCCACTAAAAAAAGTTTCCTTCCCCTCTGCTCTTCTTCTCTTCCCCCTGCTGGCCTCTTACCTCTTCTCACCTGCCTATCACCTTCCCCTGGGTCCCCTCCTCTTTCTCTTTCTCCTATGGTCAACGCTCCTCTCCTATCAGATTCCTTCCTCTCTGGCTCTTTTCTTCCCACTTGGCTTCACCTATCGCCCTCTGGCTATCCTGCTTCCCCTCCCCCCACCTTTTTATTTTGGTTTCTTCCCCCTTTATTTCTAGTCCTGATGAAGGGTCTTGGCCCAAAACATTGACTGTTCATTCTCCTCCATAGACCCTCCCTGACATGCTGAGTTCCTGTTATTGCTCTCGATTTCCAGCAACTGCAGAACTTCTTATCTTTATGACTCTGCCACTGCCGGTCGTTTTAGATGAAACAAAAGATATGGGCAGCCTAATCCCATAATTCACCCCATTAACCCTAGTCTACGACATAAATTCCCATCTTCTCATTTATTCATACTTGCAAATGGGGAATGTTTTCTATTCTTTCATGCAGTGAGCACAATATCCCTGTAATTAATCTATCACTGTCAGAAAGAGGATCTAGTGCTTTTCCAGCATATATGACACATAAACTCTTCTCAGGCTTCCAGCAGGTCCAGGTATCAATTTTAACTGATGTTTCAATGACAACCTCTGCCAACTTCATAAATCTATCCATCCTTGACACTTGAACCCGACTGGAAGCCGGAGAAGAGTTAATCTATCAATTTCAGCATTGAAATCAGAATCAGGTTTATATCAATGACTTACACAACATGAAGTGTGTTACTTTGTGGCTGGTATTCAGTGCAAGGACAAAATTACTATGAATTGATTGAGGTCTTCTATGGTCGGGATCAACAATGAATGTTGCATCCCAGCTATCTATATGATACACCAGCCGGGGCAGTACGGTATGGAGAGCAAGCTGTTGCCCATGTAGCAAGCTCCCCCTCTCCCTGCAGCTGAGGAATGCAAAGGAACAGCAGAGACCAAAACAGTTTGACATCAGTGGTGTCGCAGCAGTTGCCAGTCAGTGTTGAACTTAAGTTAGGGACTCCAGCTCCGGATTTTCCCTTGGGGTCAGAATCAAATTTTCACGACACATGCCGGTGATAATAAACCTGATTCTGCACCTCCTTGGGCATGTTCCAGGTGGTCAGCCAATTAAATTTGCCTGCCCCTTGGCTAATGAACACTTTCCTGAATTTAATATGTCCTTTGTGACACCACATTGCTCTCTATAAATCTCAAGACATGCACTCAGTGACCACTTTATTAATTCCTGTACCTAATAAAGTGGCCAGTGAGTGTGCAGTATGTTTGTCATTTTCTATACTGAAGCCCATCGACATCAAAGATTGATGTGTTGTGCATTCAGAGATGCTCTTCTGCATACTACTGTTGTAACATGTGATTAATTAAGTTACTGCTGCCTTCATGTCAGCTTGAACCAGTCTGGCCGTTCTCCTCTGACCTCTCTCATTAACAGGCTGTTTTCACCCACAGAACCGCTGCTCACTGGATGTTTTTTGTTTTTTTTGTGCCATTCTCTGTACACTCTAGAAACTGTTGGTGTGTGAAAATCCCAGGAGATCAACAGTTTCCGAGATCATTTGATGTTTGGTCTGAACAACAACTGAACCTCCTGACCATGTCTGCATGCTGCCATATGATTGGCTAATTAAATATTTGCATTAATGAGCAGGTGTACAATTGTAACTAATAAAGTGGCCACTGGGTATATACTGGGCTGGCATTTATATCCTCTACTAGTTGGACTTAAAACACTCTGACAAATATTAACTTCCAGGGAAGCTGGACGAAAGGAATTATAAGCTTAACTGTTTTCATTCAGCGTCTTTTACTACAGAAACTGTCCATGGCTTCGAAATGAGCTACCAGGTGACACTACTGCAATGTCAGTACCACAGCAAACATACTAATTAGGTCAGCTAGAACAACAGCTTTCCTACTTAGATGCGTCACAGCTTGATATGACAACTCCTCTGCCCATGACCACGAGAAACTGCAGAGACTTGTGGACAAAGTCAAAGTAAATTTTATTATCAAAGTACATATATATCACCATATACAACCCTGAAATTCATTTTCCTGTGGGCATACTCAGTTAATCTTTAGAACAGTAGTGATAACAAGATAAATGAAAGATCACAAACAAGAGAAGATCTGCAGATGCTAGAAATACGAGCTCCACGCAGAATGTTTTGGCCAGAAACGTCGACTGTTCCATAGATGCTGCCTGGCTTGCTGAGTTTCACCAGCATTTTGTGTGTGTTGCTCAATGAAAGATCAACCTGACTGCAGATGAAAACAAACTGTGCAAATCCAAATATAAATAAATAGCAATAAATAATGAGAACACGAGCTAATGAGATAACGTGAGATACTTGGTTGTGAGAAACATCTCAATGATGGGGCAAGTGAGTGTAGTTATCCGCTTTTGTTCAAGAGCCTGATGGTTGAAGGGCAGTAACTGATTTTGAACCTGATGGCAGTACTGAGAAGAGAGCATGCCTAGATGGTGGGGATCTCTGATGGTGAATGCCACTTTTCTATGACAACATTTCATGTAGATGTGCTCAATGGTTTGGAGGGTTTTACCCATGATGTACTGGACTGAATTCACTACTTTTTGTAGGTTTTTCCACTCAGAGGCATTAGTGTTTCTATACCAGGCTGTATTACAGCCACTCAATACACATCTACAGAAGTTTGTCAAAGTTTTAGATGCCATGCCAAATACCACAGACTCATGAGGATGTACAAATCAGTACTGTACACCATGGAAACCAGCAGCCTCATTCCAATGGACTCTGTGCTTCTTGCGGCCTCCGTAAATCAGACAACATATTCAAAGACCCCACCCACAATGGATGTTCTTTCTTCTCCCCTCTCCCATCATGCAGAAGGTACAACAGTCTGGATGCACGTAATACTAGGCTCAAGTACAGCTTCTAACCCATTGTTAAATAGTTTCCTGAAGTTCAACGTAAATTTCTTATGAAAGTAGATGTATTTCACCATATCCAACCCTGAGATTTATTTTCTTGTGGGCATTCACAGCAAATCTAAGAAACACAATAGAATCAAAGAAAGACCACACACGACAGGACGGGCAAGCAACCAAAGTGTAAAAGACACCAAACTGAGCAAATAGAAAAGAAAACAGAACATAGGACATAGAATAGTACAGCACAGTACAGGCCCTTCGACCCACTATGTTGTACCGACCCTCAAACCTTGCCTCCCATATAAGCCCCCACCTTATACCTGTCTAGTAGTCTCTTAAATTTCACGAGTGTATCTGCCTCCACCACTGACTCAGGCAGTGTATTCCACGCACCAACCACTCTCTGAGTAAAAAATCTTCCTCTAATATCCCCCTTGGACTTCCCACCCCTTACCTTAAAGCCATGTCCTCTTGTATTGAGCAGTGGTGCCCTGGGGAAGAGGCGCTGGCTGTCCATTCTATCTATTCCTCTTAATATCTTGTATACCTCTATCATGTCTCCTCTCATCCTCCTTCTCTCCAAAGAGTAAAGCCCTAGCTCCCTTCATCTCTGATCATAATCCATATTCTCTAAACCTGGCAGCATCCTGGTAAATCTCCTCTGTACCCTTTCCAATGATTCCACATCCTTCCTATGGTGAGGCAACCAGATCTGGACACAGTACTCCAAGTGTGGCCTAACCAGAGTTTTATAGAGCTGCATCATTACATCATGACTCTTAAACTCTATCCCTCGACTTATGAAAACTAACACCCCATAAGCTTCTAAATGACAATAATAGAAGACTGAGTGTTCTCATAATCTAAAAAAAAAACTACCCTATCTACCTGTGAGACAACTTTCAGGGATCTGTGGACATGTACCCACAGATCCCTCTGCTCCTCCACACTACCAAGTATCCTGCCATTTACTTTGTACTCTGCCTTGGAGTTTGTCCTTCCAAAGTGTACCACCTCACACTTCTCCGGGTTGAACTCCATTTGCCTCTTCTCAGCCCACTTCTGCAACCTATCAATGTCTCTCTGCAATCTTTGACAATCCTCTACACTATCTGCAACACCACCAACCTTTGTGTTGTCTGCAAACTTGCCAACCCACCCTTCTACCCTCACATCCAGGTCGTTAATAAAAATCACGAGAAGTAGAGGTCCCAGAACAGATCCTTGTGGGACACCACTAGTCACAATCCTCCAATCTGAATGTACTCCCTCCACCACAACCCTGCCTTCTGCAGACAAGCCAATTCTGAATCCACCTGGCCAAACTTCCCTGGATCCCATGCCTTCTGACTTTCTGAAGAAGCCTACCGTGTGGAACCTTGTCAAATGCCTTACTAAAATCCATACAGATCACATCCACTGCACTACCCTCATCTATATGCCTGGTCACCTCCTCAAAGAACTCTATCAGGCTTGTTAGACACGATCTGCCCTTCACAAAGCTATGCTGACTGTCCCTGATCAGACCATGATTCTCTAAATGCCCATAGATCCTATCTCTAAGAATCTTTTCCAACAGCTTTCCCACCACAGACGTAAGGCTTACAGGTCTATAATTACCCGGACTATCCCTACTACCTTTTCTGAACAAGGGGACAACATTCGCCTCCTTCCAATCCTCCGGTACCATTCCCGTGGACAACGAGGACATAAAGATCCTAGCCAGAGGCTCAGCAATCTCTTCCCTTGCCTTGTGGAGCAGCCTAGGGAATATTCTGTCAGGCACCGGGGACTTACCCGTCCTAATGCATTTTAATAACTCCAGCACCTCCTCTCCCTTAATATCAACATGCTCCAGAACATCAACCTCACTCATATTGTCCTCACCATCATCAAGTTCCCTCTTATTGGTAAATACCGAAGAGAAGTATTCATTGAGGACCTCGCTCACTTCCACAGCCTCCAGGCACATCTACCCACCTTCATATCTAATCGGTCCTACCTTCGCTCCTGTCATCCTTTTGTTCTTCACATAATTGAAGAATGCCTTGGGGTTTTCCTTTACCCTACTCGCCAAGGCCTTCTCATGCCCCTTTCTTGCTCTTCTCAGCCCCTTCTTAAGCTCCTTTCTTGTTACCCTATATTCCTCAATAGACCCATCTGATCCTTGCTTCCTAAACCTCATGTATGCTGCCTTCTTCCACCTGTCTAGATTTTCCACCTCACTTGTCACCCATGGTTCCTTCACCCTACCATTCTTTATCTTCCTCACCAGGACATATTTATCCCTAACATCCCGCCAGAGATCTCTAAACATCGACCACATGTCCATAGTACATTTCCGTGCAAAAACATCATCCCAATTCACACCCGCAAGTTCCAGCCTTATAGCCTCATAATTTGCCCTTCCCCAATTAAAAATTTTCCTGTCCTCTCTGATTCTATCCTTCTCCATGAGAGTGCTGAAGAGAAAAATAAAACACTAACAAATAAATAAATAAGCAATAAATGTCAAGAACATGAGATGAAGAACCCTTGAAAGTGAGTCTGTTGGTTGTGAGAACAGTTCAGTGATGGGCAAGTGAAGTTGAGTGAAGTTATCCTGAATGGTTCAAGTGCCTGATGGTTGAGGGGTAATAACTGTTCCTGAACCTGGTGATGACTCACTTGAACTCACAATCTACTTCATCATGGCCTTGCACTTTATCTTCTGCCTGCATTGTACTTTCTCTACAACTGTAGCCTTTAATTTTGCATTCTTTTATTCTTTTCCCCTCTACCTCAATGCACTGATGTAATGAAATGATCTGTATGGATGGCACACAAGACCAAGTTTTCCATTGTATGTACCATAGTACTGTACATATGATAATAATAAACCAATTTATCAACACCATGTTTGACATAGTAAATAGTAAAATAGCTATTTCGGTACCGTTAATGGTCACATCTATGATTGGAGACAGGAAGTCTAGATGTTCATTCATTTGAGCTTAAAAATGTAAAGAAACTGCGGTGAAGCTTGAGGAGAGAATTCTTCATGCAGAGGATGGGAAATCTCTTGTATTCTCCATTCAGGATGGGTGTGGAGGATCAGTCATTCTGTTCATTAAAACCAGAGGTTGAGAGATTTCTGAAAATTTAAGAAGAAAATAGAGTTGAGCCAGAAAATAACCTTTATAAATGATTATGCTCAGATTCTTCATTCATAGGCGATCCCACAGCATCTACAGTTTCCTTGGTACTGTACCAACCTAATATTCCTTCTGGGTTGGTTCCAACCTGATGGCATAAATATTGATTTCTCCAACTTCCAGCAATTTCCCCCTCCCCCGGTGACCCTCCTCCTTCCTTTTCTCCCATGGTCCGCACTCCTTTCCTATCAGATTTCTTCTTCTCTAGCCTCTTTAATGTTTCTGGGTTCTTATATCCCCCCAAATTGCCAAATAGACCATAAGACAAAGGAGCAGAAGTTGGCCTTTTGGCCATCAAGTCTGCTCCGCCATTTTATCATGAGCTGATCTATTCTCCCATTTAGTCCCACTCCCCTGCCTTCTCACCATAACTTTGATGCCCTGGCTACTCAGATACCTATCAATCTCTGCCTTAAATACACCCAATGACTTGGCCTCCATTGCTGCCCGTGGCAACAAATTCCATAGATTCACTCTCTGGCCAAAAAAATTTCTTCGCATTTCTGTTCTGAATGGGCGCCCTTCAATCCTTAAATCATGCCCTCTCGTACTAGACTCCCCCATCATGGGAAACAAATATGGCTATTGCTGGGATTACTTCCAGACCCTCTATGAAAACTGAAGCAAGCCTACCATCCTGTCAGAGAAGCAGTACTAAGGGAGGGGTGGAATTGAGGGGGTGTCCCATGATAGAAGTGGTGCAGGGAGAGCCGTGCATGGTGGATGGGTCTGAGGGAGGGGTACAGAGAGAGCACTGCACTGTGCGATGGGCAGTACTGAGGGAGGGTCCCGCCGTGAACGGGGCAGTATTGAGGGAAGGTCACACTGTGGGAGGTGTGGTTCTAAGGGAGCGCCTCATTGAGAACCCACAGGACACTCAGCCGCCCACAACCACGTCCGGAGCTTCCACCACGCTGAAAAGCCGGGCGTTGTACCCCGTTGCCCCAGCAACCAGAGCCCAAGCGCCCGTAACCCTACCCAATCACAAAGCAGCCTTATCTCCCCGCTCACCTATTAGAGGACGGCACCGAAATTAGCATTCTGATAGGTGAATGTTTAGCCCGCCTTCGGCAAGTACTGGTGTGTGATTGGCGCGGTCCTCACGGAATGGTAACTCTCGATTGGTTGTAGCACTCGACAAGCCGGCTTTTGATAGGTCAGTTGCTGTGGGCGGGCTGTGATTGGCCTTGGGGCGTGGGGAGCGCAGAAGCAGGTCAGCGGTTACGTCAGCAGTGGAAAGTAGGTTAGGGGATCCCTGCGTGGCGGCGGTCGGTGGTCGGCGGGGGAACGGCTGGGACGGCCACCGGAGCCGGTGACAGCGCCAGTTTGGGCAGCCGGGGGACAGCCGCATCGCGGCCCGTCATCCTCACCCTGTGAGTACCGCTGCCTACCTCCGGGCAGCAGCTTTGCGCACCGGGGCGCGCTTTCTCCCCGGTTACCGGCGCTCCTTCCCTCCCCGCTGACCGGAGGTGCATCTCGGATCACTCGCGTTCCCTCCCTCCCCTCTGACGGGAGCTCCATCCCGGATCGCCGCGCTCCCTCCGACGGGAGCTCCTTCCCGGATTGCCCGCGCTCCCTCCGACGGGAGCTCCTTCCCGGATTGCCCGCGCTCCCTCCGACGGGAGCTCCATCCCGGATCGCCCGCGCTCCCTCTGACGGGGGCTCCCTCCCCGATCGCCCGCGCTCCCTCTGACGGGAGCTCCATCCCGGATCGCCCGCGCTCCCTCCGACGGGAGCTCCCTCCCGGATCGCCCGCGCTCCTTCTGACAGGGGCTCCCTCCCGGATCGCCCACGCGCGCTCGCCCCCTCCCCTTCCCACACTGGCGCACCCTCTCTCTTGGTTTGATCACCGGGGATTCCTTCCTCCCCTCCTGATCACCAGCGCTCCCTCCCTCCCTCCCTACCATCCCGATCACCCGCGCTCCCTCCCTCCCTCCTGTCCCGATCACCCTCCCTCCCTCCTGTCCCGATCACCCACCCTCCCTCCCTCCAGTCCCGATCACCCGCGCTCCCTCCCCTCCCGACCACCCGCCCTCCCTCCTGTCCAGATCACCTGCCCTCCCTTCCTCACTCACTCCCATACCGATCGCCCATGCTCCCTCCCTCCCTCCGTTGAGATCACCCGCGCTCCCTCCCTCCATTGAGATCACCTGCTCTCCCTCCCATTCCAACCGCCTGCGCTCCCTCCCTCTGCTCCCAATCACCAGCATTCCCTCTTGTTACAGCATTCCCTCTATCTCCCTCATTAGGCTTAGGGTCAGGATGTTGACTGTTACTTCCCTCCAGAGATGTTGCCTGACCTGCTGAATTCCTCTGGTGTTAAATCACCAGTGCTTCATTTTCTCACTACCTGTTACACCGCCTCCAATCACTGGCTCTCCCTTATTCCCAACTTGCATTCCATTCTTCACTGACGCTCCATCCATGCTCCCCTTCCATTCCAGGAGCTCTTTCCCACCTCTGATTGCCTGCATTCCCTCCTAATTCTGTCACTGGCCGGGTAATCCAAACCCCATTTTTCTTGCAGTCTGTTATTTTTATATCTCTCTCTGGTCTTGTACTTTGTATGTCTGCACAGAGAGGCAATGACTTTCATCCCCAATTGTCCTGCTCCCTTGTAGATGAGATATTCTTGATTGCAATCTCACCGCCGTTGATGGTTATGCTTTTAGGTTCCTTGACTTACATTTTGTATTCCACTCTCTCCATGGAGGGATAATTTAAAACCAAAGAGGAATTCAGCAGGTCAGGCAACATCTCTGGAGGGGACTAAAGAGTCAACATTTTGGCCCTAAGCCTAGACAGTTTATTCCCCTTCATAGATGCTGCCTGAGCTGCTGAGTTCCTCCAGCATTTTTTGTGTAGCTCTGAATTTCCAGCATCTGCAGAATTCCTGTTATCTGCAGAATCTCTTGTGCTTAAAATGAAAGCTTGTGATGTTTTAGTCCCCTGTACTAATATCCTCGTATGCATTTGGTGTCAACTGGTTTGATATTTTCTGCTTTGAAATTAACATTTAACATTAATTGTTAAGGGTGCATGTAAATGTATATTGCTATTGCAGCAGATCTCACTCGTGAATGGGCAGATTAGATTTTGCCTAATATTTGACAAGAGTGAGTTCAAAACCACAGAATGTTTGGCAGTGTTTTCTTAAGATTTGAGTCATTTGGAGTCTTAACCCTCTGTAGCTTGCTGAGGCAGCAATCGTGGTATTTTCCATAGAAGTCATTTATATCCAACTGATTGTAAATATTAATTTTAAGGAACATTGGGTTTTTTAAATAGATTTTGGCCCAGTGACGCAGTTCAAAGTAAATTTGTTATCGGAGTACATATATGTCTCTATATACGACCCTGAGATTCATTTTTCATTCTTCAGTTAGCTTTCAGCACCAGAGACCTGGGTTCAATCAAAAATCAAAATAAGTTTATTATCAAAGTATACGTATGTCACCATATATACCTGCAGATTAATTTTCTTGCAGGCATTTAAGGAAAATAAAGAAATATAACAGAATTTATGAAAAACTATACGTAAACAAAGCCTGACAAATAATCAACATGCAAAAGAAGACAACTTGTGCAAATTTTTAAAAATAATACTGAGAACATGAGTTGTAGAGTCCCTGAACGTAGATTGTGGAATCATTTCAGAGTCGAGGTGAATGAGCTTGTCCTCAGCAGCTCAGGAGCCTAATGGTTGCAGGGTAATAATTATCCCTGAACCTGGTGGTGTGGGACCTAAAGTTGCTGTACGTCCTGCCTGATGGTAGTAGAGAGAAGAGAACACGGCCTGGACTGTGGGGTGTCCTTGATGATGGATGTATTTTCTTGTGGCAGTGCTCCGTGTAAAAGTACTTAATGGCACCAGAGACCTGTGTTCAGTTCTGACCTCGATGATATCAGTTTGGAATTTGCATGCTAACCTCCAGCTATTCTGATTTCCTCTCATGCCCCAAAGGTGTTGGAGGAAAGTAGGTTAATTGACCACTGTGAATTGTTCTAGTTAGTCAGTGAGTGGAAGAATCTCGGAGGGGTGGATTTGGTGAGGATGTAGGGTGAATTAAATATGACATTAGTGTAGGTAGGTTCAGTATAAGTGGGTGTTTGATGGACAGGAAGGGCCTTTTTCTCCAAAGTCAAAATTCGAATTTATTCAAATTCAAAGTCCAATATGTGTGTGTGTATGTACATATGCAAAATGATAAGAAGTATATATAGGGTTAATGCAAACAGCCTTTTTCCACTAAGTGTCTGTGGGATTTCAACCAGAGGTCATGGGTTGAGGGTGAAAGGTGAGAAGTTTAAGGGAACATGAGGGGAAACTTGTTCACCTGGAGGGGGTTGAGAGTGTCGAAGGAGCTGCCAGCACAAGTGGTGCATGCAAACTCGATTTCAATGTTTAAGAAAAGCTTGGATAGGTGTGTGGATGGGAGGGCTATGGTCTGCGTAGTTCAATAGAGTAGGCAGTTTAAATAGTTTAGCACAGACTAGATGGGCCAAAATGCCTGATTCTGTGCTGTGCTATGACTATGTTACCATATACTACCTTGAGATTGATTTTCTTGCAGACATTTAAAGAAAAGTAAAGAAATACAGTAGAATTTGTGCAAAAAAAAATGAATTGCGCAACATTTGACCAAAGTTTATCTCGTGAGTAGGGACTTCTTCACTCAGATGGTAGTGAGAGTGTGGAATGAACTGCCAGTGGAAGTGATGGATGTCAGTTCGATTTCAACATTTAAGAGTAATTTGGTTAAGTACATGAGCACATTTGGATGGAGGGCTGTGGTCCCAGTGCAAGTCAATGGGGCTAGGCAGATTAGTAGCTCAGCACAGATTAGATGGGCTGAAGGGCTTGTTTCTGAGCTGTAGTGCTTTATGACTCATCTGCACAGGTACATGTGTGCACAGGTGCAGTGAAAAACATACTTGCAGCAGCGTTACTGACACAAAGCATCAGATAAGGAGCATTCAGAAGAAAGAAATATAAATTACATACCATTTTTACAGGGAAGATTATAATTAGAACAAAAAAATTGCTTTAGTGCAAAGTGATTAACATGGTCATAGCGTTGCTGAACTGTGGTGAATAGTGTTTTGCCAGTTGGTTCAAGAACCGAATAGTTGAAGGGAAGTACAGTAGCTGTTCCTGAACGTGGTGGTGTAAGGCTTCAGGCTTCTGTACCTCCTGCCCGATTGTAGTTGTGAGATGTACTGAGCTGTTCCTGAACACGCTGGTTTTAGAATTCGGGCTTCCCTACCTTCTGCCCGATGGGAGCTGCGAAATGTAATGCTTCCCTCTGACATCAGTTGTAAAAAAAGACAGATATTTTGCTTGAACTCTATAAAGTTGCTGCCATAATACGCAGATGCTCCTTGACCTGATGAATTCCTCCAGCAGATTGTTTGTTTGTACAGCGTGGAACAGGCCCAACGGTCGATGCTGCCCAGCAACCCACCTATTTAACCCTTGTCTAATCTCAGGACAATTTACAACGATCAATTAACCTGCTAACTGGAATGTGGAAGGAAACCAGAGCACCGGTGGGGTGGGAACCCATGTGCTCACAGGAAGAACATACAAACTTTCTTACAGACGATGTTGGAATTGAACTCGGAATTCTGTTGCCCCAAGCTGTGATAGTGTCACTATACATTTTTACACGCAGTCTGTGATCTAATTATGGTTAATGATTGGTATTGGTTTATTATTATCACATGTACGGAGATAAAGTGAAAAGCTTGTCTTGCATACTGTTCATACAGATCATCATTACACAGTGCATTGAGGTAGAACAAGGGAAAACAATAACAATGCAGAATAAAGTGCAAAAGCTACTGAGAAAGTGTGCCGCAGGTAAGGAAATGATAAAGTGTAAGATGACAACAAGGTAGATTGTGAGGCCAATTTATCATTCAAGAGGTCCATTCAGGAGTCTGGTAACAGTGGGATAGAATCTGTTCCTGAGCTTGGTGGTACATGCTTTCAGGCTTTTGCATCTTTTGTGATGGGAGAGGGGAGAAGAGAAAATGTCTGAGGTGAGTGGGATCGTTGATTATGCTGGCTGCACTGAGGCAGTGAGGAGTGTTGGTGGAGTTCATGGAGAGGAGGCTAGTTTCCATGATGTGCTGAGCTGTGTCCACAACTCTGCAGTATAGTGTAGAGCAAACTGGTCTTTGAACTTGTATTACGATAAGAGGGCTTTCAACGCAGAGCAGAATTACAAGGCTATTGCCTAGATCATAGGAAGCCTGTCTTATGAAAATAGGTTGAGTGAGCTAGGGCTTTCGTCTTTGGAGCAAAGAAGGATGAGAAGTGAGCTGATAGAGGTGTACATGATGGTAAGAGGCATAGATAGAGTGGACAGCCAGAAACTTTTTCCCGTGGGGGAATGGCTAATACATCATCATCATCATTATGTGCCGGGTCCTGTGATGTGGACTATAATCATGATTGTTCTTCGCATATTTTTCTGCAGAAATGGTTTGTCATTGCCTTCTTCTAGGCAGTGTCCATTATCAATACTCTTCAGAGATTGTCTGCCTGGCGTCAGTGGTCACAGAACCAGCACTTGTGATATGCACCAGCTACTCATACGAGCATCCACCACCTGCCCCCATGGCTTCACATGACCCTGATCAGGAGGCTAAGCAGGTGCTACACCTTGCCCAAGGGTAGGCTAGCAGAGGGAAGGAGTTCCTTACACCTCCTTTGGGAGAGACCTATCTCCACCCTGCCACCCAACACTAATACAAGGGAGCATAAATTTCAGGTGATTGGAGACAAGTGTGTGTGTGTGTGTGTGTGTGTGTGTGTGTGGTGTGTGTGTGTGTGTGTGTGTGTGTGTGTGTGTGTGTGTGTGTGGGAGCTCTTAGACAGGCACATCGATGATAGAAAAATAGAGGGCTATGTGGGAGAGGAGAGTTAGATTGATTTCAGAGTAGGTTCAAAAGTTAGCACAATATTGTGGGTCGAGTGGCCTGTACTGTGCTGTACTGTATTTCTAACCCATCAGGACCACAGCAGCTCCCAGTTGAGCAATACCAGTTATTTCTTTTTATTTTGCTGTATGTTACTACAATTCTCTCCTTACATTCTTCTGCTACTGTGTCTATAATAGAGATAACTTACATTGGCAAATTAGCCCGCCAGATGGAGGGTCTCAGCCCGAAACATCGACTTTTTATTTCTCTCAATATATGTGGCCTAACCCGATGAGTTCCTCTGCCATTTTATGTGTGTTACTCTGGATTTCCAGCACCTGCAGAATTTCCTGTGTTTATAACCTATCAGAGCAACTTTGGTTTGGAATGTTGGAGGGGACTGTGTACTCAGCAGAAAGAGGGAGGTGTCTGCGGGCAGACAGTACCCAAATTAGCACTGAACCTGGTCACTGCAGCTGAGGGATTAGCATTAGCTGCTTTCCTTCTCGCTTATAGATCACCTGTTACTAATACTCCATGGAAACTGGCTGTGTTCGTCTCAACCGTGCACACCAAGTTGCCTATCTTCACTGATCACTGTCGAGAACATTTTCAAAAGCTGGTGCCTCAGATAGGTGGCATTCATCATGAAGGGTCCTCGCCATTCAGGACCTGCTCTCTTCTCATTGCTACCGTCAGGGAGGAGGTACGGCAGCCTGCACTCAGTGATTCAGGAACAGCTTCTTCCCCAATGGCATCAGATTTCTGAATGGACATTGAACCATGAACACTACCTCACTTGTTTGCTCTCTTGTTGCACTTTTTAAATATATTCTTATTGTAAGTTATAGTAATTTTTTATAT
Source organism: Mobula hypostoma (assembly GCF_963921235.1). Classification (NCBI taxonomy): domain Eukaryota; kingdom Metazoa; phylum Chordata; class Chondrichthyes; order Myliobatiformes; family Myliobatidae; genus Mobula; species Mobula hypostoma. The sequence goes on from NC_086107.1 coordinate 3,829,577, forward strand.
ATTGTACTGTACTGCTGCCACAAAACAACAAATTTCCTAACATAATGCTGGCATTGGAGAGGGTCCAGAGGAGGTTCATGAAAATTTTCCTGGGAATTAAAGGGTTAACACATGAGGAGCATTTGATAGCTCTGGAATGTGGGGGGGGGGCGGCGGTGGTGTAATCTCATTGAAATCTATCGAATATTGAAGTCCTAGAAAAAGTGGATGTGGAGAAGATGTTTCTTATAGTGGGGGAGTCTAGTACCAGAGGGCACCGTCTCAGAATAGAATAGAGGGACGTCCCTTTAGAAAAGAGATGGAAGAATATCTTTAGCCAGAGGTTGGCGAATCTCTGGAATTCATTGCCACAGTCAGCTGTGGAAGCCAAGTCACTGAGTATATTTGAAGAGGAGATTGGCAGGTTCTTGATCAGTAGGGGTGTCAAAGGTTATGGGGAGAATAATAATAATACTGCATTCTTCCTCTCTACTCTCTTTTTTGTTTGCGTCATTAATTTCTTCCCTCATTTACAAAACCTATTTTATTGTTTATTTAACATCTATCAAGCCTTTTTCATACAGACGATGCAGTTCAAAGTCTTTACAATGGGATAAAGTGCAAACATAAAAATAAAAGACAAAAATATTTCAGTGAAAAGCAAGATCAAATAAATAGATTTTGAGCTGAAGTTTAAAAGTGTCAACTGAGTCTGCATCCCTTACAGTTTTAGGCATTGAATTCCACAGTTTAGAAACTGAGTTCAAAAAAGCTGACCTGCCAATTACCTTTCGAGAGAGATTTTTAAATTTAAGACATTGTTGGAAAATGATCTGAGAGCTCAAGCAGGATTATAAAACAAAAATATTTTGTGATGTAATCCAGTCCCAGGTCATTGAGAATATTGGGGAAAAAAAAGTAAGAGAACTTTAAAATCAATTCTAAAAGATACAGGAAGGCAATGCAGAGTAGTTAGGATGGAAGTGATATGTTTTCGTATCCTGGTTTTAGTTAAAAGTCTAGCATGGGATTCTGAATGAGCTGTAGTTTATCAATAGATTGCTGTAGAAGGCAGGAGAATGTGAGGTTGAGAGGGGTAATAAATCGGCCATGATGGAATGACAGAGTAGACTTGATGGGCCAAATGGCTTAATTTTGCTCCTATGTCTTATGGGCTTATGTGTCCAGATAATAAACCTGATTCTGATCATATTTGTCTGTATTTGCCTTCTACCACCTTCTCAGATAGGTTGTTCCATATATCCACCACCCTCTTGGTGAAAAATTTATCCCTCAGGTCTCCTTCTCTTCCCACTTTAAACCAATGCCCTCCTGTTTTAGACTCCCCTAACCTGAGCTGTAACTATCTGCCCCTCGTAATTTTATACACCTCTTTTACAAGCGTCCTTCACTCCCCCTTCCCACTGTCATTTGCCTTCGCACAGTCACATAGTGGTTAGCGTGACACTATTACAGTCTGGGGTGTTGGAGTTTGGAAATCATTTCTGGTGTCCTCTAAGAAGTGTGTATGCCCTTCCTGTGAGTGGTGTGTTTCTAAAGAAAATACATTGTAAAAATGGATGTTTGCATTCATGTTACACGTTACATACCCACATGAGTTCTGTATAGTACATTAATTAAATTCTTGTTAAATTACGTTTACTGCTGAAGTGTGGCAACCAGTTACTCAAGGCTATTCTGGATAAATCTATTATTTATTTATTTTAGAGATACCCCATAGAACAGGCCCTTCTGGCCTAATGAGCCACACAACCCAGCAACCCACATTTTTTAACCCTGGTCTAATCACAGGACAGTTTACAATGACCAATTAACCTACTAACTGGTACGTCTTTGGACTGTGAGAGGAAACCAGAGCACCCAGATGAAACCATGCAGTCAGAGGGAGAATGACGCCTAGACTGCACCGGAATTGAACTTCGAACTCCAATGCCCTGAGCTGTAATAGTGTCACATTAACCACTATGCTACTGTGGTTTGTAGATGGAATTGATTGTCTATTTTTCTGGCATTGTTTGAGGGGAAAAATGTTGGCCACAGCACTGACTTGATAGTGGTGTATAAGATAATAAGAGGCATATATTGTGTGGACAGCCAGAGACATTTTCTCAGGGCGGAAATGGCTAATAGAATGGGCATTATTTTAAGGCGATTTGAGTAAAGCACTTGGGGCGGGAGGGAAGGTGGAAGATGTCAGAGGTATGTTTTTTTTTACACAGAATGGTGGGTGTGTTCAATGCGTTGCTGGGGTTGTAGTAGAGGCAGATACGTTAGAGACATTTAAGAGACTCGGGCATATGGATGATAGAAAAATAAAGGGCTATGGGGGGGGAGAAGGAAAAGTTAGTTTTATTTTGGCAGGCACAACATTGTGGGCTGAAGGGCCTGTACTATACTATGTTATATGTTAATTACTTGCTGACCCTAGTCTCTAGCCTTTTATCGATTGGGTATGATACGTTAAAAAGGCTCTAAGAAAGACACGTGAATGTGAGAGGAATGGAAGGATAGGGATATTTGTGTAGGCAGAAGGGATTAGTTTAGTTGATTATTAATTTAATTAGTATGCTGATTGAGACCTGCAAGAGGACTGGTTTTGATTTTATGGAGCTCCCATCTCTGTAAAAGCAAATTGAGCTGTGAATGTGAAAGACATTTAGCTCTCAGAAGTTACAAGCACACAAATCAAAAGCTGTGAGTTCATACATTAAGTTAAGACCATAAGATACAGGAGCAGAATAGGGCTATTTCATCCACTGAGTCTGTCCGTGGCTGATTTATTATCCCTCTCAACACCATTCTTCTGCCTTCTTTCCATAATCTTTGATGCATTGACTAATCATGAACCTATTAATTTCTGCTTTAAATATACCCAATGACTTGGCCTCCTCAACCATTAGTGGCAATGAATTTCACAGATTTACCCCCCTTTGGCTAAAGAAATTCTTTCACATCTCTGTTCTAAAGGGACAGGCTTCTATTCTGAGGCTGTGCCTTCTGGTGCTAGACTCTCCCACTATAGGAAGCATCCTCTGCACATTACTTTTCAGATCTGGAAGTGCTCGCAATCTGAATGATTGGTTTAAGCACTGAGTTGGAAGATTGAGATTCCAAGTGCCACTCCGAAGACCTGTGAGCATAACTCTAAGCTGTCAGCCCCAGTGCAGTACACGGGACTACTAATGTCTTTGAGCCTGCTGGGTCTCCACCAGAAATGTTGGCTCTTTATTCCTCTACATGGATGCTGCTGAGTTCCTTCGGCATTTCTGTGTGTTGCTCTGGATTTCCAGCATCTTTAGAAACTCTTGTGTTTGTGGTATATTCTTTCTTTATCTTGCAATTTGTCAAAGTTCAAAATAAATTTATTATCAAAGTGGGTATATATATCTCACCTGAGATTCATTTTCTTGTGGGCAGTAGATACAAAGAAACACAATAGAATCAATGAAAAACTATACACAAACAAAGATGGGTAAACAACCAATGTGCAAGAGAAGACAATATGCAAATACAAATAAATAATAATAAATTAATAAGTAGTAAATAATAGTGAGAATGTGAGTTGTAAAGTCCTTGAAAGTGAGTCCATAGGTTGTGGAATCAGTTCGGAGTTGAGGTGAGTGAAGTTATCCCCTTTGGTTCAAGAGTCTAATGGTTGAGGGGTAATAACTGTTCCTGAGCCTGGTGGTGTGAGTCCTGAGGCTCCTGTACCTCCTTCCTGATGGCAGCAGCAAGAAGAGAGCATGTCCTGGGTGGTGGGGATCCCTAATGATGGATGAGTTGACGTCTATAGAAGGTAGAACAAGGGAAGCCGGTCAGGCCTGTATTAGAATAGTTAATAAATTAAATTAAATTGGTTTCTTATTGTCACATCTACCAAGATACAGTTCTGCATGCCACCCATGCAGATCATTTCATCACCATGGTGCACTGAGATAGGACAAGGACAAAAATCACAGATTGCGGAAGCAAGTGTTACAGTTACAGAGAAAATGCAGTGTAGGTAAATAATGAGGTTCAAAGCCATAATGAGGTGGATTGTGAGATCAAGAGTCTATTTCACTGTATTAGGGGACCATTTAAGAATCTGATTGCAACAAAAAATTATTTAAAATTTCATTTTTTATTCTTTTCCTATTCAGCTCAGGGTATTTTCATTTGTATCTGCAAAGAAAGGAGACACTTTACACATATTCAACCACAAGCAAACACTCTATTAGAAGTAGCACAAATGCAATACAAATGACTACAGTAGTAGCAGTACAGAAATCATCATAATACTTATCATTCACTAAGCAAGCCAATCTCTGCAATGCTGGAGGGGACACAGATCTGACAATCTCACGCAGCCTGTTTCTCTCTCTCTCTGTCTCTGTCTATTTCTCTCTGTCACTCTCTCTATCTCTCGACATAGTCTAACTTCATTTCAACACACTCCGACTTGACACAGTCCAACTTCAATTGGACATGCTCTGACTTGACATATTGTTCTCTGTGTCAGCAATAGCAGTGAACCAGCCTAAGATAAAACTCTCTTCACCACTGCACACCTCCTTATCACTTACAACCTTCAGGGTAGACACATAATTTAGAAAAACAGGGACAACAGGTCTGTAAGGATGAAAACTCAGGAAGGATCACAATTCACTCTTTCCTTACACTGATAGCAGCAGCGTAGTTGTCCTTGAGCCTGGTGGTATGTGTCTTTGGGTGTTTGTATCTTCTGCTCAATGGGAGCGAGAGAAGAGAGGATATCTGGGATGGATGAAGTCTTTGATTATGCTGGCTGTTTTACCAAGCCAGTGAGAAGTGTAAACAAAACCCATGGAGGGGAGGCTTGTATCTGTGATGTGCTGAACTGCTTCCACAACTCTGCAGTTTCTTGTGGTCGTGGGCAGTTCAGGAGGAAACCGAAGCAGTGGTGAAAGTTTCAGCTGAGGTGGTTCACGCGATGTTCTGCAGGTGGATACAGGCAGTCTTAGTGATGGTGCAGGGTAAGAAGTCTGAAACTTAGCTCTGCTTCCAAAAGGCAGCGACATATGAACAATCATGGATAGAGTTCATTCTCAGGCGGGGAAAAAACTTGTATCAGGAACTGAGAGAATAGTTTGTTTATTTGTTTAGAGATAGGACACAGAACAGGCCCTTCTGGCTCACCAGGTTGCACCGCCCAGCAATCCACCGATTTAACCCTCGCCTAATCACAGGACAATTTACAACGAATAATTAACCTACTAACTGGCACATCTTTTGGGGTATGGGGTTGAGAGGACTAATAAATCAGCCATGATGGAATGGCGGGTGAGACGCATTGAGCCAAATGACCTAATTCTGCTCCTGTGTCTTTGATCTTGTAATTGCATTGCAAAACATTAATTTCTGCTGGAGATATTGTTGACAGCCACCTCAACAGTCTGTCGAACTGGTAAGGTTCTTGGGTGAGAATCTGTACAGAACAGTGTGGAAATAGTTGTTCTCTTTGTTCAAACAACTTTGCTGTGCCTGCCACAATAGGTGGAATTAAAATGGCACCCATTTGAGTTCTATCCATTGCAACATGTCAGTCCTTGGCCTCCTCTACTGTCACAGTGAGGCCACTCTCAAGTTGAGGAGTAACACTTCATATTCTGAGTGGATGACCATGATTACTTCTTTGCCTTATCATGCCCTTCGCTCTTCATGAAGAATTCCAGAACAGCTTTCCTGGTTGTTGGATCTCCCTATAGTCTCATCCACCCGGTTCGCCGGGGCTAAGCTGACTTCGCATGCTGGGATAGGCAAGTCCCCATCCCACAAGGGCATGTGGCCTGCCGACTACCCTCACCTGGTTTAACCTGCCTGCTGAAGCGGTGTACTGGGGTGTGGCCGTTGTCACATGTAAACAGCTACTTGGATCCACAGATGAGAGCTAGGGATCAAAGGTGAGTCAGCTGCCCCAGAATGGACATGATCAGCCCCTTCACCAGAGGTGCTGCCCCTCCCTGGACATCCTATACACCCCAATTTGTTAATTCCTTTACTGTATTACTAAACAGCTAATTCTGCTTTGGAGAGAGGAAAAAATGGGAAAGTGATTTTAAGTTAACCAAATGATTTTATCAGGGGCAGCGTCTCGGCCTGAAACGTCGACTGCACCTCTTCCTACAGATGCTGCCGGGCCTGCTGCGTTCACCAGCAACTTTGATGTGTGTTGCTTGAATTTCCAGCATCTGCAGAATTCCTGTTATTATCAGGGGCAATGTTTACTTCCCTTGTTTTACTTCCCACTCTCTCCAATTATTTAATGAAAGGCAGAACTTTAGATGGAGAAATGCAGACAAGATTCACAAAGATGTTACTGGGAAGGGCAGCTTTAGTTATAAGGTGAGACCCATGGTTTGGGACTTCTGGGGGTAGAAGTTGTATAAAGGCCCGAGAGCAGAAAACAAACCTGTGTTCATTCTGCGCCGATTAAAAAATGGGTCTAGATTAAAGCATTGAGGACCAAGAGTGTCTTCCTGTGTTTGACCTGTCTCCGTCTCTTCTCACTTCTACCAATGGGCAGAAGATGCAGGAGTCTTGGGTCTCATACCTCCAGGTTTGGGAGCAGTTGTTGCCCTGCAGCTTGTGGGCTCCTGAACTGGTTTCACTCCCTTCAGCTCTGAACTGACTCTGCAGCCTGTCGACTCACTCCCGGGGTCCCTGCAGCTCGCGTTCTATATGTTACTTGTTTACTTTCTTTACTGTTCGCGTGATTTGACCTCTTTTGCATATTGGATGTTCACTGGTCTTTGTTGTGTGTGGTTTTTCATGGGTTCCAATGTGTTTTGTTTTGTGATTGCCTGCAAGAAGATGAATCTCAAGGTTGTAAATGGTATATATATGGTGTCTATAAAAAATAATCACCCCCCCTTGGAAGTTTCCATGTTTTATTGTTTTACAACATTGAATCAGAGTGGATTTGATTTGACACTGATCAACAGAAAAGGACTCTTTCATGTCAAAGTGAAAACAGATCTCTACAAAATGATCAAAATTAATTACAAATATAAAACACAAAGTATTGCACAAGTATTCACCCCCTTTATGACACACCAAATCATCTCTGGTACAGCCAATTGGTTTTAAAAGTCACATATTTAGTTAAATGGAGATCACCTGTGTGCAGTCAAGGTGTTTCAATTGACTGTAGTAAAAATACATCTGTATCTGGAAGGCCCAACTGCTGGTGAGTCAGTATCCTGGCAAAAACTACATCATGAAAACAAAAGAACTCTCCAAGCAACTCCACGAAAAGGTTATTGAAAAGCACAAGTCAGGAGTTGGATACAAGAAAATTTCAAGTCACTGAATATCTCTCGGAGTACAGTTAAGTCAATCATCAAGAAATGGAAAGAATATGGCACAGCTGTAAATCTGCCTAGAGCAGGCCATCCTCAAAAACTGAGTGGCCGTGCAAGAAGGGGACTAGTGAGGAAGGCCACCAAGTGACCTATGACAGCTCTGGAGGAGTTAAAGCTTCAGTGGCTGAGATGTGAGAGACTGCACATACAACTACTGTTGCCCAGGTGCTCTACCAGTCACAGCTTTATGGGAGAGTGGCAAAGAGAAAGCCACTGTTGCAAAACACTCACATGAAGTCTTGGCTACAGTTTGCTGGAAGGCACGTATGAGACTCTAAAGTCAGCTGGAAGAAGGTTCTATGGTCTGATGAAACCAAAATTGAGTTTTTTGGCCATCAGACTAAATGCTATGTTTGGCATAAGCCAAACGCCGCACATCATCAAAAACACACCATCCCTACTATGAAGCATGGTGGTGGCTGCATCATGCTGTGGGGTTGCTTCACTGTAGCAGGCCCTGGAAGGCTTGAAAAGGTAAAGGGTAAAACTAATGCAGCAAAATACAGGGAAACTCTGGAGGAAAACCTGATGTAGTCTGCAAGAGAACTGCGACTTGGGAGAAGATTTGTTTTCCAGCAAGACAAGCATAAAGCCAAAGTTACACAGGCATGACTTAAGAACAACGAAGTTAATGTCCTGGAGTGGCCAGGTTAGAGTCTAGACGTCAATCCAATTGAGAATTTGTGGCTGGACTTGAAAAGGTCTGTTCAGTCATGATCCCATGCAATCTGACAGAGCTTGAGCAGTTTTGTAAAGAAGAATGGGGAAAAATTGCAGTGTCCAGATGTGCAAAACTGAATGAGACCTATCCACACAGACTCAAGGCTGTAATTGCTGCCAAGGGTGCATCTACTAAATACAGGTTTCCCCCGCCATCTGAAGGTAGAGCGCTCCTATGAAACAGTTTGTAAGCCGGAATGTCGTAAAGCGAAGAAGCAATTACCATTTATTTATATGGGAAAATTTTGTGAGCGTTCGCAGACCCAAAAATAACCCACCAAATCATGCCAAATAACACATAAAACCTAAAATAACAGTAACATATAGTAAAAGCAGGAATGATATGATAAATACACAGCCTATATAAAGTAGAAATACTTTTCCACAATCATTGCCTGAACTGTTCTCTGTAGCGAAAATCTCACGCAAGCGCCTTCGGCAAAAACACGGCGTAAGCGCTCTCCAGTAACCTTTAAGCTATGAAGCTGCCAAATCATACCAAATAACACGTAAAAATACACAGCCTATATAAAGTAGAAATGATGTATGTATAGTGTAGTATCACTTATGGGAATCGGGAAGACAGCGAGCACACTGATGATGGTGTGTTAGACTGAGTTATCGGAGTTTGGGTGATGCAGTGGCCCCCACCCTCCGGGCCACCAACCGATACCGATCCACGAAGAACGCAGGGGTACAGCGGTAGCAGAGAGGCACACGGCACATGAGGGTATGAGGGATACGGGAAGAAGGCAGGAGATTGAGGTTGAGAAGAAAATTGGATCAGCTTTGATGAAATAGTGGAGCAGACTCGATGGGCCGAATGGCCTAATTCTGCTTCTATATCTTGTGGTCTAAATGGAGTAGTCCTCACCATTATGCAGCAGACTGATCAAGAGTCTGATTGTTTAGGTTGTTAACGCAAACGACACATTTCACTGTACATTTTGACGTATGTGTGATGAATGAATGAATCTGAGTGGTCCATTAAAACAAAATCTGAAAGCACCTCCTCTTTTCAAATCCATTTGCTGTATGAAGAGTTAATTCAGCAGTGCGGTGTTACCTCTTCCTGAGCAGCTGATTCATCTGACCTACTTTATTGTTTGACCCTAATTTGTGTTTTTGGCAAAGGTTCTTGCCCAACCACACACTTACCTAAGGCTGTTTGTGACTGCACAGAGGCATGCAAAGAAAACAAGATTTGCTGTGCAAATTCTATTTGGCACAGTTTAGGTCGACAGAAGCATTTACTGCTTTCCAGAGCGCTGAACTGCTCATTAGGCAAGGGAGTGACATTTGAAATAAACTGCAGTGTTTCTGAGACAGAGCACTTGGCAAGAGCTCAGATTTCTAAAAGGGAAGTTCGTGAGGAAGTGGCCTAGATGGCAAGTGTTCAAATGGCCTGGAATGTATCTTGGCAACAGGATTGACTGCAGTAACTGGCTAATTTTTTTTTTTCTCTTTTCTTGGAGCTGCCGGAATGTTTTGTAAAATAAGCTGTGTCTATTTTAGATACAGCCAGCTTATATAAGATCTTTTAATAGATACTGACTCTGCTCCCTCTAAGCCGCGCGGGTGCCTGGCCATGCAGTAACTGAAATGGTCCCATGCACATAACCTTTGTTGCTGCACAGCTGGAATTTTCTTTCATACAATGTGAATATAATGTGTGTAATCACTTGGATAATAGATTTCCTGACAATGAGTTAAAGAGAATAGCAAGCCTTTGACCCTGTTGCTATTGCAAACGGAACCAGTTTTGAATTTGGAAAAGAGAATGTATGACTGACAAAAAAACTCAGCTACTGTTACGAACAACGAAGAAAGTGTTGCCTCAAAAATACCACAGCAGTATTGTGATTTCAAATTTGTTGTTTCTGAGTAAGTTAAGACTGATTCAATTAAGGCGTTCACTGACATGTTGAACTACGTGCTTAGAACTGAAAAACTGTCAATTCTTGTTGACATCATTGAAACTTCACGCTTATGCACCGACTGCAAACATGGGTTCAGTCTCATGAATTCAATCAAATGTAAATCCAGAAAAGACTGGAAGTGGGACATTTGGATGAACTAATGTGGATTAAGATGTATCTTTCAAAATTAATGCAAAATTGATGCAAAATTAATCTGGACAGTGTTTATAGACAACACACTCAAAATGCTGGAGGAACTCAGCAGGCCAGGTAGTATCTATGGAAATGAATGAACACTCAACGTTTCAGGCTGAAACCCTTCATTTGGACTCTTTTCCATCGATGCTGCCTGGCCTGCTGAGTTTCTCCTGCATTTTGTGCGTGTTTGGATTTCCAGCATCTGCAAATTTTCCCTTGTCAATGTTTATAGAAAATGGATTTGTAATAAAGACAGGTCAGAAGGTTAACAAAAAGTGTTTTTTTTTGCTGTACAGTATTTCATTATACCTTTCAATTAATAAATAAAATCAAAAGTATGTGATTTTTCTATTTTAATTCTAAATATTCATAGTGTGCATATTACAAAAAAAAGTTTAAAGTGCGTGCAGTTCTGAGCAATGGTTGGTCCACGCAGCTGTGAAATAAATCTGAGGGAATGTTGGATACTGGTAGAGCCACACTTGACACAGGCAAAGTTGTGTCCACCTAATCCAACTAGTTCACTGGAAGGTTAATCAAACCAACGTCCATATCTTCTCCCAGGCCAACATCTCTCTTGCAGGATTCCCTAAAGTTTAACCAGCAGGTTGAGTTGGTGGTAAGGAAGGCAAGTACAATGCTAGCATTCATTTCAAGAGGACTAGAATATAAAAGCAAGGATATAAAGCTGAGGCTTTATAGGGCATTGGTCAGACCGCACTTGGAGTATTGTGAGCAGTTCTTGGCACCTTATCAAGGAAAGATGTTCTGGCATTGGAGAGGGCCCTGAGAAGGTTCACGAGAATGACTGCAGGAGTGAAAGTGTTAATGTATGAGGAGCATTTTTGATGGCCCTGGACCTGTACTCACTGGAATGTAGAAGAATGAGGAGAATCTCATTGAAACCTGTCTAATATTGAAAGGCCTAGACAGAATGGAGGTTTTGAGGTCATAGGTTAAGAGTGAAAGGTGAAAAGATTAATGGTTCAATTTAATATCAGAGAAGCTGAAATTCTTACTCTTCACAGACATCCACAAAAGAGAAGAAAAACATTAAAGAATGAATGACAGAAAAACATAAGAACCATGAATCCCCCTCCCCTTCCACGCATAAGCGGCAACAAAAGCATCAACCTTGCCCTCCCCCCACCACCCACCATGCAAGCAACAGGAAAGCCCCCAAAGAGGCCATGATCTAGAGTCATTCAAAAGGACCACTTGTCCACCCCATTCCAACACCTCGACATCCCGCAGGCTCTCTGTCAAACTAACGAGGGAGAGATATGTATCCCTTTGCCACAGTGAGAGGAGAGGTCACAATTGTTGCAATATGCAGTGTTGCCCATTTTGACAGCAGTGTGTACTGCTGTCTCACTGTTTCAGCCTTCTGCAATGCTTCAGTGGGCAACACCAGTGAGGAATCCACAGGGCTGCACCCTGAAAAGATATTGAAGCGAAGAAATTAAACTGTTTTGCGGATGAACTGGAGGAAGTTGCCGGCCATCTTTAGCTTAATGGGTACATGAGGAGAGCTTCACTTGGAGGTGGTGAGAGTGTGGAACGAACTGCCAATGGAAGTGGTGGATGCGGGTTGGATTTCAACATTTAAGAGAAATTTGGATGGGTACATGGATTGTGGGGAGGGGGTGCGGGTACAGAGAGCTATGGTCCAGGTGCAGACGGGCCAAAAGGACTGTTTCTGTGCTGTAGTGTTCTGTGACTCCATATAAGATATTAAACAAGTTGTGCGAAAAGATAACAATATAGTGATGTGGTGTTTGTAGTTTGTTGTCCATTCCGAAATCTGATGGCGGAGGGGGTGAAGAAGCTCTTCTTAAAATGTTGAGTGTGTCTCTTCAGGCTCCTGTACCTCATGATAGCCATGAGAAGAGGGCATGTCATGGATGGTGAAGGTCCTTTATGATGGTTACCGCCTTCCTGGGCATTGTATTTTGAAGATGTCCTCGGTAGTGGGAATAGGTAAAATGACGTAAATAGTGCAAAAAAAGAGCAAAATACTGAGGAAGTGTTTTGGGTTCCTTGTCCATTCAGAAATCTGGTGGTGTGTGTCTTCAGGCTTCTGAACCTCCTACCTGATGGTAGCAATGAGGAGAGGGCATGAGTTTGTGAAAGGTGCGATGGAAAGCAAATATGTTATTTCACCATTGATTTAGGACAAAGAACAAAAGGGAGGAAGTAGGATCATTTCAAGCAGATGAATTGGTAAGTATTCTTCTGTAAATTGGCCGGACAAAGATCTCTTCAGAATCAGAATTTGATTTAATACCACCAGCATATGTTGTGAAATCTGTTTTTGCTGCACGAGTACATTGCAATATATAGTAATAAAAACTATAAATTACAATGAAAACTTATGGACATTAATTAATAAGTAGGGCAAAAAAGAGAGTAAAGGTACTGAGGAAGTGCCTGTGGGTTCATTGTCCATTCACTAATCGGATGGTGGAGGGGAATGTTCTTGAAGCATTGAGCGTGTGTATTCGGACTGATGATGAGAAGAGGGCATGTCCTGGGTGATGGGGGTCTTTAATGATGGATGCCACCTTTTTGAGTCATCACCTTTTGAAGATGTGGCTGGATAGGCTAGTGCCCATGATGGAGTTTACGATTCTGGAATGGTTCCAGGGGACTGGAAAATTGCAAATGCCACTCCACTCTTTAAGAAGGGAGGGAGGCAAAAGACTGGAAATTATAGGACAGTTAGCCTGACTTCAGTGGTTGGGGAGATATTGGAAACTATTGTGAAGGATGAATTATTGGGGCACTTGGAGGCACATGATAAAATAGGCCAAAGTCAACATGGTTTCTTTAAGGAGAAATCTTGCCTGACAAGCCTTTTAGGAAATAACAGACAGGATAGATAAAGGAGAGTGAGTGGAAGCACTTACAGAAACAGAGTTCTACACTTGTTCTTCACAGGAGTGAATACTGAATCACTTGCATCTCAGGGGAGCAGTTTCGTTGATTTTATTTTGCACACAATTTCTTGGCTTCAAGCTACTGCACTTGGGTGTTGCTTAGAGGCTTCCTTGGACTGAGGTGAAAGAATCAGGTTGTGGTTACCTGATTGCAGGCGTTTACCATTGTGGGAGACGAGTCATATGTTACCTGCTTGATTATGGAGATATGTGGGTGCCTAAAGGGCGGTTAGTTTGGTAAACTTTCTGAATATCGAAAGGTCTAGATAGAGTGGACGTGGAGAGGATGTTTCCAATAGTGGGCGAGTCTGGGACCAGAGGGCACAGCCTCAGAATAGGAGGACACCCCTTTAGAATAGAAGAGGAGGAATTTCTTCAGCCAGATGGTGGTGAATCTGTGGAGGCTGAACTATTGGGTATATTTAAAGTGGTCAAAAGGTTCTGGACTAGTCAGGGTGTCAAAGGTTACAGGGATAAGGCAGGAGAATGGAGATAAGAGGGAAAATAAACCAGCTGTGACAGAATAGCAGAGCAGACTCGATGGGTTGAATAGTCTAATTCTGTTCCTATGCCTTATGGTCTTATAGTGTGTAGACGTAGTGGGTCACAATTGATGCACACATATGACCGGTTGAATTAAGAATTAATTGTACTTGGCAATACAGCAGATTCTGGTTAATTGGAACCAGTATATTTTGACCCAATTTAGAGGCTGCCCCAACTAGTTGAAGTTTCATGGAGATAGTTAAAAAGGTACAAATACGAAATCTGCCATTCACCTGAATAACAAATAATGTATTTAAATGAAATGCAGAACAAATTAGACACTGCCAATACTATAAAACTGTAATAGTTATGTTCACCAGCAACTTTTATGTGTGTTGCTTGATAGATATCTGTATTAGTTTGTAATAGTTATTGATGGAGGATTTCATCCAGTGAACGCTGCTATGTTCTTTTGATTGACTAAATGGACAAAATCAGCGCAGACTTCCAGTGCAGATAGTGGACTGCATTCATCACCTTCCTGCATGAAGTAGTGTCGTAATCCATAACAAGATTATCACAAATCTCTGCCTTTTAAATTGGCATCCATTGGCCCAACAGGCGCTACTTAAAAACTGTTCGCTGTAAGCATGGTGTAGTGTTTAACAGCCAAGCAAGTGCACAAGACTGACACTAGGTAGAAGCTGTTCGGCAACAGTCTCCTGTTCCAATTAAGTGGCATAGTGTCCCAAATAAATGAAGGGATTTCTGGTTAATTTCTTGATTTGTTTTTGTCCTTTAAGAATTGTCCCAAATAAGCAGCTGCCCTGATTAACTGATGGCCCAATTAACCGGAATCCACTGTATTTCAGATTATCCAATGGCAGACCAAAATATGGACATATCCTCGACAATAAATGATTTTATCTCGACCGATCCAACAGGATTGCTATCAGGCTCCTTGGGCACAGCAGCTATGGACTTCAACAGGAAAAGGAAAGGAAGTTCCACAGAGTATCAGTAAGTTTTAAGAGTACTTTCTCTTTTCTTTGGTTATTGTTTCCCTGCCTACAAGGATTTATAGAGTCATAGGGCACTACAGCACAGAAACTGGCCCCATCTAGTCGAGACTGAACGGTTATTCAGTCTCGTCCCATCAACCCACACCCGGACCAAGCCTTCCATATCCCTCCCCATCCATGTACTTTTCCAAACTTCTCTTTAATGTTGTAATCGAACCCACCTCCACCACTTCCACCAGCAGCTCGTTCCACACTCTCACTATCCCCTGAGTGAAGAAGTTGCCCCTCATGTTCCTCTTAAACATTTCACCTTTCACCCTTAAACCCATGATCTCTTGCTCTCTTCTCACCTCAACCAGCGTCAGTGGAAAAAGCCTGCTTGCATTAACCCATCTATAATCCTCGTAGTTTTGTGTACTTCTATCAAAGCTCCCCTCATTCTCGGATGCTGTAGGGAATGAAATCCTTTCAACCTTTCCCCATAACTCAGGTCCTCAAGTCCGGCAACATCCTTGTGAATTTTTTCTGCACTCCTTCACGCTTCTCTAGATCTTTCCTGTAGGAACTGACTGAAACTGGACACACTGCTCCAAATTAGGCCTGAACCTTATACAGCATGAATCTTCTTATGAATCTGTAATTCCAATTAAAAAGTGTCGAGCCCAATGTCTACCTTTTAACCATATCTGTGGTTGAAGTGTTTTTGTCATTCCTTCCCACACCTCCAGGCTTGTTGACTTCTTATTCAAGTATTAAAAGCTCCCAATTAGTCAGTGTCCTAAAATACACAAAGACAGAGAATTTGGAGGTAGTTGAGGGAGTTTCTAATGGACTGGTGAGTGACACCCACAACAGAGTTTCCATTACACTGAGGAAACAAGTTTTCTGTCCCCAGGGTTTATCAAGGTATTGTTATTGACTGCCAACAATTAACTACTCCGTGAGGATGAGGATGTGTGACATTTGACAGCATAGCTGAGAATCTGTGATGTGGAAATTTACTCCTTATTCTGGTCGATGGTGAGAGGGGAAACATTTAAAAAGGGATCTGAGGGGCATGTTTTTCACACAGTGGGTGGTAGGTGTGTTAATGTACTTGTCCAGGTCCAGGTGCAGATCCAGTGTTTAAAAGGCATTTAGATGGTAGATGGCAGGGAAAGGTTTAAAGAGGTATGGGGCAAATGCTCAACTTTATTTTGTTAGTTTTTATTATTTAGAGATACAGCTTGGTAACAGGCCCTTCCAGCCCAATGAGCCCGCACCGCCCATCCGATTGCTTTACAGCACCAGCAATCATTGATCCCTGACACTATTTGTAAGGAATTTGTACGTTCTCCCAATTACCCCACAGGTTTCCTCTGGGTTCCTCCCACATTCCAAAGACAAACGGATTAGGGTTAATAAATTGTGCTCATGCTGTGTTGGTGCAGAAGCATGGTGTCTCTTGCAGGCTCCCCCAATGTATTCCTCGCCGATTTGACTTTATGCAAATGACACATTTCTCTGTATGTTCCAGTGTACATATGACAAATAAAGTTAATCTTTTCTCTCTCTCCCTCTAACCTACCGATCACTATGTCTTTGTAATGTGGGACGAAACCAGAGCACCTGGAGAAAATCCACACAATCATGGGGAGAATGTACAAATTCCTTGCAGGCAGCAGTGGGAATTGAACCTGGATCGCTGGTACTGTAATAGCGTTATGCTATCCGCTACATGAATGCCAACAATTAAACACTCCATGAAGATGAGAAGATGTGACATTCGAGAGTATAGATGAGAATCTGTGGAAATTTTCCTTTTACTGGTGTTAATGGTGTGAAATGAACCATTTTAAACGGGATCTAAGTGGCACATTTTCCACGCAGAGGGTGGTAGGTACATGGAATGAGCAAATGGTAGAGACTGGTACAATTTCATTGTTTAAAAGACAATGAGACAGGTAGATGGCTAGGAAAAGTTT
Source organism: Mobula hypostoma (assembly GCF_963921235.1). NCBI lineage: Eukaryota > Metazoa > Chordata > Chondrichthyes > Myliobatiformes > Myliobatidae > Mobula > Mobula hypostoma. The sequence continues at coordinate 3,846,207 of NC_086107.1, forward strand.
AGAGAGATATGGACCAAGAGCTCAGTAATGCCACAGTAGTGTAGTGTTTGGCACGATGCTATCACAGCTCAGGGCGCCAGAGTTCGGAGTTCGATCCTGGCATCTTCTGTAAGGAGTCTGTATGTCCATAAGACATAGGAGCAGAATTAGGCCATTCAGCCCATCAAGTCTGCTGTGCCATTCCATCATGGCTGATCTTGGTTCCCACTCAACCCCATACACCTGCCTTCTCGCCATATCCTTTGATGTCCTGATCAATCAGGAAACAATCAACTTCCGCCTTAAATATACCCATGGACTTGGCCTCCACCACAGTCTGTGGCAGAGCATTCCACAGATTCATTAGTCTCTGGCTAAAATAATTCCTCCTTACCTCTGTTCTAAAGGGTCACCCCTCAATTTTGAGGCTGTGCCCTCTATTCTGGACACCCCCATCATAGGAAACATTCTCTCCATATCCACCCTATCTAGCCACTTCAACATTCAGTAGTCCTCCCTGTGGAATGCGTGGATTTTCTCCTGGTGCTCTGGTTTCCTCCCACAGTCCAAAGACGTACCTGTTAGTAGGTTAATCGATCATTGTAAATTGTCCTGCGATTAGGCTAGGGTTAAATCAGGGGTTGCTGGGTGGTGCGGCTCAAAGGGCTGGAAGGGCCTGTTTGGCACTGTATCCCTAAATAAAATACGCAGTTTTATTTTATTATATCTATTACTTAGATTCGTAACTCATTCGCAAGGCCAGTGATGTTGTGGGGATGGAACTGGACCCTCTGACGGTGGTGTCTGAAAAGAGGATGCTGTCCAAGTTGCATGCCATCTTGGACAATGTCTCCCATCCACTACATAATGTACTGGGTGGGCACAGGAGTACATTCAGCCAGAGACTCATTCCACCGAGATGCAACACAGAGCGTCATAGGAAGTCATTCCTGCCTGTGGCCATCAAACTTTACAACTCCTCCCTTGAAGGGTCAGACACCCTGAGCCAATAGGCTGGTCCTGGACTTATTTCCTGGCATAATTTACATATTACTATTTAACTATTTATGGTTTTATTACTATTTAATTATTTATGGTGCAACTGTAATGAAAACCGGTTTCCCCCGGGATCAGTAAAGTATGACTATGACTATGACTAGATACACAACACGGTCACAAGCCTCTGCCAGCCAGTTACACTCATGTGACCCAATAACTTACTAACCTGTACATCTTTGGGATGTGGGAGGAAACTGGAGCACCAAGAACAGATTGTGTAAAACAGAGAGACCTGAACATACTGATCCATAATTCTTTGACAGTGGCGTCGTAGATAGATAGGGTCATAAAGAAAGCTTTTGGCACATTGGCCTTAAATCAGAGTATTAAGTACAGGAGATAAGATATAATGTTGAAGTTGTATAAGATGTTGGTGGGGCTAATTTCAAAGAATGTATAAATTATGCACCTTGAAATTTGTCTGCTTAATGGCAGCCACTCCATAATTTGGAGTATTATATGTAGTTTTGGTCACCTATCTAAAGGAAAGATATCAGTAAGATTGAAAGAGTACAGAGAAAATTTACAAGGATATTGTCAGGACTTGAGCATCTAAGTTACAAAGAAAGGTTGAATAGGTTAGGATTTTATTCTCTGGATATAGGTGTATAAAATCATGAGTGGTATAGACAGGGTCGTTGCAAGCAGTTTTTTTCCCTCTGAGGTTGGGTGAGACAAGGGCTTGAGGTAACTGGTTAAGGGCTAAAGGTAAAATGTTTACGAGGAAGATGTGCGGGGGGGGGAGGTAACTTATTCACTCGTAGGGCAGTGAGAGTGTTGAATGAGCTGCCAGTGGAATTGGTGGATGCAGGTTTGATTACAACATTTAAGACAAGTTTGGATAGGTACATGGATGGGAGGGTTGTGGAGGACTATTGACCAGGTATGGGTTGGTGGGACTAGGGAGAATAATAGCTCAGCATGGGCTAGAGGGGCCAAAGGGTCTGCTTCTGTGTTGTAGTGCTCTAAGACTCTATGACACCCAGAGAAAACCCACACGGTCACGGTGAGAAGGTACAAACTCCCTACTGATGGCAACGGGAATTGAACCTGGGTTGCTGGTGTTACGCTAACTGCACTCTGTGTTGGACGTGTTAGGACTGGTTGCTGTGCTTTAGTGCTGTAAGACTTTGTAACACCTTGGCATGGACTTGTTGCTGCGCTGCGTCTCGAATGTGGGTGTTGTAGCTATGGCTGGCATTAATTGCTTATCCCTGACTGGCATTGCAATTGAACAACTGGTCAGGCCACTTCAGGTTAAAATTTGGTTGAGGAAAAGGCGTCACCAAGCCTCGTTGCTCACAGGACATTTGTGAATGAGTTCAGTTCTATTCCACAAACTAGTTCCATTTCACAAACCAGTTCCTGATGATCACTTTTACCCATTCCTGCTGGCCCTGATGTTCTGCTGTAATAGCTGCCTTTCAACCACTCTGCCCCTTTCCATACCTCCTGCCTCATGTTTACATTCTTTTTCTTTCTCTTATTACTCTGTTGCAGCCTCGTAGAGCTCGACAGCACTGGAACAGACTCCTTGGCCCACCTAGTCCATGCTGAATGGTTAATCTGCCTCGTCCCATGACCCTGCACCTGGACTATATCCCTTCATTCCCCTCCCACCTATACACTTATCCAGACTTCGCATAAATGTTGCATCAAACCCACCTCCACCACTTCTCCTGGCAGTTCGTTCCACACTTGCACGCCCTCCGAGTGAAAAAGATCCCCTTCAGATTCCCCTTAAGCTATGACCTCTAGTTCTAGGCTCACCCAACCTCAGTGACAAAAGCCTGCTTGCATTCAATCTATCTATACCCCTCAATTTTATAGAACATAGAATAGTACAGCACAGTACAGGCCCTTCGGCCCACAACGTTGTGCCGACCCTTAAACCCTGCCTCCCATATAACCCCCCACCACCTTAAATTCCTCCATATACCTTTCCAGTACTCTTCACTAGTGTATCTGCATTCCACACACCAACCACTCTCTGAGTAAAAAACCTTCCTCTAATATTCCCCTTGAACTTCCCACCCTTTACCTTAAAGCCATGTCCTCTTGTATTGAGCAGTGGTGCCCTGGGGAAGAGGCGCTGGCTGTCCACTCTATCTATTCCTCTTAATATCTTGTATACCTCTATCATGTCTCCTCTCATCCTCCTCCTCTCCAAAGAGTAAAGCCCTAGCTCCCTTAATCTCTGATCATAATGCATACTCTCTAAACCAGGCAGCATCCTGGTAAATCTCCTCTGTACCCTTTCCAATGCTTCCACATCCTTCCTATAGTGAGGCGACCAGAACTGGACACAGTACTCCAAGTGCGGCCCAACCAGAGTTTTATAGAGCTGCATCATTACCTCGCAACTCTTAAACTCTATCCCTCGACTTATAAAGGCTAACACCCCATAAGCTTTCTTAACTACCCTATCTATCTGTGAGGCAACTTTCAGGGATCTGTGGACATGTACCCCGAGATCCCTCTGCTCCTCCACACTACCAAGTATCCTGCCATTTACTTTGTGCTCTGCCTTGGAGTTTGTCCTTCCAAAGTGTACCACCTCACACTTCTCCGGGTTGAACTCCATCTGCCATTTCTTAGCCCACTTCTGCATCCTATTAATGTCTCTCTGCAATCTTCAACAATCCTCTACACTATCCACAACACCACCAACCTTTGTGACGTTTGCAAACTTGCCAACCCACCCTTCTACCCCCACATCCAGGTCGTTAATAAAAATCACGAAAAGTAGAGGTCCCAGAACTGATCCTTGTCGGACACCACTAGTCACAACCCTCCAATCCGAATGTACTCCCTCCACCATGACCCTCTGCCTTCTGCAGGCAAGCCAATTCTGAATCCACCTGGCCAAACTTCCCTGGATCCCATGCCTTCTGACTTTCTGAATAAGCCTACCACGTGGAACCTTGTCAAATGCCTTACTAAAATCCATGTAGATCACATCCACTGCGCTACCCTCATCTATTTGCCTGGTCACCTCTTCAAAGAACTCTATCAGGCTTGTTAGACATGATCTGCCCTTCGCAAAGCCATGCTGACTGTCCCTGATCAGACCACGTTTCTCTAAATGCCCATAGATCCTATCTCTAAGAATCTTTTCCAGCAGCTTTCCCACCACAGACATAAGGCTCACTGGTCTATAATTACCCGGACTATCCCTACTACCTTTTTTGAACAAGGGGACAACATTCGTCTCCCTCCAATCCTCCGGTACCATTCCCATGGACAACGAGGCCATAAAGGTCCTAGCCAGAGGCTCAGCAATCTCTTCCCTCGCCTCATGGAGCAGCCTGGGGAATATTCTGTCAGGCCCCAGGGACTTATCTGTCTTAATGTATTTTAACAACTCCAACACCTCCTCTCCCTTAATATCAACATGCTCCAGAACATCAACTTCACTAATATTGTCCTCACCGTCATCAAGTTCCCTGACTAGTAATGCCATCCCTCCTCCCCTTCCCCCCCCCATATCCCTTTTAAAGCACTGAAATCCAGGAATATTGAGAATCCATTCCTGCCCTAGTGCCAGCCAAGACTCTGTAATGGCCACGACATCATAATTCCATGTATGTATCCAGGCTCTCAGTACATCACCTTTGTTCCTGATGCTTTTTGCATTGAAGTACATGCACTTTAGCCCTTCTACCTTACTACCTTTACACCCTTTATTCTGTTTCTCTTTCCTCAAAGCCTCTTTATATGTTAGATCTGGCTTTATTCCATGCACTATACTTGCAGTTCTCGCATGACCTTTATCCTCCTCCACCTCACTATCTGCTCTAACACTCTGGTTCCCCTCCCCCTGCAAATCTAGTTTAAACCCCCCGGAGCAGCAGTAGCAAACTTTGCCGCAAGGATGTTAGTCCCCCTCCAGTTCAGGTGCAACCCGTCCTGTCAGAACAGGTCCCACCTTCCCTGGAACAAGGCCCATTTGTCCAGAGACATGAAGCCCTCCCTTCTGCACCAACTCCTTAGCCACGTATTTAGCTGCATTATCTTCCTATTTCTAGCCTCTATTGTATACCTCTTTAAGATCTCCCCTCATTCTCCTGCACTGCAGAGAATAAAGTCCTAACCTATTCAAACTTTCCCTATAACAGGTCCTCAAGCCCTGGCAATATCCCTGTAATTTTTTTCCTGCTTCTTTTCCTCTCGCCGTCATCCCATTCTCCTTCCATGCCTGTGCATCTAGGTAGCTGATCTTTTGTGTATTTAAACATCTCTAGCATCTCATTTAATGGGGTGCCACAGTAACGAGGCAGTTAGCACGCTGCTGTTACAGCTCAGAGGGTCAGTTCGGAATTCAGTTCCAGCATCCTTTGTAAGCAAGTTTGTACGTTCCTTCCCATGTGTGTGTGCCTCTCCTCCGGGTGCTGTGTTTTCCTTCCAGAGTCCAAAGGTGTAGGTTACTTGGTCATTGTAAATTGTCTTGTGATTAGCCTACGGCTAAATAGGCAGATTGCTGGATGCCACTGCTTGAAGGGCTGGAAGGGCTGGAAGGGCCTGGTCCACTCTGTATCACTAAATAAAATAAATAAATAAAAGTTGATTGAATATTTCACCGTTTCGCAATGGGTAAAATACCCATCGTTTGTAACTAAAGGAACACTTTTCAAGTGCTGTCTCTATTGCAGGAAACCTACCCAAGCAGCAAAGGGATGATGATTGGATAGTGATATTGATTCTTAACCTGGAATAGCTAACCAGCTCCATGATCTTTTGAATCAGAATCAGGTTTAATAGCATGTCGTATGTCGTGAAATTTGTTGTTTAACAGCAGCAGTACATTGTAATCTGTAATAATTAAATAAAACCTAAAAATTACAATAAGCAGTAGATATAAAAAGTTACCTCCTCGTTGATGGTAGCAATGGGAAGAGGGCATTCCTGGCTGATGGGTTCCTTAATGATGGATGCAGACTTTCTGAGGCATCACCTACTGAATGTATCCTCAATACTGCGGAGGTTAGTGACCATGATGGAGCTGGCTGAGTTTACAACGCTCTGCAGGTCCTGTGCAGTGGCCCCAGCGGCTGATATAGCTAGCCAGTTAGAATGCTCTCCACGATAGCTCTGTAAAATTCTGGGAGTGCATCACCCTGTCTATCTGTGACTCCACTTTCTGTGACCCATGTTCTTGTACTCCAAGATCCTTCTATTCTACGGCACTTCACAAGGCCCTGCCATTCACTGTGAAAGTCCTACCTGGATTAGACCTTCCTAAATACAAAACCTCGCACATCTGAATTGAACTCCATTTGCCGTACCTTGGCCCATGTACTCAGATGATGCCCCTGTAGTTTCTGATAATATTCTTCATTGTCCGTTATATTACCTATAAAACTGCGGATTTCAAACTTGTGAACCATGCCTCGTACCTTCTTAGCCAATTTGTTGATGCACACTCAGTGGACACTTTATTAGGTACAGGAATATACCCAATAAAGTTGCCACATGAGTGGAACCTCGAGTGGTCTTCTGCTGCTGTAGCCCAGCCACTTCAAAGAAATGATGGTCTTCTGCACACCACTGTTGTAATGTGTGGTTATTTGAGTTACCATCGCCTTCCTGTCAGCTTGAACTAGTCTGGCCATTCTCCCCTGATCTCTCTCTTTGATAAGGCATTTTCACCCACAGAATTGCTCCTCACTGGATGTTTTTGTTTTTCACACTATTCTATGTAAACTCTAGAGACTGTTGTGCATGAAAATCCCAAGAGATCAGCCATTTCTGAGATACTCAAACCACCCCATCTGGTACCAACAATCATTCCACGGTCAAAGTCACCTAGAACACACTTCTTCCCATTTTGTTGTTTGGTCTGAGCACTAATTGAACTTCTTGACCATGTCTGCATACTTTTATGTATTGAGTTGCTGTCACACAACGGGCTGATTAGATATTTGCGTTAACGAGCAGGTGTACAGGTGTACTTAATAAAGTGGCAATTGAATGTAGATGACAAATAGATATGGACTCAGCACTGTCTTCTGAGGCACACCACTAGTCATGTGATTCCTGTTTGGGGAAAAAAAAATCTACAATCACCCTCTGCTTTCTACCATCAACCCAGTTGCATATCCGGTTAGCTAGTTCTCTCTGGATCCCATGTGATGAAACCTTGCAGTGCAGCCTCTCATGTGGAACCTTCTCAAAGACCTTACTGAAGTCCATATAAACCACATCTACTGTCCTGCCCTCATCAACCTTCTTGCTCACCTCATCAAAACAATCAATCAAGTTTGTAATACGTGATCTCCCATTTACCTCTTGTTTTCAGGGACAGTATGGAGACAGACAAAGAAGACCAGCATAGCAGGTATGGTCAAAAGTTAGTTTAAAAATTAGTTTGCAACACTTTACTTTCTGGTAGGTTTAGATGTATTTATTCATCACACGTGCAGTACATTGAATCATAGAATGAAATGTGTTGTTTGTGTTGACAACCACCACAATCTGAGGATGAGCTGGAGGCACCTTGCAAGTGTCACTGCTTACTCTGGCATCAACAAAGTGTGCCACCATGATAAACAGAGCAACGTGCAGTCAACAAGCAACAATGATAAAACAAACTCTTTTACCACCAGTGTACCCATACGCAGAGATGGTCCTCCAACCTCAGACGTGCTGTCCCTGAGCCTCCGACCTCCAGACTGTGGCCCTGAACTTGCAGACATTGGGCCTCTGACCTCCAGATTCCCTAACATACAAACTTTGACTTTCTGGCTTCAACCTTCGGACTCACCTACCTAGGGGCCTTGACCCAGGACTCTCTGATCAGGCATCTCTAACCTCAGGACCTGCCAACTAACTTCGGACCTCCAGTCCCAGGACTCACTGTTTCCTGACCTCAGTGATCGTCGGCCCTCATTCTCCAGACCTCAAACAATTGGACAATGTCTTCAGAGATCGCTAGCCTCTGGCGCCTGAACTCCAACCTCTGGTTCCTTCTCCTAGCTCTCCGTTTACTGCCCCTGACCTCATCCCTGTCCCTACCCCTAACCTGACCCACACTGATGCCAAAAAAACCATCCTTGCGAACCAAAAAAAAAAAAACAGGCCACAAACCTGTGCCACTTAAAACAAGCTCTTTGGACCATCACCACAATTCCAGTCTAACTAATGTCAACTAGAGGCACATTGCCCATATCCCTCTAAATGCCTCTTGGGAGATGGCCTTCATAAGCACTCAAGGGTGGCGATTTGGCAAGCTACTCTCAAAGATAGGTGGAGGAGCAGGTAGTGTTGAGGAAGCAGGGAGTCTGCAGAAGGCCTTAGACAGATTGGGAGAATGGCCAAAGAAATGTTAGATGCAATACAGTGTAAGACAGAGCGTGGTTATGCACCGAAGGAATAAATGTGTAGACTGTTTTCTAATCGCGGAGAAAATTCAGAAATCAGAGGTGCAAAGGGACTTGGGAGTCCTCCTGCACAATTTCCTAAAGGTTAACTTGCGGGTTGAGTTAAGGAAGGAAGGCAAATGCAATGTTAGCATTCATTTCAAGAGGACTAGAATATTCAAAGATTCAAAGTACATTTGTTATCAAATTATGTATACAGAGTACAACTCTGAGATTCATCCTCTTGCTTAATATAAGAGCAGGGATGTAATGCTGAGGCTTTATAAGGCATTGATCAGACCTCACTTGAAGTATTGTGATCAGTTTTGGGCACTTTATCTAAGAATGGATGTGCTGGCATTGGAGGGGGTCCAGAGAAAGTTCACAAGAATGATTCTGGGAATTAAAGGTTTAATGTATAAAGAACATTTAATGGTGCTGGGCTCATACTCGCTGGAATTTAGGAGAATGGGGAGGGATGACATTGAAACCTATTGAATGTTGAAAGGCCTGGATAGACTGAACATGGGGAGGGTGTTTCCTATAGAGGGGGAGTAGGACTAGAGGGTGTCCATTTGGAATAGAGATGAGGAAGAATTTCTTTAGCCAGAGTGTGGTGAATCTGTGGAATTTATTACCACAGTCATTGGCTGTGTTTAAGGTAGAGGTTGATAGGTTCTTGATTAGTCAGGGCATGGAAAGTTACGGGAAGAATGCAGGAGGATGGGCTCGAGAGGGAAAATGGATCAGCCATGATGAAATGGCGGAGTAAACACGAACGGTTGAGTGGCCTAATTCTGCTTCTATGTCCAATGGTCTTATTCAGTATTTAAAGCGAAGATTGATAAGTTCCTGATTAGTAAGGGTGTCAAAAGTTACAGAGAGAACGCTGGAGAATGGGGTTGCAGGGGATAATAATCAGCTGTGATCGAATGATAGAGTAGACTCAATGGGCCGAATGGCCAAATTCAGCTCCTATGTCTTATGGCTTTATCTATTTATTACAAATATCTGCTGCTCCTTTCAATGGTCATCCACAATCCAGTTATTAGCTCCCCCAAATAAATAAGCCTGTTTTTAGGGCTTTGTTTCAGTTGCTCTTCAGCGCCGTGCTGACAGAAATAAGTACAATAGATTCAAGCAATCTCTGTGTGATGTACAATTCATCCTACGATGCACTGAATCCACTTTTATAACTTTTGTACCTCTGGCTTTTGAGCTTTTTGTGGTCCATAAGTTGGATAGTTTCACAGCATTTGTCTCACTCCTTGTCTAGGATGGAATGTACGGACCAACATGGGAGAGTGAAAAATGCCAGGTAATCCTCTGTCTCTAAAGCCTGTGATCTTGACTATAGCTTGCTCTTATTTATTTGTGTTTAGAGATACAGTGCGGAACAGGCCCTTTCAACCCAAAGAGCTGTGCTGCCCAGCAACCTACTGGTTTAACCCTAGACGATCCCAGGACAACTTACAATGACCAATTAACCTACTATATCCTTGGATGGGAGGAAACCCACCGGGTCACGAGAAGATCGTGCAGACTTTCTTACAGAGGATGCTGGAATTGAACTCTGATCTCTGATGCCCCGAGCTGTAATACTGTCGTGCTAACCACTACGCTCCCATGGGCAGTGAGATGAGTGGAGATGGTAATGTTGAAAATCCATGTTATTTGCAATGGAATAATCGCGAATGATTTTCTTTGGCCAGGTGGTTCTAGAATCAAAATGAAATACAGCACAGAAGGAAGTTATTTGATCTATAACTTCTGTTGTGGCTGTAAAAGATAGAACAGTACAGGCCCTTCGGCCCACAGTGTTGTGCATCTACAACACCCTTGGCAGCATGCGTGTGTGTTTAAAAATACACCTACCTCTGTATCTCCCCTAGAGTTTTCTTTAAAGTTACGCCTCCTTGTATTGTCCATTTCCACCCTGGGAAAAAGTCCTTGACTGTCCACTCTGTCTGCCTCTTATCGTCTTGTACACATCTATCAAGTCATCTCTCATCCTCCTTTACTCTATACTGTATAGAAAAGCCCAACCTCGCTCAGCCTATTCTCATAATACATGCTCTCTAATCCAGGCAACATCCTGGTAAATCTCCTCGGTACCCTCTTTTAAGTTTTCCAGGTCCTTCCTATAATGAGCAAGCAGAACTCCCGAGTGAGAAGGACCAATATAGACCAGGACATTTCCCAGCTCTGTCCATATCTTTCTGCCAATTACAAATCTGTTCTCTACTTAAGAGCAAGAGGTTCTTCGTAATTGGTAAATAACGACACTCAAAATTTTGCTTAGTGATCAGAGGAAAAGATGATGCCTCAGCAAGGTAGCATCCATTGTTAAGAACCCCCATCACCTAGGACATACCCTCTTCTTATTGTTTCTATCACGGAGGAGATACAGGAACCTGAAGAAACCCACACAATGTTTCAGGAACAGCTTCTTCCTTGCCACCATCATACTTCTGAATGAGTAATGAACACATGTACACCACTATTTTTCCCTTCTCTTTATATAGTACCTACTTAATTTAATATAGGTAATTTCTTACTGTAATTTATAGTTTGTTTTGAATTATGTGTTGCAATGTACTACTGCCACAAAACAACAAATTTCATGACATACCTGATTCTGATTCTGAAATGTGCCGGATAAATGCCTTTACCACACAATTCCAATTCATTGAGAAGGTCCACTGTCACTATCCTTACTGAATGGTTGCATGTTTAGCCAGCAATGTTCACTTCTTGAGTGGATAACTAAAAGAAGATTGTTAATTTCATTTCTTAAATTGATATTTAACTACACTCCTAAACTGTGGAACTCAATGCTTAGAACTACAAGGGATATAGATTCAGTTGACACCTTTATACGCCAGCTATTAAAAGCTACTAATTCAACCTCACTTCTAACTAACATCTGTTTGTCTTTTATTTTCATGTCAGAATCAGGTTTAATATCGCTGGCATTATGTTGTGAAATTTGTTGTTTTGTGCCAGCAATACATTGCAATACTGTACACAATAATAATAAAACTTAAGTAGATAGAGGTAGATACAGTTGAAGTCAGAAGTTTACGTACACCTTAGCCAAATACATTTAAGCTCAGTTTTTCACAATTCCTGACATTTAATCCTAAAAAACATTCCCTGTCTTAGGTCAGTTAGGATCACTACTTTATTTTAAGAATGTGAAATATCAGAATAATAGTAGGGAGAATGATTTATTTCAGCTTTTATTTCTTTCATCACTTTCCCAGTGGGTCAGAAGTTTACATACACTTTGTTAGGATTTGGTAGCATTGCCTTTAAATTTTGTTTAACTTGAGTCAAACGTTTTGGGTTGCCTTCCACAAGCTTCTCACTGTAAGTTGCTGGAATTTTGTTCCATTCCTCCAGACAGAACTGGTGTAACTGAGTCAGGTTTGTAGACCACCTTGCTCGCACATGCTTTTTCAGTTCTGCCCACAAATTTTCTATCGAATTAAGGTCAGAAAATGATGTCAAGTCTGGTTCATCCTTGGGAGCAATTTCCAAACACCTGAAGGTACCACGTTCATCTGTACAAACAATAGTAGGCAAGTATAAACACTATGGGACCACGCAGTCGTCATACCGCTCAGGAAGGAGACACATTCTGTCTCCTAGAGATGAACGTACTTTGGCGCAAAAAGTGCAAATCAATCCCAGATCAACGGCAAAGGACTTTGTGAAGATGCTGGAGGAAACAGGTAGACAAGTATCTATATCCACAGTAAAACGAGTCCTTTATCGACATAACCTGAAAGGCTGCTCACTAAGGAAGAAGCCACTGCTCCAAAACCGCCATGAAAAAGCCAGACTACAGTTTGCAAGTGCACATGGGGACAAAGATGTTACTTTTTGGAGAAATGTCCTCTGGTCTGATGAAACAAAAATTGAACTGTTTGACCATAATGACCATCGTTATGTTTGGAGGGAAAAGGGTGAGGCTTGCAAGCTGAAGAACACCATCCCAACTGTGAAGCATTGGGGTGGCAGCATCATGTTGTGGGGGTGCTTTGCTGCAGGAGGGACTGGTGCACTTCACAAAATAGATGGCATCATGAGGAAGGAAAATTATGTGGATATATTGAAGCAACATCTCAAGACATCAGCCAGGAAGTTAAAGCTCAGTTGCAAATGGGTCTTCCAAATGGAGAATGGCCCCAAGCATACCTCCAAAGTTGTGGCAAAATTGCTTAAGGACAGCAAAGTCAAGGTATGGAGTGGCCATCACACAGCCCTGACCTCAATCAGATAGAAAATTTGTGGACAGAACTGAAAAAGCGTGTGCGAGCAAGGAGGCCTACAAACCTGACTCAGTTACACCAGTTCTGTCTGGAGGAATGGAACAAAATTCCAGGAACTTACTGTGAGAAGCTTGTGGAAGGCAACCCAAAACGTTTGACCCAAGTTAAACAATTTAAAGGCAATGCTACCAAATCCTAACAAAGTATATGTAAACTTCTGACCCACTGGGAAAGTGATGAAAGAAATAAAAGCTGAAATAAATCATTCTCCCTATTATTCTGACATTTCACATTCTTAAAATAAAGTAGTGATCCTAACTGACCAGGAAAGACAGGGAATGTTTTCTTGGATTAAATGTCAGGAATTGTGAAAAACTGAGTTTAAACGTATTTGGCTAAGGTGTATGTAAACTTCTGACTTCCAACGGTATACAGGCTGGCCGATGGTGTAGTGGCATCAGCACTGGATTCTGATGCAGATGGTCTCGAGTCGGAATCTAGTCGGATCCCAACCTGGGCAGCAGCAGTATCTGCGCAGAAGAAAGGCCTGGCAATCTATTTCCGTATCCTGCCACGAGAACCTTGTGGACAGCTACACTATCCATAGGGTCGCCATGAGTCGATGGCGACTCAACGGCACTCAACAACAACATATATATTGCAGAAAGAAAGGGGAAGGGGAAGAATAGTGAGGTAGTGTTCATGGGTTCATTGTCCATTCAGAAATCTGCGGGGAAGAAGCTGTTCCTGAAATGTTGAGTGTGTGCCTTCATGCTCCTGTGCCTCCTCATGGTAACTATGAGAAGGGGGCATGTCCTGGGTGATGGGGGTCCTTAATGATAGATGCCAACTTTTTGAGGAATCACCTTTTGAAGATGTCTTCGATGCTGAGGAGACTAGTGTCCTTGATGGAGGTGGCTGAGTTTCCAACTTCCTGCAGCGTTCTCTGATCCTGTGCCGTGACCCATCTTTTCGTCTTTTATTTGTACTTTATCCCATCGTAAGGCACTTTGAACTATATCGTCTGCGGGAAGAGTGCTCGATGAGTAAGTTAAATAAATAATAAATATGTTTTGTAAATGAGGGCGATAATTGACAAAGCAAACAAAACAGACAGCAGAGGGGAAGCTGTCTTTAAATAATAATGAATAACAAGAAACCGTTTAGCAGTGTGACTTCTTGTTGAGCTTGCTTCAGGAGAAACGGTGCATCCTGTTCTTTGATTTGTTTTTCAGGGAGGCTCACAGCCAGATTGAAAAGCGGCGGCGGGATAAGATGAACAGCTTCATTGATGAGTTGGCATCAATGGTGCCAACGTGCAACGCCATGTCTAGGAAACTGGACAAGCTTACTGTGCTTAGGATGGCTGTACAGCACATGAAGACCCTTCGAGGTGAATATGTAGTATGAAACTGGATTGTGTTCATCTGAGGCTGAGCTAGCATGAGATGGGGAACTACTGTGTGCTTGTTCTTGCAGAAACATGGCTCCAGGACAACATCCATACACCATCAGTCTATAGGCCGTGACACTTGGAGAGTTGTGCTGTATTACTTTTTTCAATTTTTTTTGGTAACTGTTTTTGCTGCTATCATAATTGTATGTGCTATGTGTGCCATGCACGATATGTGACTGCTGTTTCCGCATTTTGCACCATGGTTGCAGAGGAACGCTGTTTCATTTGGCTGTATTCATGTGCATGGTTGAATGACAATTAACCTTGCTTTGTGCGCTTGTGTTTAGTAGGAGATATACAAGTGTAATCAGTGGGTAGTGTAGCGGTTAGCGTAACGCTTTGCGGTGCCAGTGATTGGGGTTCATTTCTTGCTGCTGTCTGTAAGGAGTTTGTATGTGACTGTGTGGGTTTCCTTCGGGTGCTTTGGTTTCCTCCCACATTCCAAAGGGTTAGGGTTAGTACATTGTGGGCATAGTATGTTGGCGCCAGAAGTTTGGCGACACTTGCAGGCTATGCCCAGCACATCCTTAGACTGTGTTGGTCGTTGACACAAACGAAGCATTTCACTGTACGCTTTGATATTTTTATGTACATGTGACAAATAAAGCTAATCTTTTGAATATTTTGACAGCCAGCCCTTCAATCCTGCAAGACTGTTGTTCTTTTTTGTGAAGGTGTCCTGGATCTCAAACAACTGTAATTTTCATACAAAGAATTGCTAGGTGATTATACATCACGATCTCCGTGATTCATCCTTCCTTGTTCTCATAGAATCCAAAAATAAAGGTGTTAACAAATCTCAACAATCGGGTTTTCTTAATGGGTCTCCAAACTAAGGATTAGAGATGGGAACCCGAGGTCCAAAGTGAATTGTTGCTCAAGTACTGTACATTGCAATACCTTCAGTTAATAGTTCAAGTTTATTGTCAACTGACTACATATATACAACCAAGCAAAACAACATTCCTCTGGAGAATGGGGTACATCCACAATATACATGTACAACCCAATGAAACAACATTCCTCTGGACCACGGTCACCCACAATACATATATACAACCCAACGAAACAACATTCCTCTGGACCACGGTCACCCACAATACATATATACAACCCAACGAAACAACATTCCTCTGGACCACGGTCACCCACAATACATATATACAACCCAACAAAACAACATTCCTCTGGACCACGGTCACCCACAATACATATATACAACCAAATGAAACAACGTTCCTCTGGACCACAGTCACCCACAATACATATATACAACCAAATGAAACAACGTTCCTCTGGACCACGGTCACCCACAATACGTATATACAACCCAACGAAACAACGTTCCTCTGGACCAGGGTCACCCACAATACGTATATACAACCCAATGAAACAACGTTCCTCTGGACCAGGGTCACCCACAATACGTATATATAACCAAACGAAACAACGTTCCTCTGGACCAGAGTCACCCACAATACATATATACAACCAAACGAAACAACGTTCCTCTGGACCACGGTCACCCACAATACATATATACAACCAAACGAAACAACGTTCCTCTGGACCACGGTCACCCACAATACATATATACAACCAAATGAAACAACGTTCCACTGGACCAGGGTCACCCACAATACATATATACAACCCAACGAAACAAAGTTCCTCTGGACCACGGTCACCCACAATACATATATACAATCAAACGAAACAACGTTCCTCTGGACCACGGTCACCCACAATACATATAACACACACACACACCATATAAACCAATATATTACCACAAATAAATTAATAAAATATATTTCAAAGTACACGTTGTGCACAGCACAGTAAGCAACTCGTTTCCTATTGACGAGACGTTGGTGGCGGCAGAGTATTCATCAGTCTCACAGCCTGAGGGAAGAAGCTGTTACCCAGTCTGGCAGTCCTCATTCTGTTGCTCTTGTACCTCCTTCCTGATGGTGGTGGATCAAAGAGACTGTGAGATGGGTGGTAAGGATCCTCAACAATGCTTCAGATCCTTCATCTGCAACACTGCCAGTAAATGTTATAAGTAGTTCAAATATATCATCAGTGGCCACTCTATCAGATACACCTGTATACCTGCTTGTTAATGCAAATATCTAATCAGCCAATCATGTGGCAGAAAGTCAACCCATAAAAGTATGCAGACATGGTCAAGAGGTTCAGCTGGTGTTCAGACCAAAGATCAGAATGGGAAAGAAATGTGATTTAAGTGACTTTGTCAGATTTGGAACCAGTTGGGGTAGTTTGAGTATGTCAGAAACTGTTGATCTCCTGGGATTTTCATGCAAAACAATCTCTAGAGCAGAGGTTCCCAACCTTTTTTAAGCCATGGACCAATACCATTAAGCAAGGGAACCACGGACCCTTGCTTCAGGAAGGGTCAGGAACTCCTGCTGTAGAGTTTACAGAGAAAGGTGTGGAAAAATAAAACAAAAATCCAGTGAGCAGCCGTTCTGTGGGTGAAAACACCATGTTAATGAGAGAGGTCAGAGGAGAATGGCCAGGCTGGTTCAAGCTGACAAGAACGTGACAGTAACTCAGATAACCATGTGTTACAACAGCGGTGTGAAGAAGAGCATCTCTGAACGCACACGTTGAACCTTAAAGTGGATGGGCTACAGCAGCCAAAGACCACGACTGTACACTCAGTCCTGACGAAGGGTCTCGGCCTGAAACGTTGACTGCGCCTCTTCCTATAGATGCTGCCTGGCCTGCTGCGTTCACCAGCAACTTTGATGTGTGTTGCTGTACACTCAGTGACCACTTCATTAGGTTCAAGAGGTACAATCTAATAAAGTGACCACTGAGTGTAGATTAGCAGTTGGAATTTCATTGCACTGTCTATTCCGTGTTGTTTAAAATCTGTTGTGTTGATTTCTGTGTTTCAGGAGCTACCAATGCCTACACAGAAGCCAACTACAAACCTGCTTTTCTGTCCGACGATGAGCTGAAGCATCTCATCCTCAGGGTTGGTTTATTTTAAAATAGTTCCATGTTGTTTTGTTTTTGATGAACTCCCAAGACTGTGCTGTTTATTGTCTGCTTGCCTGGCTATGACCTTCTTTGGAAATTGTGCCTTTTCTAACGCTCCAGGAACAAATGATCTTGGGCTTTCTCTGATTGTTAGATGAACTGACCTGTCTGGAAGGACAGAAACAAATTGAATAGTTAAATATCCAAGATGAAGGCTCCATCCTTTCTTTTAAACCCTTTAACTATAAGTGAAGAACAAATTAACCAGCTCATCACCTAAAGCGTGTTGTACTTATACTGCAGATAATCTGGTTCTGCAGTCCACACCACTTATCCTGGTGGAAGTAGCTACCTCAAGGAGTATTTTGAAGGACAAAGCATTGATATGCCTTGAGGTAACACACACAGAGCGCTGGAGGAACTCATCAGGTCAGGCAGCATCTATGGAGAGGAATAAATAGCCGAGACATTTCATCAGGACTTGACCTTCGAAGGTCTTGGCCTGAAATGTTGACTGTTTATCCACCTCTATGGATGCTGCCTGACCTGCTGAGTTCTTCCAGCATTTGTGTGTGCTACTGTGGATTTCCAGCATCTGCAGAATCTCTTGTGTTAATTATATTCCTTGAGGCTGCTACTTCTAGGAGTCGTAGATCGAGTGGGTGGCCGGAGACTTTCTCCCAGGGTGGAAATGGCTAATATGAAGGGGCATGATTTTAAGGTGATTGTAAGAAAGAATAGGGGGGATGTCTGAGGTAGGTTTTTCCACAGAGAATGTCAGGTACATGGAACGTGCTGCCAGGAGTGGTGGTAGAGGCAGATACATAAGGAACATTTAAGAAACTTTAATTAGGCACATGGGTTATAGAAAAATGGAGGGCTATGTGGGAGGGAAGAGTTAGATTGATTTTAGAGTTGGTTAAAAGGTTGGTACAATGTCTTGGGCTGAAGGGCCTGTACTATGCTATAGTATTCTATATTCTATGATATATTTAAGAGAAGAAAGATAAACATTGAAAGACAATTTGGGGAAAGAGATTCAAAACAAAGAATGGCATCATGAGATAATTAGGCGGGTTTTGCTCTAAAGTTCAAAAAGTTCCAAGTAAATTTATTATCAAAGTACATATATGTCACCATATACAACACTGCGATTTGTTTTCTTGCGGGCATACTCCATAAATCCAATAACCATAATAGAATCAGTGGCAGACCACACCCAACAGGGCAGACAACCAGTGGGCAAAAGATAACAGACTGTGTAAATACAAAAGAAAAAAACGGAAATAATAATAATAATAAATAAATAATCAATAAATATTGAGAACATGAGATGAAGAGTCATTGAAAGTCCTTGAAATTCCATTGGTTGTAGGAACATTTCAATGATGGGGCAAGGGAAGTTGAGTGAAGTTACCTCTTTGGTTGAGGGGTAATAACTGATCCTGAACCTGGTGGTGTGAGTCCTGAGGTTCCGGTACCACCTCCTTGATGGCAGCAGTGAGAAGAGAGCATGTCTTGGGTGGTGGAGGTCCCTGATGATGGATGCTGCTTTCCTGCGACAGCCCTCAGGGTAGATGTGCTCAATGGTGGGGAGGGCTTTACCCATGATATACTGGACCATAGCCACTACGTTTTGTAGGATCTTCAGTTCAAGGGCATTCACGTTTCCATACCAGGATGTGATGCAATCAGTCAATATATTCCCCACCTAATGACAGTAAGTGAGTTTACATGGAATGTAATTCTCTTAAGATCTTCAGATATTATAAATATGAATAAAGATTTAAAGATAAAGATTAGTTTTATTTGTCACATACATCAAAACACACAGTGAAATGCGTTGTTTGCATCAATAACCAACACAATGCAACTATGCGCTGGGGGCAGCCCGCAAGTTACGCCACACTTCTGCGCCAACATGGCATGTCCACCATTTAGTAGTCCTAACCCGTATGACTTTGAACTGTGGGAGGAAACTAGAGCACCTGGATGAAACCCACATGGTCATGAAAAGAATATATAAACTCCTTACAAACAGCAGCAGGAATTGAGTCCTGATCACCGGTGGTGCAAAGCACTAACTGCTACAATACCGTGTTACCCCTGCTGTGCTACCATGCACCTAACACCCACCCCTCCACCACTTCATGTAGAACATGCTCTTTGGACTACCACATCTGAACCAACCACAGTTCCAGTCCAACTACTCGTAACTGCCGGCACAGATCTATATCCCTCCATTCCCTACATTAAAATATATTAATAACTATATATTACATATATTAATGTATAATATACATTATTGTATTATATATTAATATCTGAGGCCTCCATTGGTCAGGGTCTACCATGGCTGTGGTCTCCAAGTTATCTACATACACAAGGCAGGGCAGTAGGATATGGAAAGCAAACTGTTGCCCATGTAGCAAGCTCCCCCTCTCCACGCATCTGGTGAACCCAAAGGAATGGTAGAGACCGAAACAGTTTTGCACTGGCAGCGTCGCAGGAGTTGCCAGTCAGCATCGAATGCAACGTAGGACTGCCTTAGGGACTCCAGCTCCGGACTTTTCTCTTGATATTTACTCCCGAAACCTTCCCCATGAATGGGTATTGTCACAAGACAGCAGAGGTTTGAGATCAGAGTTTTCCTTCTCCTAGATGAGCTGCCAACTACAGCTGATAAGTCTCATCTGCCTGAAGCGACTCGTTTTAAGGGGCCTTTCCTGTCAGTAGAAACAGTTCCGCTGGGCTAAGTACCTAAGCCACACATGAAGGCCAGGAGCTGGACTTGGTTGTCAGAGGCTATTTGGGGTGCACGCCATTGGAATCATTTAATAGTTGGTGGGAGCTTATCCTTGTTACCACCTCCCAGCTATAACAACCTTAAGGAACCCTATATATTAATATAATATAATATTATGTAATAATTAGTTGAGATTGCAACTAGAGGTCATGGGTTAAAGGTGAAAGCTGAAATGTTTAAGGAGAACTTGAGGGGAAACTAATTCACTCAGAAAGGGCTGAGAGTGGAACAAGCTGCCAGCGCAAGTGGTGGAAGCAATTTCAATTTCAACGTTCAGGAGAAGTTTGGATAGGTACATGGATGGGAGGGGTACGGAGGGCTGTGATCCGGGTGCAGGTCAGTGGGAGTAGGCAGTTTAAATGGTTCAGCATGGACTAGATAGACGGAAGTGCCTGTTTCTGTGCCATACTTTTCTATGACTCCATAGTTATATATAATATATAACTAATATATTATAATATTTAAATGTTATAGAAGTCATATTATAAATGGCAACACCATATCCTTTCATGATACTTGTGTATAGTAATGATGTTGATTACTCTCCTTCTGTGCACATATTTCACCTTCTCCTGAGCTGTAATCCGGTGTTAAAACACATCTGTTCCTGCCTATATTACACCAAGTGGCTGCTCTGCATCTGGGAAATTAATGCCAGTGAAGGCTTGTGAGCAGAAAATAGCCTGAATGTGGTTGGGGAGCAGAATGTTGTGTTAATGAACATTATTGGCAGAGGGAACATCATTGGGAATGATGTTCTAATGGTTTCATTTATTATCAGAGAATGTATATGGTATACAACCCGAAATACTTGTCTTCGCAGACATCCATGAAAGACAGAAGAACCCCAAAAGAATGAACGACAGGAAAATGTTAGAACCCAAAGCCGCCCCCCGCCCCCGGCACAAGCAGCAGCAAAGTATCAATGCATAAATCTCCCTCCCCCCACCCATTTCACCAAAAAGCGTCTTCAACCTCCACCCACCAAGCAACTGCAGAACACTGAAAAAGAGACCATGATCTAAAACTATTGTTGACCCACAGTTTAACATGCCAAGGGCTGTCTTTCTCTTTCACTCACCAACAAGGCACAAAGAGATATCACCCATTTTCACAGCAAAAGGGGAGATTGACAGTCACTGTTATGATATTACAATCTGCCGCGCAGCTTTAGAGACATTAAAGAGAGGAATTTAAGCTGATTCCGCAGATGAGCTGGAAGAGGCAGCCACTTGGCGCCATCATAATGATGTTGAGTTTTGGGAAAATGGTCATAAAAGGTTTGGCTTTGGAAAATAAAATAAATCCCAGCAAAAAAAAAAGCCGGGAAGGGAAAGACCATTCAGCCCATTTAGCCTTCCTGTAACATGGGATTAGGAGGCAGATCCACTACACTATGAGACTGTGGTTGAGTGTGGACTAATCCTATTCCTCTGCCTTGGTCACATTCTGTGAATAAATAAAAGGTGAAACATTTAAGTACATAAAAGGGTTGAAAGTATTTAAAATCATGAACCTTCTGGAAGTAAATATATATATATATGTAAAGTTCCTGTTAATGGGAGGGTTAACAAGCAAAGATGATTGTCAAAGTGTGAAGTGATTCAGTTTGGAAGGTTTAGCTTGAAGGCAGAGTTACAGGGTCAATGACAGGATCCTGTCTCAGTGTGAAGGAACAGAGACACCTTGGGGTCCACACCCATAGATTCCTCAAGGCTGCTGTGAAAGTTGATAGGGTGGTTAAGAAGGCTTACGGTGTGTTGGCCGTCATGGGTCAGGGTATTGAGTTCAAGAGCCGCTGTGAGGTAGTGTTGCAAAATTTTGGCTAAATCACACCGTGGGCATTGTGTTCCGTTTTGGTCGTCTCATTATGGGAAGGTTGTGGAAGCTTTGGAGAGGCTGCAGAGCACATCTACCATGTTGCTGCCTGGATTAGAGAGCATGACTCATGAGAATGGGTTGAGGAATTTTCTCTTTGAAGCAAAGGAGGATGAGAGGTGACATGATGGAGATGTGTAAGATGATAAGAGGCATCGAGGGAGTGGACAGCCAAAGATTTCTTTGCCAGGGTGGAAGTGCATAATTTCAGAGAAAGGTATAGGCGGGATGTCCAAGGTAGCCATTTTACTCCGAGAGAGGTGGGTGTACGGAATGCACTGCCAGGAGTGGCAGGGACATTTAGGAGACTCCAAGATACACATGTGGATAATAGAAAAATGGAGGGTTGTGTGGGAGGGAAGGGTGAGATTGATCTTAGACTGAGTTAAACTGTCGGCACAACAACACAAGCCAGAGGGCCTGTACTGTGC
Organism: Mobula hypostoma; assembly: GCF_963921235.1. Classification (NCBI taxonomy): domain Eukaryota; kingdom Metazoa; phylum Chordata; class Chondrichthyes; order Myliobatiformes; family Myliobatidae; genus Mobula; species Mobula hypostoma. The sequence goes on from NC_086107.1 coordinate 3,868,463, forward strand.
TGCGCTGTTCTATGTTCTATAAGACACAGAAGTGCCATAAAGAAAAGCTTTGCTGATTAGTGAGTGGTTAGGATCTAGAATGCAGTGCCTTGGAGAGTAATGGACTCAGTGATTAGGCTCAGTAGAGCTAGGTAGTTAGTGGGATCGATAAAAAGGGAGATTACAGGGCAGTTGAGAGGATGGTGGAGTGGTATGAGGTCTTGGTCTTCAGTGCTCTGGGGGGCTGAAGAACCCCCTGTCTGTACAGCGTCCGTTCTAACTGGGACAACACAGTAACGTAGCGGTTAGCACAGTGCGTAACAGCACCAGCTGGAAGATCAGTGTTCAGTTTCCACTGCCTTCTGTAAGAAGTTTGTAGGTTCTCCCCATGATCTCAGGGGTTTCCTCCAGATGCTCCGGTTCCCTCCCACATTATGAAGATGTCCAGGTTAGGGTTTGTAAACTGTGACCATGTTATGCTGGTACTGAAAGTGTGGCGACACTTACAATTGCCCCAGCACAGTCCTTGCTCATATGGTTTGATACAAACAATGCATTTTGTTGAATATTGTTGGTGCAGATTAATTTACAAATCATTGATATTTATTATTGGTCTGTTTGAAGGAATTGGTGATGGGAATTGGAGGAAGAATTGGTTTGCTGGACTGGAAGATGATTACTCACTAATCTAATTCTTTTCCGACAGGCAGCTGACGGATTTCTTTTCGTTGTGGGCTGTGACAGAGGAAAGATACTTTTTGTATCTGAATCAGTCTTCAAAATCCTCAATTACAGCCAGGTAAGGAACCTTGTAATGGAATCTTATCTTGTGATGTTAACAGCATTCTGGCGTTCACCATGTTCTGGAGACCTCGAGTTCACTCCATGTACTTAGGCAATAAGTCTATACTGATAGTCCTGTGCAACACTGGGAATGTTTTACTATCAGAGATGTCATTTAGAAGAAACGGTAAATCGACACCATCAATAAGATTAAAAGAATATCGAGGAAAAAAATCAGAATCAGGATAAGTCAGGTTTAATAGCACCAGCAAACAGTACTGTGCAAAAGCCTTTGGCACATATATATACGGAAGCTGGGATGCCTAAGACTGTAGTCATTTGATGTATTGTACAGTACTGCTGTCACAGATCTCTCGCTGTGATGACATTTTCCTCTTGTGTTTTGTTTTCACTGCAGACTGATCTGATTGGTCAGAGCCTGTTTGATTACCTTCACCCAAAGGACATTGCAAAAGTGAAAGAGCAGCTCTCCTCATTTGACAGTGCCCCAAGGGAGCGGCTAATAGACGCCAAAAGTAAGACCCAAATTTTTTTCTGGGGAGATGGTATTGAGCAGCAGGCAGTAAGAGTGGAAGAGACTGCAAAGTGGATGAAAAAGTCTTTCTACATTGTTCTACACCCAGGCAATTGGGCTAGGCAGGGAGGCTGCGGTCGTTAGCATGGGCCAGTTGGGCTGAAGGGCCTGTTTCCGTGTATGTAACTCTGTTACTCTATATGTTAAAGTGCCAGCATTATGGCATTGAGTACTCAGCACCTTCCCAGCCCTGAATATGGGGCACATTCAAACATAACATTTCTTCATTTATTTAGCAATTCAGTCTGGTCACAGGCCTTTCTGGTCAACACTGCCCGGTTACACCCATGTGACCAAGTAACCTGCCAACCTGCCCGCCTTTGGAAAGTGGTCACGAGGAGAATGTATAAACTCCTCACGGACTGGAACCCAGCTCCCTGGCTGTGTAACAGTGTTACACTGCCGTGCTGCCCGATCTGCAAAGGTCATTTCCATTACCAAGCAAGTCTCAGAATCAGATTTATTATCAATTACAAACAACAAGAAACTTGTTTTAACATAGAACATTACAGACCGTGCAGGTCCTTCGGCCCATGATGTTGTGCCGGCCTTTTAACCTATTCCAAGATTCATTTAACGCTTCCTTCTCACGTAGCCTATCATCCATGTGCCTATCTAAGAGTTTCTTGAATGTCTCTAATGTATCTCCCTCCGCCACCCCCACAGCGTGTTCCACACACCCACCACTCTGTGTTTTAAAAAAAACTACCTCTGACATTCCCCAAAACTTTCATCCAATCACCTTAAAATTATACCCCTTTGTATTAGCCTCTTCTGCCCTGGGAAAAAGTCTCCCATTACCCACTCTATCAATGCTCCTTATCTCATATACATCATTTGCAGCAGTGTTACCATAAACATATGAGGTTCTGCAGATGCTGGAAATCCAAAGGAACACACGTAACATGCCGGAGGAACTCAGCACGTTAGCCAGATCTGTGGAAAGGAATAAACAGTCGACATTTCAGGCCGAGACACTTCTTCAGGACTGTTCTGTTGCAGTTGTACAAGACTTTGGACAATTTTTTCCCCATCTTACATGAACAATGCTGCATGCGTTTCACACGCTTGCTTTGTTCCCTTTGGACAGCGGGTTTGCCAGTGAAGACGGACATAACTCCAGGACCCACTCGGTTGTGCTCAGGAGCCAGGCGCTCCTTCTTCTGCCGGATGAAGTGCAACAGACCGTCAGTCAAGGTGGAGGACAAGGATTTCTCTTCAAACTGCTCCAAGAAAAAAGGTAAGGTGTCATAGACGCATGTGATTCTGCAGATGCTGAAAATCCAGAGCCGGAGGAGCTCAGCAATTCAGGCACCATCTGTGAAGGGAATAAACAGATTCAGATTTCAGATTTTGATTTAAATTTATTTATCACGTACGTCGAAGCATACTGTAATATATGTCATTTATGTTAACACTTTATAAGGCATTGGTCAGACCACACAAACGTTCCATGAGCAGAGTGGGTGGGATAGTTCATGCTGTTACTGGCCCTTTTCCTGCACATTTCTGCGTACCTGTCCTTGATGGCGGGTAGGTTGGTGCTGGTGATGCATTGGGCAGTTTTGACTACCTGTGTAGAGCCCTCTTGTCCACCACAGTACGGTTTCTGTACCATGCAGTGATGTAGCTTGTAACGATGCTCTCTACTGTGCATCTGTAGAATGATGTGAGTATAGATTTGCAAAGTCCAGCTTCTTCAGAAAGTAGAGACGTTGGTGAGCCTTCCTGATTGTGTAGAATGTGTTCTGGGGTGTATATGTACTTAGGTAATAAATTTACTTTGAACATTGGTGTAAGGGGAACACACCTCCAGCTGACGTTTTCACCCCTGTGCCTTGCAGCTGACCGCAAAAGTTTCTGTACAATCCACAGCAGTGGTTACCTGAAGAGCTGGCCCCCGACAAAGATTGGGTTGGATGAGGACAATGAGGCCGACAATCAAGGCTGTAGCCTGAGCTGCCTTGTTGCCATTGGCCGCCTACACCCCCACATTGTCCCACAGCCAGTCGGCAGTGAGATCAGAGTGAAGTCGACGGAGTACGTTTCCCGGCATGCAATAGATGGCAAGTTCGTCTTTGTGGATCAGAGGTAAGAAGCTTGTGTGTTTATTTATTTAGAGATACAGAGTGGAACAGTCCCATCCGGCCCAGTGAGCCGCTCCCTCTTGAGCCTTCACCTCGATGGTGGGAAGGCTATTGCCCATCGAGCCGGCTGAGTGTACAACCGTCTGCAGCTCCATCCCAATATTGTGCAGAAGTGACTCCATACCAGACGGTAATGCAACAAGTCTGCCAAAAAGACTTTTGGAAAGAAGGCAGGGTGTATTTGGTGACTATTATGACTGTAAAAGAGATGTAGAAACACTTTGGTCTACTTTGCACTGTATATTTTAACTGTTTTCCCTTAGCTCTGGTTGTGATGTATGAAAATATTGAAATATTTTTGTCTCCAGGGCAACAGTGATTCTGGGATATTTGCCGCAAGAGTTGCTTGGGACCTCTTGTTATGAATATTTCCACCAAGATGATATCGTGCACCTTGCAGAGTGCCACCGACAAGGTAAGAAAGTAAAGCAGGTATCTAGCCAGTTATAATCTACTTTCCGAGGGGACTGAAGAGAGCTGGACTATGCACATCCATACCCATGACCTACTGCAGGTGTGCAGTAGAGAGCATCCTGACAAGTTGTGTGGAAACTGCACTGGGCAGACGGGAAGGTTGTCCCACTCCCATCAGGGAGGAGGCTACATAGCATTAGCATTTACTTCAGGACCACCAGACTCAAACACAGTTACTTTTTCCAAGCAGTAAGGCTGATCAACACCTCCACCCACTAACCCACCCCTCCACACCCCCAAACACCTTTAACCCATGACCCCTAGTTGTTCTATGCCCTCTGTTTTGCTTTTATGTTGTCCTCGACTTCTCTTGTCATCCACAGTTACATCATTCTCCCTTTAGAATACTTGTTCATCTTTGAGATGTATTTATCCTTCTCCTTCTGAATTACCCCCAGAAACTCCAGCCATTGCTGTTCTGCTGTCATCCCTGCTAGTGTCCCCTTCCAATCAACTTTGGCCAGCTCCTCTCTCTTGCCTCAGTATTTCGCTTTAATCTGCTGTAGTACTGATACATCTGACATTATCTTCTCCCTCTCAAACTGCAGGGTGTATTCTGTCATAACATGATCATGCCTCCCAAGAGTTCCTTTATCTTCAGCTCCCTAAACAAATCCGGTTCATTAAACAACTCCCAATCCAGAATTGCCTTCCCCCTAGAGGGCTCAACCACAAGCTGCTCTAAAAAGCCATCTGTTGGGCATTCAACAAATTTCTCCTCTTGGGATCCAGTCCCAAACCAAACTGATTTTCCCAAGCTACCTGTACATTGTTGGCGCGTGGCCAAGTGGTTAAGGCATTCGTCTAGTGATCTGAAGGTCATTAGTTCAAGCCTGAAGGCTGAGGCAGTGTGTTGTGTCCTTGAGCAAGGCACTTAACCACACATTGCTCTGCGACAACACTGGTGCCAAGCTGTATGGGTACTAATGCCCTTCCCTTGGACAACATTGGTGTCGTGGAGAGGGGAGACTTGCAGCATGGGCAACTGACGGTCTTCCATACAACCTTGCCCAGGCCTGCGCCCTGGAAACCTTCCAAGGCACAAATCCAAGGTCTCACGAGAAATCCCCCATGACCATCGTAACATTGCCCTTATTACATACATTTTCTATTTCTCGTTGAAATTTATATTCCACAGCTTGGCTGCTGTTCGGGGGCCTGTATATAACTCCCAGCAGGGTCTTTCTCCCCTTTCAGTTTCATAACTCTACCCACCAGCATTCTACATCTTCCAATCCCATGTCACCTTTTTCTAAGGATTTGATTTCATTTTTTTTAACCATCAGAGTCACCCAGCCCCCAGTGTCCACCTGCCTGTCCCTTCAATACAATGTGTATCCTTAGATATTACGCTCCCAACTATGATCTTCTTTCAGCCACGTTCCAGTGCTGCCCACGGCATCATACCTGCCAATCTCTAAGTGTGTTACAGGATCACCTACCTTATTCCATATGCTGCGAGCATTCAAATATAACACCTTAAGTCCTATATGCTTGCTTTTTGACTTTGCCCCCATGTTACACTTCACCTCGTCCCACTGCCTGTAATTTTGCCCCATTGTCTGTCTGTCCTTCCTCACAGTCTCACTACACGTCGTCTCTGCTTGTTTCCCAACTGCGTCATCCTGGTTCCCATCCCCTTGCCAAATTAGTTTAAACTCTCTCCAATAGCTATAGCAAACCTGCCCGCAAAAATTACTATTTTCCTCACAGTTCAACTTTCCTATGCTTGCTTGTGTCTTTATAGAATCGTCTATGCAAGTGTAGTCGTTCCGTGCATTTTCCAGTAATTGTTTATTTTTTCTGGAAGCTTCTTAGTTTTTCTGTAACAGTTGCCATGCCTCTCTAATCTGACTATTTTATAGATTAGTTGTTATCACTGGAATGTTGTTATCTTTGTAGTCTGACCTAGTTTTTGTGTAAGACGACCCCAGCTTTTTTTGTTCTTTCCCTCTTTTTCCTTTGTCCATTCTTTGGTCTTGTAATGTTCGATGAATAGCTACAAGCAACAAGCTTTATGACTTATTCTTGACTTTTGAAGAATCAGAATCAGGTTTACTATCACTGGCATATGTTGTGATGTTTGTTGTTTTGTTGCAGCAGTACATTGCAATACTGTACATAATAAAAAAACTAAATTACTGTCATATGTATTTACTGTAATACATATATATTTAAAATATATATTATGTTAAACTAAATAAGTCGTTCAAAAAGAGTAGTCTTCATGGGTTCAATGTCCATTGGGAACTCTGATGGCAGAGGGGAAGAAGCTGTTCCTGAATGTGTGTCTTCGGGCTCCTGTACCTCCTCTCTGATGGTAGCAAAGAGAAGAGGGCATGTCCTGGGTGATGGGGGTCCTTAATGATAGATGCCAACTTTTTTGAGGCATCATTCCTTGAAGATATCAGGGATACTGGGGAGGCTCGTGCCCATGATGGAGCTGACAAAGTTTACAACATTTTTCAGATCATTTCAATCCTGTGCAGTGCCAACCTCCTTCCCCCGCCCCATACCAGACGATGAAGCAGCCAGTTAAGATGCTGTCCATTGTCCAAAACTATCAGACTGCATAATCATCAGGTTCCAACACAAGTTTAATATGTTCTGTGGATATTACTTTCCTCTATCTGGCATTTACTCCCCTCTTACCCCTTCCTTTCTCCTCACCTGCCCACCACCTCCCCCAGTTCCCTGCCTTCTTCCCTTTCTCCAATGGTCCACTCTCCTCTCCTATCAGATTCCTTCTTGTTCAGCCCTATACCTCTTTCACCTATCTCCTCTGACCTTCTTACTTCATTTCCCTCACCTGGCTTCACCTATCTTTCTTTTTCAATCTTTTTATTAAGTTTCAAAATTGATTAACATAACGATAATAGTAATGATGCAAAGAGATCAGGATTACATTAATAACAGTTAACATGTGCAAGCACAGATTCCAAGTGACAAATATAGTTTAGCCTCCCAATCTCATAGCAACTAACTATGAAAAAGATATTTTATAAAGAGGAAAAACTAAACGACACTAAGAAAAACAAACAAATAATGGGCTGTCATATTGCAACGGCTGAAATTATTATTTGTTGTTAACTCCGCTCCTCTATACATTAACAAAAAATTATTACAAAAGATTCTGAAAGAGTCAACTTACATCATATGAAAGAGGCCTCCGAGTCTCTTCAAATTTAACCAAAGGATCCGTAGTACTGCTCCTAATTTTTTCCAAGTTTAGGCATGCTATTGTTTGGGAAAACCATTGAAATGTAGCAGGGGGATTGGAATCTTGCCATTTAAGTAAAATGGATCTTCTGGCTATTAATGTAACATATGCAATTAGACGACAAGCTGACGAGGATAAATGACTAGAGTCTATCACTGGTAGTCCAAAAACTGCAGTAATAGGATGTGGTTGTAAATCAATACGCAGAACTACTGAGATATATATCTTTCCAGTATTTTTTTTAGAAGAGGACAAGACCAGATCATATGTGAAGCAACGTTCCTCAAACCAAGGTGCACAATACAGTATATATAACTCACTTCCTTAACCCAAAAAGTACCATTGAAGACAAATTCAGCTGGGTACATGGATGGAGGGGGATGGAGGGGCATGGAGGGCCGTGGTCCGGGCGAGTGTGGTAGAAGAATAGTTCAGCCCAAAGGGCTTGTTTCTGTGCTGTAGAGCTCTATGACTCTGTGACTAACTGATGACATGGAGGGCCGTGATCCGGGCGAGTGTGGTAGAAGAATAGTTCAGCCCAAAGGGCTTGTTTCTGTGCTGTAGAGCTCTATGACTCTGTGACTAACTGATGACGCAGCATATCTTGTTCGAACTTGACTCCTGGCTGAATATGCTTTTATAAAGCTGGAGGATGTTGTTGGTATTCTCTGCACCTGTCTGATTGTGGCGTATTTCTTTGCAGTATTACAGAGCAGGGACAAGATCACCACCAGCTGCTATCAGTTCAGGATCAAAGATGGTTCCTTCATCACTCTACGCAGTCACTGGTTCAGCTTCCTGAACCCATGGACCAAGGAAGTCGAATATATTGTTTCCACAAACACCGTTGTCTTGTAAGTTGAGACATTGGGGAAGGGAGGAGAGAATGGGAAAGTGAATTTCTCAGTTGCTTACAAGCAAACTGCTGGAGGAACTCAGTGGGTCGAGCAGCAGGTGTGGCAGGAAAGCAGATAGACACAATTCCAGTCGAAATGCTGCACCAGGACTGACTTGATACACGGTTTTGATCCGAAGTGTCACTAGTTCCTTCCCTCGCTCCAGCATTCGCAACACGCTGGAGGAACTCAGCAGGTCGGGCAGCATCAGTGGAAACGATGAGTCGACGTTTTGGGCCGGAACCCTTCCCTCTACAGTCCTGACGAAGGGTTCCGGCCCGAAACGTCGACCCATCGTTTCCACGGATGCTGCCCGACCTGCTGAGTTCCTCCAGTGTGTTGTGAGTGTTGCTTTGATCCCAGCATCTGCAGATTATTTTGTGTTTACCTCACTCCAGCACATTGTTAATTGCTCAATATTAGACCATAAGACACAGGAGCAGAGTTTGGCCATTTGGCCCATCAAGTCTGCTTCACCATTCCATCATGGCCGGTTTATTACTCCTCCTGCTTTCTCTCCATAACCTCTGATGCTCAAAACCTATCAACCTCCGCATTAAATATACTCAATGACTTGGCCTCCTCAGTCATCTGAGGCAATGAATTCCACAGATTCACCACCCTCTGGCTAGAGAAATTCCTCCTCACCTTTGTTCTAAAGGGACGTCCTTGTGCTTTGAGGCTGTGCCCTCTGGTCCTAGACTCACCCCCCCCCCCATAGGAAATATGCTCCACTTGGTCTAAGCCTTTCAATATTCAATAGATTTCAATAAGATTATTCCCCCCCCCCATTCTTCTAAACTCCAGTGAGTAGAGGCACAGAGCTATCTAATACTCCTCATACATTATAGATTCCAGGAATGAAAGGATTAGTCTGTAAATTCCTCTGTGTCCAGCCAGTTTAAAAGAATATCAGTCTAGGCCCTGAGTCCCAGGAGGAGCAGGCTAACTGTGAGATGCTGTTGTCTATTTTCAGTACCAGCTCTCTGGACAGAGGCGACTCGGCCAATCTGCCTCTCGCCAACACTCCTCCCAACATGGACAGTGTGCTGCAGACCAGAGAAGGTACAGAGTGGATTTGAATTTAAAGCAGAATGTAGAAGCTTTATATCGGCTGCCAGAGAGAGGCGGTGGGGTGGTGGGGGGAGGCCTGAAATGTTGTCTAAACCCAGAGGTGATGCCTAACCTGTTTAGGAATCGTGTAACACACAAAAAAATTGCTGGTGAACGCAGCAGGCCAGGCAGCGTTTGTCTTCCGTGCTCTTTACCACCCACGTTGTTCCTGCTTTGTTTGCACCATTGAATTTTGTAATCAATAGATTTTTATGACTTTGTACTGTACTGCTGCGCAAAACAATCTCACAGCAAATGTCAGTGATATGTCAGGCATCTTGGGTTCAGAGGAGTTTACAAGAATGATCTGGGAATGAAAGCGTTGCTATATGAGGAGCATTTGACGGCTCTGGGCCTGTACTCACTGGAATTCAGAAGGATGAGGGGGATATCATTGAAACCTACTGAATGTTGAAAGGCCGAGATAGAATGGATGTGGAGAGGATGTTTCCTGTGGTCGGGAGCCTAGGACCAGTGGGCACAGCCTCAGAACAGAGTAACGTCCGTTTAGAGTAGAGATGAGGAGGGATTTCTTTCGCCACAGGGAGGTGAACTTGTTGAATTCGTTGCCACAGGCAGCTGCGGAGGCCAAGTTATTGTGTATATTTAAGGCAGAGGTTGGTAGATTCTTGATTAATCAGGGCATGAAGGGATATGGAGAAAAGACCCAAGTATGGGGTTCAGAGGGGAAGTGGATCAGCCATGCTGAAATGGCAGAGCAGATTCGATGTGCCAAATGGCCTAATTCTGCTCCTATATCGTACAGTTTTATATATGATAAGAAGCGTAGATCGAGTGGACAGCCAGGGAGTTTTTCCCAGGGCAGAAAAAGCTAATAAGAGGGGCAAAATCCAAATCAGAATCAGATTTAATATCACTTGCATATGTCATGAAATTTGTTGTTTGGCAGCATTATTTTAAGATGATTGGAGGAAGGTATGGGGGGACGTTAGAGGTAAGATTGTTACACAGAAAGTGTGGAACGCACTGCTGGGAGTGGTGGTATATTAGGGCCATTTAAGAGACTCCTAGATAGGCACATGGATGATAGAAAAATGGAGGGCTATGTAGGAGGGGATGGTTAGATTCAATGTTAGATTAAAAGGTCAGCACAACATCATGGACCAAGAGGCCTGTTCTGTGCTGTAATGTTCTATGTTCCAGGAAGGAGGAAGGAGATAACCAAGAAAATAGGGTGTGATGGTAGTATAGCGGTCAGTTACAGCTTGGGGTGTTCTGCAGTTCTGGCACCGCCTGTGAGCAGTTGTTTGTATGTTCTCCCCGTGAACTGCGTGCGTTTCCTCCAGGTGCTTCAGTTTCCTCCCACAGTCTGAAGATGTACTGGTTACATTGACTGGTCATTGTAAATTGTCCTGTGACTAGACTAGGGTTAAATAAGTGGGTTGCTGGGTATTGTGGCTTGGCGGGTTGGAAGAGTCTGTACTTCGCTACATCTCTAAATAATATAAAATGAATAAATAACCTGGTGGCTTTGTTGAAGTTCCTCTCCCTCTTTCTCCAGCCAGTTCAAAGCGCACTGTCACCGCTGTTCCCGGCATTCCTGGGGGGACCCGTGCTGGAGCGGGGAAAATCGGTCGGATGATAGCTGAAGAAGTCTTGGAGCTACAAAGGTAACCTCAATTTAACCAGCTTTTCGAGATGCTGTCAAGAAGGTATCTCGTTTGTCTGTCGTATCCAGCAGGAGACCTGTGTGGGAGAGGTTTTAAACTGGAAAAGCTGTTGTAGTGGGGGAGTGTAACTGTCTCGACCTTGGAAGTCTGGGTCCAGTTGTACGAGTAGTCATCACACACTGGGGTCTTCCTTGGTTGCATTGGATGCCCATAACGTCTTCAGTGCCCTGTCATGCCCTTTGCTCTCCACGGAGCATTGCAGAAACCACCTTCCTGGCCACTGGATCTTTCTATTGATATCATCCACCCAGTCCGCCGGAGCTGACGTCACATGCTGGTACAGGCAAGGCCCTGTCTCACCGGGGTATGAGGCAGCTGGCTACCCTCACCTGGTTTAGCCCACCTGTCACAGCGGTGTACCCGGGTGAGGCCACTGTCGCATGCAGACTACTGCTTGGAGCCCCACGTGAAAGCTGAGTTTCTGGTGGGAACCAAAGGTGAGTGAGCTAGCCTGGAATGGACACAGTAAGCCCCTTCACCAGAGGTGCTGCCCGTCCCTGGATACCCCAAAAGAAGACACAGCATTAACCATTTCACACTGCTCAGCCTGGGCAGTGCTGACACTGCTCAGTGAGGGTTTGCTAGTCATTTGGAATTGGCATGCCCATAGAGGGCAGAGGGTAGTGATGAAGGGGTGTTGTTATGGCTGAAGGAAGGTGAGTAGGGATCAGTACTGGGGGATCTGCTGCTTGTGTTGTTTACATATGACTGGGATGAAAATGTATGTTGAGGGGTTAATAACAAATCTGAAAATGAGATCAGGGGTTAATAATAAATGAAGTTTAGAAGAATGGGCGGGGGAATCTTATTGAAACCTATCGAATATTGATAGAGTGGATGTGAAGAGGATAATTCCTAGAGTGAAGGCGTCTAGGACCAGAGCAGCATCAGAATAGAGGGATGCTCATTTAGAACAGAGATATTTTCTTTAGCCAGAGGGTGGTGAAGCTGTGGAATTCATTGTCATAGGCAGCTATGGGGGGGTGGGTGGGGTTATTGGGTATATTTAAAGCAAAGTTGATAGGGTCTTCATTAGTCAGGATATCAAAGGTTACAGGGAGAAGGTAGGGGAATGAGTTTGAGAGGGATATTAAATCAGCCATAGAACATAGATTGTTGAAATCTACAGCACATTACAGGCCCTTCAGCCCACAATGTTGTGCCAATGATATAACCTACTTGAGAAACTGCCTGGAATTGGCCTACTGCATAGCCCTCTATTTTTCTAAGCTCCATATACCGATCCAAGAGTCCTTTAAAAGACCCTATTGTATCCGCCTCTACCATCATCGCTGGCAGTACATTCTACATATCCACTACTCTCTGTGTGAAAAACCTACCTCTGACATCCCCTCTGTACCTACTTCCAAGCACCTTAAACTATGCCCTTCATGTTAGCCATTCCAGTCCTGGGGAAAAGCCTCTGACTATCCACATGATCAATGCCTCTTATCATCTTATACACCTCTATCAGGTCACCTCTCATCTTCTGTCACTCCAAGGAGACAAGGCCAAGTTCATTTAACCTATTCTCATAAGGCACACTCTCCAATCCAGGCAAGGTCCTTGTAAATTTGAATTTGTGATAGAATGTCAGAGCAGGTTTGATGGGCTGAATGGTGTAATTCTGCTCTTGGACCTTACAGTCTTGATGGGGGGTGGATGGGCAGTGGGGGGGGGCACAGGGGAGCGTAGCAGTTAGTGTGTGGCTTTACAGTGCCAGTAAATTCCCACTACTGCCTGTGGGGGGTTCGTACATGTGGATTTCCTCCCACATTCCAGAGATGGAGAGGGTAGCAGGCTAATTAGTCACACAGATGTAATTGTGCAACACTGATTCATTGGTCCAGAAGGGCCTGTAACTATGTGTATCTCTAAATAAATAAAATAGAACAGTACAGGCCCTTCGGCCCACAGTGTTGTGTTGACCTTTTAACCTACTCTAAGATCAAGGAGAGGTTAGACTAGGGGTTCCCAACCTGGGGTCCACAGACCCTTGGTTAATGATAAGGCTCCATTGGCATAAAAAGGGTTGGGAACCCCTGGGTTAGACAAGCCATGATCCTATTGAATGGCAGAACAGGCTTGATGGGCCAAATGGCCAACTCCTGCTCCTAGTTCTGATGTCATCTGTATTTGAGAAGAGTGGTGGTGTTTTGACGCAGCCTCCATCGTGGGCACTGGTCTCACCAGCAGCCAGGGCATCTTCAAAAGGCAATGCCTCACAAAGGTGGCATCAGTCATGAAAGACCCCCGTCACCCGGAACATGCCCTCTTCTCATTGCTACCATCAGGGAGGAGGTACAGGAGTCTGAAGACTCACACTCAATGATCCAGAGACAGTTTCTTCCCCCCCCCACCCCCTCGCCATCAGATTTCTGAATGGACAGTGAACCCATGAACAATATCTGTCTTTACTTTTACCCTTTCTTTTTGAACATATTTAAACATATGTATATGATCATATGAGATTTAATTTTTTTTTAAGATTTAGAGATACAGCAGGGTAATAAACCCTCCCCAGTGAGGCCACGTTGCCCAGTTACACCCATATTAACCTACTAACCTGTACGTCTTTGGAATGTGGGAGGAAGCCAGAGAACCTGGAGGAAGCCCATATGGTGATGGGGAGAATGTACAGACAGCAGCGGGAATTGAACCTGGGTTTCTGGCATTGTGATAGTTACACTAACGCTGCTGCCCCATGCAGGGTGAATGAGAATTCTTTCAGAAAGAATGGGCAGATGTGATGCATCACATGTCCACCTCCTCTACATCTGATGCTATGATTTGATTGCTAGAGGATTTTGCCATTTATCAAATTCCTTCCCATTACTTTTGACAGGATTAGAGGATCATCCCCTTCGAGCTGTAGTTCCAGTCCTCTTAACGTGACCAGCACGCCACCCCCTGACACGGTGTCGCCAGTTGGCAAGAAAGTAAGTTATCGGGCTTCATGTATTCCATGAGCTGGGTCCACTGTCGCTGCCGGTCACCAAATCAATGGGTAGACCTATTCTCGAGCAACACACAACACACAACGCACTGATGAAACTCAGCACATTACACAGCATCTGTGGAGGAAAATGGACATTTTGTGCTGAGATCCTTCACCTGCACCAAGAGATGGAGGGGAGACTGACAGTATCAAGAGCTGAGGGGAACGGGTGGATCGAGGGACAACAAATGATAGGTGGATCCAGGTGAGGAGAGTGACAGGCAGGTGGAGGAGGGGAGACTGGGAATAGTGACGGAGGATGGGAGGAGATGGGTGGATCCAGGTGAGGAGAGCGACAGGCAGGTGGAGGAGGGGAGACTGGGAATAGTGACGGAGGATGGGAGGAGATGGGTGGATCCAGGTGAGGAGAGCGACAGGCAGGTGGAGGAGGGGAGACTGGGAATAGTGACGGAGGATGGGAGGAGATGGGTGGATCCAGGTGAGGAGAGCGACAGGCAGGTGGAGGAGGGGAGACCGGGAATAGTGACGGAGGATGGGAGGAGATGGGTGGATCCAGGTGAGGAGAGCGACAGGCAGGTGGAGGAGGGGAGACTGGGAATAGTGACGGAGGATGGGAAGAGATGGGTGGATCCAGATGAGGGGGTTGATAGGCAGATGGAGGAGGGGAGACCGGGAACAGTGACAGAGGTTTGGAGGTGATGGGCAAAGGTGACAAGGGGCTGCAGATGATGGGATATGATAGGAGAGGAGGGTAGAGTGTGGAAACAATTAGAGGAAGTAATTGCTAATTGTGTAATTGTTGTCACATGCACTGAGAAGGTGTGAAAAGCCTTTCTTTGCCTGCCATCCACACTGGTCATTCTGTACATACGTACACTGAGGTAGTGAAAAGGAGAACAGCAATGCAGAATAAAGTGTTAGTTACAGAAGTAGTGCAGTGTAGGTAGATAACAACCCGGTAGAACCTGTCCTCGAGCTGGTGCTTACACGCTTTAGTATCTTCTACCCATTGGGAGATGGGGGAAGAGGGAATGTCTCAGGTGGGTGGGGTCTTTGATTCTGCTGGCTAATTTACTGAGGCAGTGAGACATGTAGACAGAGTCAATAGAGGAGAGGTTGGTTTCCGTGAAGTGCTGAGCTGTGTCCACAACTCTCTGTGGTTTTTTGTGGTCACGGGCAGAGCAGTTACTGTACCGAGCCGTGATGCATCTGGGTAGAAGTGTAGACAGAGTCAATAGCCTTTGCCAGGACCACCAGACTCAAAAAGTTACTTTCCCCAAGCAGTAAGGCTGATCAATGCCTCCACCCACTAATTCCACCACCACTTTATGATTTCCTGTCAGTCATCTTATGTACAGCCTAAAGTCAATTTATGGACTTACAATCAATATTTATGTAAGCTATCTTATGTATTTATATTTATTATGTTTTATTATTGTTGTGTTTTTTTTGTGCTGCATCAGATCCAGACTAACAGTTATGTTATTCTCCTTTACACTTGAGTACTGGAAATTATATGAAACAATTTTAAATGTTAAATCTAGAGGAGAGACTGGTTCTGAGCTGTGTCCATGACTCTGTAGTTCCTTGCGGTCATGGGTATTTCCAGTGCGCTTGCTGTGGAGTCTAGCGATGGGGCAGAGACACTGGAATGTACCTGCTTGAGAGCAGCTGAGTGCTGACGGATTCCTTGGTATCGAGAGTGGTGGCCTCTGCTGCTGTTCTCAGCTCTTCCATCAGTTGGAGCTGTTGTACACAACAACGGGAGCCGGAGAACACACTGACAGGCCCCTTGTCAAAAGTTATTGTTATCCACATGTGTTCACATATGCAATGAAAAGCTTACTTACAGCAGCATCACAGGCACAGAGCGTCAGACAAGCTGCATTCACAAGAAATACATAAATTATACACAAACAGAAGAGATTCTGCAGATGCTGGAAATCCAGAGCAACACACTCAAAGTGCTGGAGGAACTCAGCAGGTCAGGCAACATCTATGGAAATGAATAAATAGTTGATATTTCAGGCCAAGATCCAAACTTCAGGACTGGAAAGGAAGGAGAAAGAAACAAAAATAAGGTGAGGTGAGGGGAAGGAGGACAAATTAGAAGGTGATGGGTGAAGCCAAGTAGGTGGGCTTCTTCCTCCCTCCTTTCCAGTCCTGATGAAGGGTCTTGACCCAAAAGGTTGACCATTTTTTCTCCTCCATAGATGCTGCCTGGCCTGCTGAGCCTGTCCAGCAATTAGTGTGTTGCTCTAAATTATATACAAATTTTACAAGAAACACATTTATCCAACGTGTCTGATGCATTTTGTTCTACCTTTAGATGGTGAATGGGGGAACACCAGATGTTGCCAGTACTGGCATTCTGCCTGGGCAGATGACGGAAAGCACAGGATATCCGTACACAGACAGCTCCTCACTGCTCAGTAAGTGCTGTTGCCAGGAAATAGTTTGCACTTTTGCAAGATGTCTGTGTATTTGCCATGGCAGTGGAAGATAGGATGAAACCATCGAAAGTACAGCATGAGATGGCCATGTGTCTTCTCTGTTTCTTGGTCAATGAGCACTACTGTTGGATACAAAACGGTCTTTTAACAGACTCCTGGATAGGTACATGGAACTTAGAAAAATAGAGGGCTATGGGTAACCTTAGGTAATTTCTAAAGTAAGTACATGTTCAGCACAGCATTGTGGGCTGAAGGGCCTGTATTGTGCTGTAAGTTTTCTATGTTTTACCCAGGAATATTCAGCTTTCCTTTCTGCTTTTCCTGACACGACACAGCATCTTGGGGACAAATTGCATGAAGCTATTTAAGGAAAGTTCAATTTCCTATTTTATTTTATTTAGCATAACAGCACGTAATAGACCCTTCTAGTCCTTTGGGTCACACTGCCCAGCAACACCCAACAACCCCGATTTAACCTTAATCTAATCAGAGGACAATTTACAATGACCTGTTAACCTACTAACCGATACGTCTTTGGACTGTGGGAGGAAAGCAGAGGACCCAGAGAAAACACAAGCATTCCACAGGGAGGATGAATAGAGGACACCAGGTTTGAATTCTGAACTCTGACAGCCCGAGCTGTAACAGCATCACGCTGTGCTACCGTGGTGCCCAAACAAAACAACGTTCCTCCAGACCAAGGTCCACAACTCAGTACATATAACTCACACACAACACATAAAGTAATACCACCACAACTACATCAAGAAATAATACGGTGCGTTTATGACACAAGTTAGAAAGTTAACAGTATAACACTAATGGAGCTTCATAGGTGATGAGACCTGGGTGGTGGCAGGGAGTTCTGTAGTCTTACAGCCTGGGGGAAGAAGTTGCTTCTCAATCTTCTCAATTTTCCTAAAGCTACACTACATCCTGCCTGATGGTAGGGGGTCAAAGAGATTGTTGGACGGATGGGAGGGATCATTGACAATGATCTGCATATGCAACGCTCCTGATAAGTACCTCAAGGAGAAAAGAAATAGAAAGATGTATTTATAAAACCATAAGATATTGGAGCAGAGGTGGCCCAGCGATTCTGCTCCGCATTTCCATCATGGCGGATTTAATATTCCTCATAGATTCACCACTCTCTGGCTGAAGGAACTCCCTCACTTTAAACTGAAAGGTAACTCCTGTGGTGTTTGATATTTTTGCCTTGAGGAAACGATTCTGACTATCTACTCTAATTGTGCCTCTCATAACTTAAAAAACCTCTGTCAGCTCTCCCCTCAGCCTCTGAACAACCCAGGGATGTCCAACCTTTTCTTCTAGCTCATATCTTCTAATCCAGGCAACATCCTAGTAAAGACAAGTATTACTTTCATCAGTCATACATACATCGAAACGTACAGTGCAACACATCGTTTTGCGTCAACAACCATAGTTCAAGGATCCGCTGGGGGCCAAGTGTCTCCATGCTTCTGGCGCCAACACAGCGTGCCCACAATTCACAGACCCTAAGCCGAATATCTTTGGAATTAGTAGGTTAATTGGTGACACGGGTGTAATTGGGCAGTGCGGGCTTGCAGGGCCAGAGGAACCTGTTTTCATGTAGTATAAAAAGAATCATTATTTCCCAGCTCTCGTTCTAGTATTGAATCAATATCTTTAATCTGGTCTTTAAGTCTCCCTTTTAAAATATAAAATCAAATATTTATTTGTAAGTCAGATATTGACAACCAGAGGGTACTTTAACAATGGGGAGCTCAATGATCTGCTGTCCTAATGAGCAGGATTTGTCAGTGCTAGGGACAATTCATAGGTTAGAGCACTCAGTGATTCCAGCTTTTTTAAGTGCCTTACGTTGCTAATAATTGAGCTTTTACTGGCTTTACATTTGAGGGACCCGTTGGTGACCCAGCGGGTTGCCTGTAAATACCAGGTTTTCTTGCTTCTAATGGCAAAAGGTCTGGTATGTTGAGGCCTTTGCTGGTAAGAACATAAGACATAGGAGCACAATTAGGCCATTTGACCATTCAGTCATAGCTGATTTATTATCCTCATCGACCCCATTCTCCTGTTTTCTCCCTGTAGCCTTTGACTCCCTTAATAACCAGGAACCTATCAACCTCCACTATGAGTATACTCAATGTGTTGGCCTCCACAGCTGTCAGTAGCAAAGAATTCCAAAGATTCACCACTCTCTGGCTAAAGAAATACCTCCTCATCTCTGTTTTACGTGGACATCTGAGGCTGGACCCTCTGGTCCTAGGCTCCCCCACTATAGGAAACATCCTCTCCACATACACTCTATCTTGGCCTTCCAATATTCGATAGGTTTCAATGAGATCCCCCCCCCCAATCATTTTAAACTCCAGTGAGTACAGGCCCAGAGCCATCAAACTCTTCATACATTAACCATTTCATTCCTGGGATCATCCTCGTGAACCTCCTCTGTGTTCTTAATGCCAGCACATTTTTAATTAGATATCGGCCCAAAACTGCTCACAATTCAAAACTGTGTCCAATTCCAAGCCTCACACTCAACAGTGTCAAAATATTGCAGGAGGCGGATTTACAAGGTTGTCAGGAAATTTGTCAATGTGCAGAAACTGTGGTTATTCTGAGGACAAACCTAATATAACCATATAACCATTACAGAACAGAAACAGGCCATCTCGGCCCTTCTAGTCCATGCCGAACTCTTACTCTCACCTAGTCCCACCAACCTGCACTCAGCCCATAACCCTCCATTCCTTTCCTGTCCATATATCTATCCAATTTAACTTTAAATGACAACATCGAACCTGCCTCAACCACTTCTGCTGGAAGCTCGTTCCACGCAGCTACCACTCTCTGAGTAAAGAAGTTCCCCCTCATGTTACCCCTAAACTTTTGCCCTTTAACTCTCAACTCATGTCCTGTTGTTTGAATCTCACCCACTCTCAATGGAAAAAGCCTATCCACGTCAACTCTATCAATCCCCCTCATAATTTTAAATACCTCTATCAAGTCCCCCCTCAACCTTCTACTTTCCAGAGAATAAAGACCCAATTTGTTCAACCTTTCTCTGTAACTCAGGTGATGAAACCCAGGTAACATTCTAGTAAATCTTCTCTGTACTCTATTTTGTTGACATCTTTCCTATAATTCGGTGACCAAAACTGTACACAAACTCCAAATTTGGCCTCACCAATGCCTTGTACAATTTCAGCATTACATCCCAACTCCTATACTCAATTGTCTGATTTATGAAGGCCAGCATACCAATAGCTTTCTTCACCACCCTATCCACATGAGATTCCACCTTCAGGGAACTATGCACCATTATTCCTAGATCCTTCTGTTCTACAGCATTCTTCAATGCCCTAC
Source organism: Mobula hypostoma (assembly GCF_963921235.1). Taxonomy (NCBI): domain Eukaryota; kingdom Metazoa; phylum Chordata; class Chondrichthyes; order Myliobatiformes; family Myliobatidae; genus Mobula; species Mobula hypostoma. The sequence continues at coordinate 3,888,148 of NC_086107.1, forward strand.
CATTTACCATGTATGGCCTATTTTGATTAGTCCTACCAAAATGTAGCACCTCACATTTATCAGCATTAAACTCCATCTGCCATCTTTCAGCCCACTCTTCTAACCGGCCTAAATCTCTCTGCAAGCTTTGAAAACCTACTTCATTATCCACAACTCCACCTGTCGTAGTATCACCTGCATACATACTCATCCAATTTACCACCCCATCATCCAGATCATTAATGTATATGACAAACAACATTGGACCCGGTACAGATCCCTGAGGCACACCGTTAGTCACCGGCCTCCAATATGACAAACAATTATCCACTACCACTCTCAGGCGTCTCCCATCCAGCCACTGCTGAATCTATTTTACTACTTCAATATTAATACCTAATGATTGAACCTTCTTAACTAACCTTCCGTGTGGAACCTTGTCAAAGGCCTTACTGAAGTCCGTATAGACAACATCCACCGCTTTACCCTCGTCAACTTTCCTAGTAACCTCTTCAAAAAATTCAATAAGATTTGTCAAACATGACCTTCCACGCACAAATCCATGTTGACTGTTCCTAATCATACCCTGTCTATCCAGATAATTATATATACCATCTCTAAGAATACTTTCCATCAACTTATCCACCACTGACGTCAAACTCACAGGCCGATAATTGCCAGGTTTACTCTTAGAACCCTTTTTAAACAATGGAACCACATGAGCAATATGCCAATCCTCCGGCACCATCCCCGTTTCTAATGACATTTGAAATATTTATGTCAGAGCCCCTGCTATTTCCACACTAACTTCCCTCAAGGTCCTAGGGAATATCCTGTCAGGACTCGGAGACTTATCCACTTTTATATTCCTTAAAACCTCCAGTACTTCCTCTTCTTTAATCATCATAGTTTCCATAACTTCCCTACCTGTTTCCCTTATTTTACACAGTTCAATATCCTTCTCCTTAGTGAATACCGAAGAATAGAAATTGTTCAGAATCTTCCCCATCCCTTTTGGCTCCTCACATAGCTGTCCACACGGATTCTCTAAGGGACCAATTTTATCCCTCACTATCCTTTTGCTGTTAATATAATGGTAGAAACCCTTGGGATTTACTTTCACCCCACTTGCCAAAGCAACCTCGTATCTTCTTTTAGATTTTCTAATTTCTTTCTTAATATTCTTTTTACATTCTTTATATTCCTCAAGAACCTCATTAACTCCAAGCTGCTTATATTTATTGTAGATATCTTTCTTTTTCCGAACCAAGTTTCCAATATCCCTTGAAAACCATGGCTGTCTCAAACTTTTAACCTTTCCTTTCAACCTAACAGGAACATAAAGATTCTGTACTCTTTGGGGAGGCTTTAAACTAGATTTGCAGGGGGATGGGAACCAGAGTGCCAGAGCTGACAGTGTGGCTGGGGTGAAAATAAAAGATGTTAAAAGTTCAAGCAAATCCACTAATAGAAAGGTTGTGAGTGGTGGTAAAAATCTTCTGAGGTGTATATATTTCAATGCTAGGAGTATTGCGGGGAAGGCGGATGAGTTGAGGGCGTGGATTGACACGTGGAATAATGACGTTATAGCAATTAGTGAAACTTGGCTACAGGAGGGGCAGGACTGGCAGCTTAATATTCCAGGGTTCCGATGTTTCAGATGTGATCGAGGCAGAGGAATGAAAGGTGGGGGAGTGGCATTGCTTGTTAGGGAAAATATTACAGCAGTGCTCAGGCAGGACAGATTAGAGGACTTGTCTACTGAGTCATTATGGGTGGAGCTGAGAAACAGGAAAGGTATGGCCACATTAGTGGGATTGTATTACAGACCACCCAATAGTCAACGAGAATTGGAAGAGCAAATCTGCAGAGAGATAGCGGGCAACTGCAGGAAACATAAAGTTGTGGTGGTAGGGGATTTTAATTTTCCATATATTGATTGGGACTCCCATACTGTTAGGGGTCTAGATGGTTTAGAGCTTGTAAAATGTGTTCAGGAAAGTTTTCTAAATCAATATATAGAGGGACCAACTAGAGGGGATGCAATATTGGATCTCCTGTTAGGAAACGAGTTAGGACAAGTGACAGAAGTCTGTGTAGGGGAGCACTTTGGTTCCAGTGATCATAACACCATTAGTTTCAACTTGATCATGGACAAGGATAGATCTGGTCCTAGGGATGAGGTTCTGAACTGGAAGAAGGCCAAATTTGAAGAAATGAGAAAGGATCTAAAAAGCGTGGATTGGGACAGGTTGTTCTCTGGCAAAGATGTGATCGGTAGGTGGGAAGCCTTCAAAGGAGAAATCTTGAGAGTGCAGAATTTGTATGTTCCTGTCAGGATTAAAGGCAAAGTGAATAGGAATAAGTAACCTTGGTTCTCAAGGGATATTGCAACTCTGATAAAGAAGAAGAGGGAATTGTATGACATGTATAGGAAGCAGGGAGTAAATAAAGTGCTTGAGGAGTATAAGAAGTGCAAGAAAATACTTAAGAAAGAAATCAGGAGGGCTAAAAGAAGACATGAGGTTGCCTTGGCAGTCAAAGAGCTTTTACAGGTATATTAAGAGTAAAAGGATTGTAAGGGATAAAATTGGTCCTCTTGAAGATCAGACTGGTCAGCTATGTGCGGAACCAAAGGAAATGGGGGAGATCTTAAATAGGTTTTTTGCGTCTGTATGTACTAAGGAAACTGGCATGAAGTCTATGGAATTAAGGGAAACAAGTAGTGAGATCATGGATACTGTACAGATCGAAAAGGGGGAGGTCCTTGCTGTCTTGAGGAAAATTAAAGTGGATAAATCCCCGGGACCTGACAGGGTGTTCCCTCGGACTTTGAAGGAGACTAGTGTTGAAATTGCAGGGGCCCTGGCAGAAATATTTAAAATGTCACTGTCTACAGGTGAGGTGCTGGAGGATTGGAGAGTGGCTCATGTTGTTCCGTTGTTCAAAAAAGGATCGAAAAGTAATCCGGGAAATTATAGGCCAGTAAGTTTAACGTCGGTAGTAGGTAAGTTATTGGAGGGAGTACTAAGAGACAGAATCTACAAGCGTTTGGATAGACAGGGACTTATTAGGGAGAGTCAACATGGCTTTGTGCGTGGTAGGTCATGTGTGACCAATCTAATGGAGTTTTTCGAGGAGGTTACCAGGAAAGTGGATGAAGGGAAGGCAGTGGATATTGTCTACATGGACTTCAGTAAGGCCTTTGACAAGGTCCCACATGGGAGGTTAGTTAGGAAAATTCAGTTGCTAGGTATACATGGAGAGGTGGTAAATTGGATTAGACGTTGGCTCAATGGAAGAAGCCAAAGAGTGGTAGTAGAGAATTGCTTCTCCGAGTGGAGGCCTGTGACTAGTGGTGTGCCACAGGGATCAGTGCTGGGTCCATTGTTATTTGTCATCTATATCAATGATCTGGATGATAACGTGGTAAATTGGATCAGCAAATTTACTGATGATACAAAGATTGGAGGTGTAGTAGACAGTGAGGAAGGTTTTCAGAGCCTGCAGAGGGACTTGGACCAGCTGGAAAAATGGGCTGAAAAATGGCAGATGGAGTTTAATACAGACAAGTGTGAGGCATTGCACGTTGGAAGGACAAACCAAGGTAGAACATACAGGGTTAATGGTAAGGCACTGAGGAGTGCAGTGGAACAGAGGGATCTGGGAATACAGATACAAAATTCCCTAAAAGTGGCGTCACAGGTAGATAGGGTCGTAAAGAGAGCTTTTGGTACATTGGCCTTTATTAATCAAAGTATTGAGTATAAGAGCTGGAATGTTATGATGAGGTTGTATAAGGCATTGGTGAGGCCGAATCTTCATCAGTCCTGACGAAGGGTCTCAGCCTGAAACGTCGACTGCACCTCTTCCTAGAGATGCTGCCTGGCCTGCTGCGTCCACCAGCAACTTTTATGTGTGTTGATTGAATTTCCAGCATCTGCAGAGTTCCTGTTGTTTCTGGAGTATTGTGTTCAGTTTTGGTCACCAAATTACAGGAAGGATATAAATAAGGTTGAAAGAGTGCAGAGAAGGTTTACAAGGATGTTGCCAGGACTTGAGAAACTCAGTTACAGAGAAAGGTTGAATAGGTTAGGACTTTATTCCCTGGAGTGTAGAAGAATGAGGGGAGATTTGATAGAGGTATATAAGATTATGATGGGTATAGATAGAGTGAATGCAAGCAGGCTTTTTCCACTGAGGCAAGGGGAGAAAAAAAAAACAGAGGATATGGGGTGAGGGGGGAAAAGTTTAAAGGGAACATTGGGGGCGCTTCTTCACACAGAGAGTGGTGGGAGTATGGAATGAGCTGCCAGATGATGTGGTAAATGCGGGTTCTTTTTAACATTTAAGAATAAATTGGACAGATACATGGATGGGAGGTGTATGGAGGGATATGGTCCGTGTGCAAGTCAGTGGGACTAGGCAGAAAATGGTTCGGCACAGCCAAGAGGGGCCAAAAGGCCTGTTTCTGTGCTGTAGTTTCTATGGTTTCTATGGTTTCTCAAAATTTCACCTTTAAATGACCTCCATTTCTCTATTGCATTCTTCCCATGAAACAAATTGTCCCAATCCACTCCTCCTAAATCCTATCACATCTCCTCAAAGTTAGCCTTTCTCCAATCAAAAATCTCAACCCTGGGTCCAGGGTCTTTTAATAGGCATTAAAAGGGGAAACTATTTCTATTGAGTGGAAATCTAAGAGATTCTGCAGACGCTGGAAATCTTGAGCAACACACGCAAAATGCTGGAGGATCTCAGCGGGTCAGGCAGCATCTACAGAGGGAATTAAACGGTCGACGTTTTGGGCCAAGGCCGTTCGTCATGAGCCTTTATTATCATCATTCCCCTCCATAAGATGCTGCCTGACCTGCTGAGTTTATTCAGAATTTTTCTTTTTGTGTTGCTCAAGATTTCCAGCATTTACAGAATCTTGTGTTTATCATTTAAGGAGCATTTGCATAGATACATGGAGTTGTGGGGCTGAGAAGGTTATGGGCTGAATACAGGAAATGGGGAGTAGCTAGCTGGGCACATTGGTCGGCATGGACTAATCTGTGCTGTTTGTCTCTAAATCTATAGATAGGGTAAATATAAGCAGGCTTTTTCTACTGAGGTTGGGTGAGACGAGAACTGGAGGTCATGGGTTCAGGGTGAAAGGTGAAATGTTTAAGGGGAACATGAAGAGGAACTTCTTCACTCAGAGGGTCATGCGAGTGTGGAACGAGCTGCCAGAGGAAGTGGAGGAAAGTGAAAGTTTGATTTCAATGTTGAAGAAAAATTTGGATGGTTACATGGATGTGAGGGGCATGGTCCAGGTGCAGGTTGATGGGGTTAGGCAGATTATAGATGGGCCAAAGGGCCCATTGCTGTGTTGTAGTGTTCCGTGACTGTGAAATCTATTTGCTGTGTTGAAACTGGACTCCAACGTTTTTTCGACTTAGTTTCCCAGCACCGTGACATTTGCTTATGTAAGATCTTCTGGCTTGCAGTGTGCCTGTTAATTAATTGATGCCCTCGCAATCTCCCCTGCGTTTCCTCAGGTGGCAGTTGTCAGCTGGGTGTGGACGTGATCGAGGATCGTTCAGCGAGCAGTCCCAGCAACGATGAGGCAGCCATGGCAGTAATTATGAGTCTTTTGGAGGCCGACGCTGGGTTAGGAGGCCCGGTTGATTTCAGCGACTTACCTTGGCCCCTCTGATGGGTTCTGTGCTGCCGGCCTCGATGTGGACTGACTTACCCAAAGCTGAATGCTGGTGGAGCTGCTCCTCGCTGCTAAGTGTGTGTGTTTGTTTGTCGACATGTTGCACAGAGCTGACAAATTGTGGGAACTGGAACCCACGACACACGCGCCCTGCACTGCCCTCGCATTGCCCTTAGAAAAACCTACACTGAAGCTGCTTGGTGAAGAGCTGCTGACATGTACTGAGGATATTCTGAGCTTTGCACAACTTTATTTTTGTGGCTTCTTTCTGGAATTTAACTCAGCAAAGGTGTTTTTTTTTAATTTAAACACCACAGGCAGTTATTTCTGTTGCAAAACTAATCGTCGAAGTCTGGCTTTAATTTTTCTTCATGTAGGATTTTATTCCAGACATATCTTCTGGTAAACATTTCTCCTTCCCCATCTGGCCTCTTACCTCTCTCCTTACCCACCTATCACCTGCTCCTGGATCCCCTCTGCCTTCCCTTTCTCCCATGGTCCACTCTCCTCTCCTCTCAGGTTCCTTCTTCTCCAGCCCTTTACCTTTTCCACCCAGCACCTCCCAGCTTCTTACTTCATTCTCTCCCCCCACCTGCTTGTTCTGGCATCTTCACCCTTACTTTTTAGTCCTGTTAATAGGTCTCAGCCTGAAACGCCAAATGTTTATTCCCCTCTTTAGATGCTGCCTGACCTGCTGAGTTCCTCCAGTATTTTGTGTGTGTTGTACAGATGTTTATTGTATTTGCTGTGAAACATTGCTTAAGGCTGCAGAGTTTAGTCAGTTTGTACAGTATTTTTTAAGAGGAATCATGTAAAAAAAAATCTTTTAAGCTTAAAATATTTGTATATATGGTGTAAACAGAATTTGTACTGACATTATTCTCTTCAACCACTTATCCCAGCCAAGTGACCTGTTTGTTTTAATGGAGACTTGCTGATTATTTTGTCTGTCTTCCTCTTCTTTTCAGCCCATCATCCCTACTGGGGCATAGGCCACTGACAGCAGCTCACCAGAGTCCTCTGTCCTGGGCCACACTTTCAAGTTATCACCACGTGCGTCCTTTCTCTCCCAGGAATGAGGTCTTTGGAGCTTCTGCAGCTCTGGTTTTTTTACGGGATAGGGTTGCAGCCCCATGGCGAACCATTCACAGCTGGGTTTGGGACTGTCCACGGGGAGTTCATACCCGTTCCTCCTCCTTTCACAGCCGGGTTTGGGACTGTCCGTGGGGTGTTCATACCCGTTCCTCCTCCTTTCACAGCCGGGTTTGGGACTGTCCACGGGGAGTTCATACCCGTCCCTCCTCCTTTCACAGCCGGGTTTGGGACTGTCCTTGGGGAGTTCATACCCGTCCCTCCTCCTTTCACAGCCGGGTTTGGGACTGTCCGTGGGGAGTTCATACCCGTCCCTCCTCCTTTCACAGCCGGGTTTGGGACTGTCCGTGGGGAGTTCATACCCGCCCCTCCTCCTTTCACAGCCGGGTTTGGGACTGTCCGTGGGGAGTTCATACCCGCCCCTCCTCCTTTCACAGCCGGGTTTGGGACTGTCTGTGGGGAGTTCATAACCGCTCCTCCTCCTTTCACAGCCGGGTTTGGGACTGTCCGTGGGGAGTTCATACCCGCTCCTCCTCCTTTCACAGCCGGGTTTGGGACTGTCCGTGGGGAGTTCATACCCGCTCCTCCTCCTTTCACAGCCGGGTTTGGGACTGTCCGTGGGGAGTTCATACCCGCTCCTCCTCCTTTCACAGCCGGGTTTGGGACTGTCTGTGGGGAGGAGTTCATAAGACCATAAGATATAGGAGCAGAAGTAGGCCATTCAGCCCATCGAGTCTGCTCCGCCATTCAACTAGTCATCCCCACTCTCCTGCCTTCTTCTTTGATGCCCTGGCTAATCAAGAACCTATCTATCCCTGCCTTAAATGCACCCAATGACTTCAAACCCAACCCTCCTCCTTTCATAACCAGACTTGGGACTGTCCATGGAGGAGCTGATTTTTGTCTGTGTATATATAAAACATTTTAATTTATTCCCCAACTTTCCCCCTTTGCTTGAACAGTGTGTCCACTGTCACCAGTTTTAATATTATACCTGGAAACTACCACCTCTTGCAAGTTGTGGTTCTGTTCAATGTTTCACTGTTCGTTAATGTATATTTTATTTTTGGAAAGAGAGCTGGATATATATTAAAGCAAAGAAACCAATAAAGAGCAAGATTGTGTTTAAGGGTAGAAGGAGAACTTGATACAAACATTGCAAAGACATTGAGAAAGTGGGCTGTCACAGTAGTGTAGCGGTTAGTGCGACACTATTACAGCTTGGGGTGTTGGGAATTTTGAATTCAATTCTGGCATCCTCTGTAAGCAAGATTGTACGTTCCTTTGCACAAGCGCGTGGGTTTCCTCTGGGTGCACCGGTTTCCTCTCATTGTCCGAAGGCATATTGATTGGTAGGTTAATTGGTCATTGCAAATTGTCCTGTGATTAGATATGGGATAAATCAGTGGATTGCTGGGAGGCACAGCTCAAAGGGCCTGTTCCAGGCTGTATCTCTAAATAAAATCCAACAGTTACACACCAGCTTGTTATTTCCTCACAAACACGAGGAAATCTGCAGATGCTGGAATTTCAAGCAACACAAAAGTTGCTGGTGAATGCAGCAGGCCAGGCAGCATCTATAGGAAGAGGTACAGTCAATGTTACAATTGGGCTGAGACCCTTTGTGAGTCCCGACGAAGGGTCTCAGCCCGAAACGTCGACTGTACATCTTCCTAGAGATGCTGCCTGGCCTGCTGCGTTCACCAGCAACTTTGATGTGTGTTGCTTGAATTTCCTCAATGTTCTCATTCCTTCTGCAAAGCTGCCATAACTTAATAGGTACCACTATCAGTTCTTTAATTTCACAGCAGAATAACAGATCTAAACCCACTTTGTGTCTCCTGCTGTACATTCATTCCCGTTATGACCCCTCAATGTTCATACTAATACCTTTTAAACAGGCAGCACAACTCTTTCAAGGCTGAATTGTTGACCCTCTGCATCCCTGGATGAAAATTTTTCCTTAGTCCTTTGACCGTTAAAGTTCAGATAAGTTCAAGTTTAATTGTCATTCAATCATAAACATGAATACAGCCAAACAAAACAGTGTTCCTCTGGGGCCAAGGTGTAAAACGATAATCACACATAGCACATAGAATAACAGCAGCAAAAAAACATAGTTACAAAAACATTTTTTTAAGCAATATAGCCCAAGTCCTTGGATGTCATGGCCTGTAGATTGACGGTGCGTGGATGTCGTCCCGAAGCCACGTTTCTGCAAGAACAGACCCTCGCATCACTCAGTGCAGATGAACACAATCCAGCTTGTCTTCCACTGGCTGAACACCGGAGGGCAGCACCAACCCAGCCCAGCAACCCCCAATTTAACCCTAGCCTTAACTGAACAAGTTACAACGATCAATTAATCTACTAACTGGTATGTCTTTGAAATATGGGAGGAAACCGGAGCACCCAGAGGACACCCACGCACTCATGGGAAGAACACACAGACTTACAGAGGACACCGAATTGAACTCCAAACTCCCACGCCCTGAGCTGTAATAGTGTCGTGCCAACCACTACACTACTGTGGCACCCTTTTCCTTCAAAAAAACTTCTTTTGAGGTTCAAGTCTCACTCATGAGAACAGCAAATTTTGAGGGAGCAGGTGCCAGAGGTGCAATATTTTGGACTGCTCACCGTCAGTACCCTCCTGCACACTTAAGTTATTTTTTTTTACAGTGGTGATAAATACACCCCCGTGTTCTGAACCCATATTTATCCTCCAGTGGTACTGGGATTGAGATCTTGTCACATGGAGAAATATTGTAGAGTCAGTTTGACACTTTTGAATTAGGTTGTAAGAAAACTTCACCGAACAAGAGAAATGCTTGAGATGTTTATTTATATAATCATTCCTCAGCTGTTAGAAATGCAAAGAACACTCCTGCAACATGTACATATATTTCAGGAAACTAAACTTCATGGAGCAGCACTCCTCTCTGCACACAGCAATACTTAGAAATATCGGCTCTATAACCCACCATCCCCAAGGAATAACTATGCCCGAAGAACAAATGCTTCAAACCACCAGGGCAAATTTGGTGCACAGAGTCTAGAGATCACTTTGCCCCATGCTGTATCTGCAGAAATTTAATGCATTTCACAGAACACGTGGTTTTTCAAACACAAAAGAAATATTACAGATCAAAGCCATTCCCCCGGTACATAGCACCCAGATTGCAATAGCCTTTTCTAAATAACATTGTGCATTTAAAAATAAAAATGGAAGAAACAAATACATCACGCTCTCACTCCTCTTCCTGGCAACAAAAGCAATCGGCTTTCGGCCTTGGTGTTTGGAAAATACAAGCTGTAACTTGGTTACGCCGAAAGTTCATGTTAGTGTACGACGTTGACACACGCTTTCTCTCGCACGGATAAATGCAATACGAGGATGTCATTTGGCAACGGCATGCTCTGGGGTTTCCGGCAGCTCCCCACCTCCTCCTCGCGAGGCATCAGACGGCCGGGGGCGGGGGCGGCGGCTCCAGCTCGCCTTCGTTGTTGCCATTGACCGGCAGGTTGGGCAGCACGTCCAGCTCGTCCACCTGCGGTGTGGGGTGCAGGACCACCAGCTGGTCCTGGGGGATGTCTGCTGCCGCCGCCGCCAGGTTGGTGATGGACTTGCTCTTCACGCACTGGAAGTCAACGTGGCGGCTTTTACCCTCCTCCTTCTCCCAGGACATCCTGATGAAGGGACGCTGCACGTAGTTGTAGATGACCTCGGGCCGGCCCCCAGGTCTTTTTTTCACCTTCTCCTTGTATGTGGGGTAACCTGAACACAGAGCATACACCGTGATAACAAAGCCCACAACATGACAAGTGGTCCTCAGCAACACAGGCAGAGTCAAATGCCTCTGTATCTGAAAATTACCCGCTATCAATGATACATTTACAGAAAGGAGCCGGGAAATAGTCCGTAACATCATGAAAACTCCCACCCACCCTGCCCATGGACTCCATCAAGGAGGAGGCTACATAGCATCCATGCCAAGACCACTAAACTCCAAAACCGTTACATTCCCCAAAGTGATCAACACCTCCACACACCAACCACCACTACTTATCAGTTCCAATCAGTCACCTTATGTACAGACACTCCCGTGCCTAGCGTCACTTTACAGACATACAATCAATCTCTAGATACAAGCTTTCTTAAGTATTTATATTAGTTGTGTCTTCTTTTATTATCTTACTGTTTTTTTTGTGCTGCATCGCATTCTGAGTAACAATTATTTCCTCTCCTTTACACTTGTATACTGGAAATGATGTTAAACTATCTTGAATATGCTGACAGAGAGATGATTTACGATCAGTTCAAATACAAGAAAGTTGATGAAACTTGAGGGACTAGGTTACAAGACATTATTCCTCTGAGAAATCATGGTGGGCATAGATAGGGCGAATGCACTCAGTCTTTCTCCCAGGGTTAGAGAATCAAGAACAAGAGGGCTGGCTTAGGCTTGGGGGTAGAGATATAACAGGAACTTGAGGGGCAACATTTGTTTTACACATCTGTTTGGAATGAATGGCCAGAGGAAGAATCTGAGGAAGGTACAATAAGAATTTTTAAAGGACACTTGGATAGGTACATGCACTGGAAAGGTTTAGTAGGTCATGGGCCAGGTGTACCATGGAGTGCATTCTAACTGGTTGCATTACCGTCTGGTAAAGTGGGGCCACAGCAACCGCACAGGATCAGAAAAAGCTGCAGAAAGTTGTAAACTTAGCTAGCACTAGCTTCCCCAGATCCAGGACACTTCTCACTGTAATTCATAGTTTTTATTATGTACGACATTGTGCTGCTGCCACAGAACAACAAATCTTGTGCCATATGCCGGTGATATTAGACCTGACTCTGAACGAGTTTGGATGGGACACCTTGGGCAGCACGGAGTAGTAGGACTGAACGGGCTGTTTCCGTGCTGTATGACTCTGGAACTCTACTCCATTTCGCAATATCCAGGCAAATCCTCAGCTTACCTTCAATACCCAGCCTGATCTTCTTCAGTCCTCGTTCCTTCAGCACAGTCTTGGCTACATCTCGGTTCTCAATATATTTGAAGAATCGGTATAACTTGGTACTGTAAATAACTTGAGATGAGATAAGAGTCACATTATTATGGATGTATTCCAACAAGCAAACAAGTTCAAAAATTTATTATTACAGTACATATATGTCACCATATACTACCCTGAGATTCATTTTCTTGTGGGTATCCATTGTAAATACAAAGAAACATAACAGAATCATTGAAAACACCAACATGCATAAGACAACAAACTGCAATTACAAAAAAATAGAAAAAACTAAGTAATAATAAATAAGCAAACAATAAATATCAAGAACATAAAAGTGGGTCCATAGATTGTGGAATCCGTTCAGAGCTGAGGTTCAAAAGCCTTACGGTCGAGAGGTAATAATTGTTCCTGAACATGGTGGCGTGGGTTCTCCTTCCGAATGGCAGCAGTGAGAGCAGAGTATGATACTGGGTGGTGGTGGGGGCCCGCGATGATAGATTTTGCTTTCCTGTGACAACGTTTCATGTAGATGTGCTCAATGGTGGTGAGGGCTTTACCTGTGATGGACTGGGCTGTATCCAACACCTTTTGTAGGTTTTTCCATTCAAGGTTATTGGGATTTCCAAGCAGGCTGTGATGCAGTCAGTATACTCTCCAGCGCACATCTACAGAAGGGGGTTTGTCCGAAGTTGCTATCACCCATTCATTCTTCCCACCATCGGTAGTATCTACCGAAGTTGCTGCCTCATGAAGTTGCCATCGAAGAACCCCACCATCCAGGCCATGCCATCTTCTCACAGCTACCATCAGGCAGGAGATGCAGAAGCCTAAAGTCCCACACCATCAGGTTCAAAAACAGCTACTTCCCTTCAACTATTCAGTTCTTGAACCAACTAGCACAGCTCTAATCACTAGTAACACTATGACCAATCTGCACTTAAAATGGACTGTTCCTATTTGTTCTAAGATAAAAGATTAGCTTTATTCGTCACATTCACTCTAAAACATACAGTGAAATTCATCTTCTGCATCAACGACCAACACAATCCAAGGATGTGCTTGGGGCAGCCTGCAAGTGTTGCCAGGTTTGTGGTGCCAACGTAGCATGTCGACAACTCACTAACCTTAACCCAGAATGTGGGAGAAAACCCACACAGTCACAGGGAAACATACAAACTCTTTGCAGACAGCAGCAGGAATTGAACCTGAGTCACCAACACTGTAAAGCATTACACTAACCCCTTATAAATTGTTCAAATTGTGAAGTTTATTATTGAACAGACTGAGCAGCTTTTCTCTCATAAACTGAAGGCTGAGTGGGGACTTGAAGTCTTTTTTTAAATTTAAAGACCCATCAGGGTGACAGGCCCTTCTAGGCCAAAAGCCCGACACCACCCATGTAATCAATTACTTTACTAATCTGTATAGGTTTGAAATGCGGGAGGAAACGAGCAGCTACAGAAAACCCAGGCGGTCATGGGGAGAACGTACAAACTCCTTACAGACAGAGGCGGGAATCGAACCCAGGTCACTGTCACTGTCACTGAAATAGTGTTATGCTAACTGCTGCACTACTGCGCCACATTTGCGTGACGGACTGGGCTATACTTACAACTCTCTGTAATAAAAAAAATAATTCCTGCTGAATTCAATACAGGCAAATATGACAGCTTGTGCACACAAAAGTATGTTGCAGCTCGAGTACGCATTCCAGCCTGCCCCCCTCCAGTGTGGTTTGCATTCCAGCCTGTCAGCCTCAAGGTTATTTTACTGAACAAGGACTGGCTTGGCAGAGGGCAGCAGGTCCCAAGCAAGACACCATCTGGTTCACAGCGAGAATGCAATATGGATAATCAATCTTCAGTGATTAGCTTTTCTCTTGTAACTAACTAGCTTCCAGAGCCAAAGCAGCAATGGTTACCGCTGTGGTCATGTTTCAAAAGGCCAGTGAAGTTCAGTAGGACGGATGCAATTGTGTTCTCTGTAGATATTGAGAATGGGAAGTGCATCAGCTAATCTTTGGAACTATAGATGAGCAGAGAAACCTTTGCTTTGTGAAGTCGCCTTGCAAGAGCTTTCTAATTAATGTTAGTCTTCCGTTCTTTATCCTCAGCCTGACAGTTTCTTTCCTTCAGGTAATTATCCAATTCCCAGTGAAAGTGACTCCGTTCCTCTCAATTCTTACCACTCTCCTGCAGGGAGGTTTCTTCACCAGTCCTGTTTCAAGTGGCATGGTAATGTAAGCTAGGGCCAGCAATCACTATTCGGGGCTCAACTCCCACTGTTGTCTCTAAGGAATTGATACATTCTCCCCAGGACCATGCACTCTTCCTCTGGCTGACCCAGTTTTCAAAGACATACAGGTTAGGAGTGGTAAGTTGGGGGCCTGCTACGTTGGCATCGGAAGTGCAGTGATACTTCCCCCAGCGCATCCCCAATCTGTGTTGGCCATTGATGCAAAACGATGCATTTCACTGAATGATTCAATGTTTCAAAGCAATTCTTTAATCTTTAACCCTCTAATTTCCAATTCCACTGCCACTAGCAGTAGAGTCTCCTTATTTATCAAAGGTCTTTATATTTCAATAGTGTTGATGAAGTGAGCAGAGACCAACGCTGGGTAGTAGCGACCCCTTTAACAATGAGTACCATCATACACCTCAGATATCGGCGGTCTCAGTTGTAGCTCAACTCAGGGAACTAAAAGGATTTAGGCTCAACAATCACAGATGTGTTAAAACAGGTGTGGTAGGCAATGGCAGAGTGTGTCTGGGAAGCTGAAACATATCCATGTTGCCACAATACATGTCCATAAGACCATAAGACATATGAGCACAATGAGGTAATTCAGCCCATCGAGTCTGCTCTGCCATTCCATCATGGCCAATACATTATCCCTCTCAACCCCATTCTCCTGCCTTCTCCATGTACCCTTGAATGCCCTGACTAATCAAGAACCTATCAACTTCTGTTAAATATACCCAATGACTTGGCCTTTACAGCTGTCAGTGGCAATAAACTTCCTCTGAATCAGACCTTCTGTCTAAAGAAATTCCTTCTCTCTGTTTAGAATCGATGTCCCTCTATTCTGAAGCCGTGACCTGGGGTCCTCGACATCCCCACTATAGGAAACATCCTCTCCACATCTACTCTACCCAGGCCTTTCAATATTTGATCTTTGTTAGACACTGACTGCTTGGGGCCCATCCCTCCTGTAGATACTATCAATTGTGGGGAGGGATTTTCTTGTGATATATTGGGCTAAGCCCATTGGGCTAATTCTCTGCAGCTTCTTATATTCTTGTGCTTTCAAGTTGCCATACCAGACCACAAAGCAACTAGTCAGGATACTTTTGACAGTGCATCTGCAAAAGCTTGGCCCACCGAGTCTGCTCTGCCATTCCATCATGGCTGATTTCTGTGGTTTTTGGATGCTAACTTTTACTATTTGGATTAACTTTGTGCCGTAGTTAGTTCATTAGAACACTACAGCATAGTACAGGCCCTTCTGTCTGGATGTTGCATGTTTAACCTACTCCAAGATCAATCTAACCCCTCCCTCCCACATATCCTATTTTTCTATCATCCATATGCCTATTTAAGAGTTTCTTAAATGTCCCTAACGTATCTGCCTGTACCACCACAACTGGACGGGGTTCATGCACCCACCATTTTCTACATAAAGGATCTTACCTCTGACATTCCCCCCTCCACAATACTTTCCTCCAACCACCTTAAAATTATACTCCCTGGTATTAGCCATTTCTGCCTTGGGAAAAAGTCTCTCGCTGTCTGCTCTATCTACGTCTCTTATCATCTTGTACACTTCAATCCAGTCACTTTGCCTCCTTCACTCCAGAGACAAAGGTTATTTTGGAACATTGAGAAGAGAAGCCCGCAGCGTGCAGCATATTTAGTCAGAGGCTGAAACACAATTCAGTAATGATTGCGCCTTAGCTGCTGGGCTCTGACAGAAGCAGCAGTTGCTCAAATTTAAAGACAAATTCTGTGGTCAAGAAAGCATTCGGTGCATTGGCCTTCATCAATCGTGGGATTGAGTTTAGGAGCCGAGAGGTAATGTTGCAGCTATATAGGACCCTGGTCAGACCCCACTTGGAGCACTGTGTTCAGTTCTGGTCTCCTCACTACAGGAAGGATGTGGAAACCATAGAAAGGGTGCAGAGGAGATTTACCTTATGAGAATAGGTTGAGTAAACTTGGCCTTTTCTCCTTGGAGCGACGGAGGATGAGAGGTGACCCGATAGAGGTGTATAAGATGATGAGAGACATTGATCGTGTGGATAGTCAGAGGCTTTTTCCCCAGGGCTGAAATGGCTAGCGCGAAAAGGCACAGTTTTAAGGTGCTTGGAAGCAGGTACAGAGGAGATATCAGGGGTAAGATTTCTACGCAGAGAGTGGTGAGTGCGTAGAATGGGCTGCCGGCGACGATGGTGGAGGCGGATACGATAGGGTCTTTTAAGAGACTCCTGGACAGGTACATGGAGCTTAGAAAAGTAGAGGGCTATGGGTAACCCTAGGTAATTTCTCAGGTAAGGACATGTTCGGCACAGCTTTGTGGGCCGAAGGGCCTGTATTGTGCTGTAGGTTTTCTATGTTTCTATAAAGAGAATAGCTTTATAAGTCATATTTACAGTGAAATCTATCGCTTGCATCAACAACCAACACTGTCCGAGGATGTTCTGGGGCAGCCCGCAAGTGTCAACACACTTCCAGCGCCAACAACTCACTAACCCGAACTTGTACATCTCTGGAATGTGGGAGGAAACATACACAGTCACCGGGACAACATACAAACTCTTTGTAGAGATCAGTGTGAACTGAACGATGATCAGTGATCTCTGGTGTTGTAAAGAGCTGTGTTAACCACTGTGCTAGTATTTTTGTTGTTTCAAATTTCAATAGTTCTGTGCTGACATTTTACTCCATGGCTGCAGAAAATACAGTTATTACAAGATATGCAAAGACATATTCATCAGCCCAATGCATTGCGACCAGCACAAATTAGTGCTGAAGATCAGACACACAAGAGATTCTGCAGATATTGAAAATCCAGAGCAACACACACACACACACACACACACAATGCTGGAGGAACTCAGCAGGTCAGGCAGCATCTATGGAGAGGAATAAACAGTCAGTGCTTCAAGACGAGACCCTTCATTGGGACTGGGAAGTAAGGGGGAAGATGCCAGAATAAGAAGGTGGGGAGAGAGGAAGGAGGAGAGGCTAGCAGTTGATAGGTGAGACCTGGTGAGGGGGAAGATGGGTGGGTGAGGGAGGGAGGATGAAATGCAAAGCTGGGAGGTGATAAATGAAAGAGGTAAAGGGCTATAGGAGGAATCTTTTTATTTTTTTTAAATTTGAGATACAGCATGGAATGGGCCCTTCAAACCATGCAGCCCAGCAATGCCTTGCTTTGACCCTAGCCTAATCACAGGACAATTTTCAATCACCCATCACCCTACCAACCAGTACGTCTTTAGACTGTGGAAGGAAACCAGTGGAATCACAAGGAGAATGTGCAAACTCCTTACAGGCAACAGCAGGAATTAAATGAACCTGGATCGCTGGTACTTAGCGACTACGCCACTGTGATGGGTGAGTGGACATGGGGAAAAAGGGAAGGAGGAGAGAAACCGGGGGAGGTGAGGAGAAGAGAAGGGAAGAGAGAGGAACCAGAATCGGAAATGGAAAAGAGAGAAGGAGTAGGGAGAAGAAATCTGGTATTGCCCCGTTAGCTGAGAGACACTTCAAAAGACAATGATCTTCGAGAGGTGGTGCCTTAAGAAGGCGACAGCCATCATTAAGGACCCTCCCCACCTGCGACATGCCCTCTTCTCGTTACTATGTTCAAGGAGAAGGTGCAGGACCCTGAAGACTCACACAATTCAGAACAGCTTCCTCCCCTCTGCCATCAGATTTCCGAATGGACATTGAACCCATGAAGACTATCCCACTATTTTTGCTTTCTTTTTGTACTGCTTATTATATTTATATTTCTCATTGTAAATTATAGTAATACTTTATGTATTGTACCAAAATACATAAAATGCTGCAAATACATGAAACCTCTTACCGCAAAACAAATTTCTCGACACTTTTCAGTGATAATAAACCTGATTTTGATTCGGAGAGGTGATGGGCTGGCGAGGGGGAACCAGAATGAGGAATGGAAACGAGAGGAGGTGGCTGGGGGAGAAATCAGGTGCTGCAGATCCATCCAACAGCTCTGGAAACATCGGTCTAAAATGAGTGGCAGGCAAGACCTGCTCTGTACAAATCACCGTTGAAGATATCTATCTGGATATAGAACACAGAACATAGAAATCTACAGCACATTACAGGCCCTTCAGCCCACAACATTGTGCCAACCATGTAACCTACTCTAGAAGCTGCCTAGAATTTCCCTACCGCATAACCCTCTATTTTGCTAAGCTTCATGTATCTATCTAAGAATCTTTTAAAAGACCCTATTGTATCCGCCTCTACCACTATCGCTGGCAGTGCATTCCACACATCAACCACTGTGAGAAAAACTTACCTCTGACATTCCCCTTGAACCTACTTCCAAACACTTTAAAACTATGCCCCCTCCTGTTAGCCATTTCAGCCCTGGGAAAAAGCCTCTGGCTATCCACATGATTAATGCCTCCCTTCATCTTATATACCTCAGCAGTTGACATTTCAGTAGCATCCAGCATTTGGGATGCGGCTGTTTGAGCCAAAGGCTATGCTAAAAGCTTAGCTCTAAGATGAAGAAGAACAGACATTAAGCTCGCAGGTTTATGATGTGTAAAATCATGTGACACTATTTCAAACGGGGGCTATCCTGAGTCCTGGCCAATGTTTAATCAACATCACTATGTAACGCCCTGGGAAAGGGTTCACTATTAATGTAATGGTTTTTCTGTAGCAGCAGTGCTTGGGTTATGTCTAGAGATAATGGGGGCTTTGGAATGTGCGCTGTCCAGTGAAGGGAGTGTTTTTTTCTTGTTGTGTGCCTGAGACCGTGGCGACCTGGGTCTTTTGTTTGGTGGAAGATGGAGAGAGAAGATGCTAGAACAGAGAGGTCATAGACAGCAGGACAGAGTGGACTTGAAATGGGGCCAGGAGTCGACGAAGCCCGGGGAAGTCGATGGAGGACCAGTGGAACGGAAACCGTGAGCTCCAAATTGTGCACGTTAGACTGTTTCATTAAAATGGGCCCTTTTCTTTTTGTTTTTCTTTACTAACCCTCTAGTCGAATTAAGAATTATAAAGCTAAATCATTTAATTGCATATGGTGTACTATCTGTGATTTCGTGGTACTGATTTGTAACAGGGTAACACATCATGCAGCATCCACACAAACAGGAGGTTGTGCACCTCAATCTCACACATTTGGTGGGGCCTGAGATTGTCTTCCCAAGACTTACACAGCCAACAGAATCTAAGGGTTACAACTAGAACAGCTTACCCAGCAATTGAAGCAATACCATTAACTGAAGATGCTTGCATAGCATATAGAACAATAAGCATTGTGCCAAACAAATTAAATTAGTAATATAATAGCCAACTAAATCAACCCTTTCTGCCTACACATTGTTCGTATCCCTCCATTTTCCTCACATCCATGTGCCTATCTAAACATCTCTTAAAAGTCCCTAAAGTATCTGCCTCTACCATGACCTCAGGCAGTGCATTTCAGTCACCTACCACTCTTTGTGTAAAAAAACTTGCCCTCACATCTCCTTTGAAATTACCCCTCATCTTAAATTCATGCCCTCTGGCACTAGACATTTGAACCTTGGGAAAAAGATACTGTCCGTCTATGCCTCTCATAACCTTATAAACCTCTACAAGATCTCCCCTCAGCCACCACCAATCTAGAGAAAACAACTCAAGTTTGTCCAAACCTCTCATTATAACACATGCCCTCTAATCCAGGCAACCTCCTGGTAAACCTCTTCTGCACCCTCTCCAAGCCTTGTATCCTTCCTATAATGTGACAACCGGAACTAGCTCGCCCCATTATAATTTGCGAAACTGCTTCAGTTGCTGAAGTTCCAACATTCCAAACCCCTTTTCATCTTTCTGCAGTAGAATAGGCCATTCAAACCCTCAAACCCGTCAAGTTATTCAATGAGCGGCTCATCTGTAACCACATTTGTATCTCTATTTAACCTCAAGTCTTCTACAACGATATTTAGTCGGCTGCAGGGAACAATACAAGACACAATTTGAAAACTAGTGTACGGTTTACGATTATATACTCAGTCCTTCATTTTTCTCAGCTTGGTTCTCTCTCCTCCCCAATCTCTAAAGCCCTGATCGAGCTGGGCAAATACAGCCAAACATTCAACATAGAAGCAGAATTAAGCCATTCAGTCCATTTCACCATGGCTGATTTATTTTCCATCCCAATCCCATTCTCTTGCCTTCTCCCCATAACCTCTGACACCCTTACTAATCAAGAACCCATCCGCTCTGCTATAACCTCTGCTATTAGGGTGCCATGGTAGCGCAGTGGTTAGTGCGACACTCTTACAGTTCGGGGCATTCCAGAGTTCAGTTATGGCACTGTCAGTAAGGAGTTAGTACGTTCTCTCCGTGACCATGTGAGCTTCCTCCGGGTGCTCCAGTTTCCTCCCACAGTCCAAAGATGTAATGACCAGTAGGTTTGTTGGCCATTGCAAATTCTACTGTGAGTGGGCTAGTGTTAAATAGTTGGGTTGCTGGGCGATATGGCTTCTAGGGCCAGGAGGGCATGTCCAGTGCTATATCTGTAAATACAATAAATATTATGTCTTCTCCTCCCAATTTGCTCAAAGAAAACCTTACTTCATGTTCTTGCACCTTACTGTCTTCCTGTACTACACTCTCTACGTGACTATAACAATTTATTCTGCATTCTGTTATTGCTTCCTTTGTTCTAACTCAATGCCCAGTGTACCGATCTGATCTGTATGAACTGAATGCAAGATCTCAGTGCATGTGACAGTAATAAGCCATTCCAATTCCATTAGACAGGGAGAGAGTGAAGTGTTTAGGACAGTCAGACACAGACAAACAGACAGAAACACAGGCACAGAGAGAGACACACTGATGCTCAATTATGTGGAGAGGATATTTCCAATGGTGGGAGAGTCTAGGACCAGAGAACACAGCCACAGAATACAAGATCATGCCTTTAGAACGGAGATGAGGAGGAATTTCAGACAGAGTGGTGAATCTGTGGAATTCATTGCCACAGACAGCCGTGGAGATCAACTCATTGGGTATTATTCAATGCAGAGATTGATAGGTTTTCGATTAGTCACGGCATCAACGTTTACAGAGAGAAGGCAGGGGAATAGGGTATGAGAATGATAAAAATCAACCATGACGGAATAAGTCTTGATAGGCCAAATGGCCTAATTCTGCTCTTACTGGAGTCTTCTGGTTTTTATACCTTGGACTAGGTTTTCAGAGTCAAACTCAAGCCTAGCATGTTCACAGCCAGAGCTGAGTTAGTTACTGAGGATATCTGCACAAAGGAACTGAGGTAGTCACACTAATGTAAGTGTATTAGGCACCATCAGGAACCTGTCATCTAACTGCCGGCACCACATAAATTCAGCAACAGCTTCCTATCACATCATTCCAAAGTAGGTTTTAAAAGAAGTTTAAGGAGACCAACAACCATGAGTTTAGATTTCAAAAAAACTGAATACAGGAAGACAAGATCACCACCCTAGACCAAGGACAAAACTGCAAACGGAATTAGGTACAGCAAATCAGCATGTCACTGAATAATTGTGCCTTAGAGTGAGCTCTTAAGGGTGAATAATAATAAGATTAAAATTAATGTGATAATCAGCTCCAAGATCCTACGAGTACAGGTGACCCCTGTGCTCCTACAGAATAGGCTTATACATCACATATGTCAGGAAGTATGAGCTTAGAAAACAAAATCATGTTGATTTATCTACTCCATACAACCCCCCTGCCCTCTAACCTGTCAGCCACACCCACAGACACACAAACAACATGAAAGCAAATTTTACTCTGCATCTCAAATTTGGGAAGTGAACCGTGAATTCTATAAAGGCAAATTTCCTTAACTCAAATATCACCTGTATATAACATTGCTACATCACCAACTTACTTTGTGAGTATTCTTCTCCCATCTGTGGTGGATACTCCTCATCCCAGTCGACCACATCGTCATCCGTTAAGACTACAATATGGCATTCTCGGTCGCCACTCTGAGCACTCGCCACCATCAGCGGGAGAATCATTTCTTCCAGGTAAGATTCAAATTGCTTGCGCGCACCATCGTTGGAAAGCTCATGCATTAGAGCACCTTAAAGGCACAAAAAAATCCAGTCAGTAAGCACCTCAGAGTTACAAGGCACACAGAAACCAGATGCTCAGGCGAGTTACATATCAACTTACAAACCAGAGGGGAGGAAAAGACTACTTAAGCTTAATCTGTAATTCAATAAAATCACTGTAGATCAGAATCTGAATCAGGTTTAATATCACTGGCATATGTTGTGAAATCTGTTGTTTTGCAGCAGCAGTACATTGTAATAAATAATAATAAAAACTGCAAATTGCAATAAGTAGCATATATTTAAAAAAAGGTTCCTTACGGTTGTTATAGCCGGGGTGGCAATGGGGATAAGCTCTGACTACCTATTAAATGCTCCCAATGGTGTGCATCTCAAATAGCTTCTGACAACCAGTCCAGCTCCTGGCCTTCATGTGTGCCTTAGTTACTAAGCCCGACGGAACCATTACTAATGACAGAAGGAGCAAAAGCAGATTACTGGCACCTTAAGAGCAGCCGCTTCTGGCAGATAGGGCTTGTCAGCTCATCTAGGAGAAGGAAAACTCTGACCTCAAACCTCCACTGCCCTGCGACTATACCCACTTATGGAGAAGGCTTTAGGTGTAAACGTCGAGGAAAAATCTGGAGCTAGAGTCCCTAAGGGAGTTGTGCATTGAATTCAACGCTGACTGGCAACTCCTGCATCGCTGCTGATGCCAAAATATATCAGTCCCTACTGTTCCTTTGGGTTCATCAGATGTGTGGAGAGGGGGAGCTTGCTCTCCATACTATACTGCCCTGGTTTGCATATCTGGACAGCATCCATGGTTGACCCAAACTGATGGAGGCCTCACTCACTTATAAAAAAACAAATTAAATAAGTAATTCAAAAGGAAAGGGAAAATGTTATTGTAACAACTAATCCACATTAATGCCCATGCTTTTCCACCAGAGAGATCTCCTTTCCAATATTTTTATTGGTTTCTACATAGAAGAATACAGAGTACAAGAAAGTATACATAAAGGTCGAAAAAAACAACTACCAATTACATTATATCTATTCATAATAACAATCTCATTACCCCAAATTCATGTAGGTTAGTCAAAGTTATATTGAAATATACTAATTTATTACAAAAAAAAGTCTAACTCCTACCAAGACTGAAGCTGTTTATTAAGGAGAAAAAAAGGTAAAATACCTTCTCATATAATAAAAATTAATAATAGCCAACATTTAAATTTAAACAACGAATTGAGGGTTTTGAAAATTTTGAAAATAATTCAGAAAGGGTCCCCACAATGTTTGAACGTCTTGATGAGATTCAGAAATTGAACAACAAATCTTTTCTAAATCTAAGCATGACATAACGTCGCATAACCACTGAGCATTAGTAGGAGGAGACACATCTTTCCATTTAAATAAAAGCGCCCTCCTAGCTATAAGAGAGCTAAAGGCCAAAATATGTAAACCAGATGTCTTCAACTTGATATCTTGTCCTGCAACAATACCGAATAGGGCCATCAGAGGATTAGGCTTAAAATTTACTTTGAAAAGTAAACAAGTTTGAAAAACTTCCGATATTTTCAAGACATGGACAAGTCCAAAACATATGAATTAATGAAGCTTCTCCATTATTGCATCTGTCACAGTAGAGAGATATATCCGAATAAAAACGAGAAAGCTTATCTTTAGTCATATGGACTCTATGTACCACCTTAAATTGTATGGCGAGCACATAGCGATGAAGTATTAACCAGTTTAAAAATTTCATTCCAAGTTTACTCAGATATAAATCTTGATCCCAGAGATTCTTAATTTTGT
Source organism: Mobula hypostoma (assembly GCF_963921235.1). Taxonomy (NCBI): domain Eukaryota; kingdom Metazoa; phylum Chordata; class Chondrichthyes; order Myliobatiformes; family Myliobatidae; genus Mobula; species Mobula hypostoma. The sequence continues at coordinate 3,912,085 of NC_086107.1, forward strand.
CTAAAGGAACATTCCTCGTCTCCAGTAACATACCATAAATATTAGATATTGAACCATTGTAAATAGGTATCAAATTAAAAATTACGTCTAGTAAGTTCTTATCTGAGCTTATAGGAAATGTGCATAATTGAGATCTCAGAAAATCTCTGATTTGTAGATACCTAAAAAAGTGAGTTTTGGGTAGGCTATATTTAGCTGACAATTGTTCAAATGAGAAAAGATTTCCTCCAACAAACTGATCCCAAAAACATTTAATACCCAACCTGTCCCATTCTTTAAAAACTAAATCAGTCATGGAGGGTTTAAAAGAAAATTAGAATACATGGGACTAGAAAAGGAAAATCTCAATAAACCAAAATGTTTTCTAAATTGTATGCAGATCCTCAGAGTATGTTTAACTATTAAATTATCAGTTAGTTACATTACAAATAAAGGAAGTGAAGGTCCAAGAAGAGAAATAATAGTAAAGTTATTAACAGAATTAGCCTCTAAAGAAACCCATACCGGACCAGTCTACATGCTTAATATAATATAGCCAAAACGTACGATATTGTATATTAACTGCCCAGTAATAAAACCTAAAATTAGGTAAGGCTAAACCTCCAGACTTTTTAGGTTCTTGAAGATGAACTTTATTTAAATGAGAACGTTTATTTTTCCATATATAGGAGGATAAAATAGATTCAAGAGAGTCAAAGAAAGATTTAGGAATAAAAACGGGTAAAGCCTGAAAGAGACATAAATTTAGGTAGAATATTCATTTTAATAGAATTAATACGTCCAATCAACGATATTGAAAGAGGTGACCAATTTAATAATACCTTTTTTACATGGTTAAATAAAGTAAGAAAGTTTTTTTTAAACAGGTGTTTGTAATTCTTAGTGATTGTTACACCCAAATAAGTAAATTGATTCCTTACAATTTTAAAAGGGAGATTAGTATTAATTGATACCAAATTATTTAAAGGAAATAATTCACTCTCATGTAGGTTCAATTTATATCCTGAAAACTGGCTAAAATGGGAGAGTAAAGAAAGTACACAAGGTAACGAGGTCTCAACATTACAGATAAAAAGCAAACTATCATCAGCGTAAAGCGAGATTTTGTGGGTGATACCTCTCCTTAAAATACCACAGATATCATTAGATTCTCGAAAAGCAATGACAAGGGGCTCTAAAGCTAAATCAAAAAGCAAAGGAATCAACAGGCAGCCTTGTCTAGTTCCACGGTGAAGTTTAAGTGGTTTGGAATTTTGAAAATTAGTAAGAATGCGAGCAGGAGATAGATAAAGTAATTTAATTCATTGAATAAAATCTGGTCCAAAATTAAATTTTTCTAAAGTTCCAAATAAATAATTCCATTCAACCTGATCGAAGGCCTTCTCAGCATCTAAGGATATCGCACATTCCGATATCTCCTGAGAAGGAGAGTAAGTAACATTTAAAACACAGCGTATATTAAAATGGGAATGTTGGTTTTTAATAAATCCAGTCTGATCATCAGAAATAATAGAAGGTAAAATATTTTCAATCCTATGAGCCAGAACTTTAGAAAGAATTTTAGTATCTACATTAACTAATGAAATTGGCCTATATGAAGAGCATTCAGTTGGATCCTTGTTCTTTTTTAGGATAAGCGAAATAGAAGTTTCATAAAAAGATTGAAACTACCCAATTTGAAAGAATCCAAAAAGACTAAGCGTAACTGCGGCATAATTAATGAAGAAAAGGCCTTATAAAATTCTCCAGAAAATCCACCTGGACCCGGAGCCTTCCCCGAGTGTAATGAACATATAGTCTTGGTGATTTCCTCATAAGAAATGGGTTGATCCATCTGTTTGCAATTATCTGCAGAAAGTGCAGGGATATTTAATTGATCTAGAAAGTTATTCATTACAGTATTATCTTTAGGGGAATCAGAACTATGAAGTTTAGAATAGAATTCTCTAAAGGTATCATTTATTTCAGAGTAATCAGTTGTCCTATCCCCATTAGTTCTGCAAATTTCTTTAATTTGTCGTTTAACTACAGAAGTTTTTAACTGGTTGGCCAATACTTGGCCTGATTTATCTCCATGAATGTAAAATTGAGTTTTATCTTTAAGAAGTTGAGTTTCAATTGCATATGTTAACAGAAGATCATATTTAGTTTTAACTTCAACACGTCCTTTATATAAAACAGGATCTGGAGTTATAGCATATTTTTTATCTAATTGTTTTAATTGATTGGCTAATTCAATTCTTTCTTTATTAGCTTTATTCTTAGCACTTGCAGTATAAGAAATAATTAGTTCTTTAATATAGGCCTTGAAAGTATCCCATACAATAAGATTAGAAGTCTCTTCCTTTTTCTCTTCAATAAACAAAATATTATGCTTCTCTAGAAATTTTAAAAATTCCTTATCAGATAAAAAAAGTTGTATTAAAACGCCAAAATCTGTTGGTTTGAAGACGACCAGGGAATTTTAAAGATAAAAATATAGGCACATGATCTGAAACAGCAATCTCTTTATATTCACAGGAACAAACTGATGAAATCATTTGACTATCGATAAAAAAATAATCAATCCTGGAATACGTGTGATGAACAAGGGGGAAAAAATGAATATTCCCTATCTAAAGGATGTAAAAAAAAACACCATACATCACTATACCACACCTCAATAAAAAGGATTGAATAAACAAAGCTGATTTATTAAGAGACGCTGGTTTAGAAGATGATCGGTCTAAAATTGGGTCTGGCCAACAGTTACAATTTCCTTCCATCACCAAAGAATAAAAATTCAGATATGGTAAAAATGAAAAAAAACGTTCAATGAATCCTGGATCATCTACATTTGGGGCATACACATTCGCAAATACTATACGCAAACATGAGGAAATCTGCAGATGCTGGAATTTCAAGCAACACACATAAAAGTTGCTGGTGAATGTAGCAGGCTAGGCAGCATCTATTGGAAGAGGTACAGTCGATGTTTCGGGCTGAGACCCTTCGTCAGGACTAACTGAAAGAAGAGAGATATTAAGAGGGGGAAGGGGAGATCCAAAATGATAGGAGAAGACAGGAGAGGGAGGGATGGAGCCAAGAGCTGGATATATGGCTGTGATAGCGAGTCTGAGTCAAAATGTGGTCGAAAAGTTGAACAGCCGAAGAAATTACAGACGGGGAGCAGTGAGAGATGGTTTCATTGAACTCCCATTGAAGGGAAGATTTAACTTAGTTTTCCTGAATCTGTAACAAAACGTCCATTAGTATCAGACACTACTTTAAGTTGGACAAAGGAAAGTGAATTATCTATAAGAATCGAAACTCCTCTAGATTTGGCCTGAAAAGAAGAGTGAAAACAAAGTCCATTCCAACGGCTAAAAAAAAATGTAGATTATCACATTTGTGTATGTGAATTTCTTGTAAAAAAATAATAGGGACCTTAAATTTCTTAATATAAGCAACAATCTGATTACGTTTAACAGGGTGATTTAACCCTTTCACGTTAAAACTGAGTAAATTAATAGTTTGGCCCATTTTTAATATTATTTAAAGGAAGGGTTAAAATGTAAGTTAAAAACTAAGCCATAAACCTTGAGAAATGGTAAGCAAGCAACAAGTTGGCTAAAAATTTGAAAGCAGCTTCTGGGAAGAAAAAACATAACCTTGTCCACCTCCCAAAGAAAGAAAACCGACCAAAAGAAAGTCGGCATCTACAAACTACGGACAACCCCCCAAAAAACCTGTTGATCGCTCCAATTAGTTTCAAGGTTATTTATATTCTAACCCAGACTAAACAATACCCAAACAAGAGATTCAATTCTCATATATCAAAAATACAGTATTAAAAAATACGAAAGGAAATTAGTTACAAAGGTTTACCAAAAGTAAAAGATACAATTATTCATACAGATGGACATTACACATTAATCTTATATCTTCATGGAAAAACAGACTAAGCAATTAGCCTTCAAATATAAAAAATCTTTGTGCTTCAGCATTCAAACGAAACCATTCAAAGGATCCATCTTTAATGAGATTCTCAGTCAAACTGGGTAGCCAAGGGACGGGTTAAAACCCTTGTTAAAAAAATTCCAGCAGAGCTTGATTAAACTTAGCACATTGCTGCATAACCTCAAGCGAATAACCTTTGAGAATCTTAATATTCCACCCTATAACCAATCATGCCCCTTCAATGGGATTTCTGAATTAAAAGTTTCTCATTTAATCTTGTGTCTTCTTGTAAGGAGAAACTAAACAGTTAGCCTTCGGATTTTAAAAACTTTTATGCTTCAACAGTCAAGTGGAACCATTCGAAAGAACTGTCTTTAAGTGTGATTCCAAGTCGGGCTGGGTAGCGAAGGGAAGGCCTGAAACCCATATTAAAAAGCTTGGACATAACTTCTTTGAACTGCATAACCTCAGGCAAATAATCTTCAACAATTCTAATCTTGCGATCATTATAGTCAATCATGCCTCTTCGACGAGATTCGCGAATTAAGAATTCCTTTGTTTTACATTCCTGAAAACAGATTATTACTGATCTTGGTCTCTGAGTGTTAGGAGGTCTAAACGCAGGAGATCTGTGAACTCAATTGATCATAGGCACAGATGTCAAAATCTCTGGAAATAATTCTCACAAGAAGTTTGCAAAAAACTCCATAGGATGGTTACCTTCGATTAATTCTTCAAGACCCAGAGCCTGTAGGTTGTTCCTTCTACTTCTATTTTCTAGGTCGATAATCTTCTGTCTTAACTTTTTGTTGGACTTCGACTGCTTTTCACAAAGCTTCTGCAATTCATCCACTTCCATTTCCAGAGCCGACAAGTTTTCCTCATTATTTTTAATACGTTTATCGTGTTCATTAAGAGTTTGTTGAATAGAATCCAATTTACCATCTATTTGTTTAAATTCAGTGCTGAATTGTTGAAACTTCTCAGAGGCTTCTTGTGTATGACTTTGCAGCAATTCCATTATAGAATCCAAAGAGGCAGGAATCACAAAAAAAAAATCAAATCTGCAAAGAATCTAACCCCTCAACTTCTTCCTCCTCACTAGTTCAATGGTGGGAGATCAAAGGACTGTGAATGGGTTATTCTTTGGAAGAGCAGCCAAAGGCAGGACAGCCGAAGGCTTCTCCTGGGTGTTGAGCAATTATAGCATGGAAGCAGGCCCTTCAGCCCAACCAGTCCATGCTAACCACAGTGCCCATCCAGCTATCCCCAACTTCCTGCGTTTGTCCAACATTCCTCTCAGCCACATCCCTCTATGTTTCTATCTTCTTGCTTCTTAAATGATACTACTGTACCTGCCACAAACATCCTCCTCTGGCAGCTCGTTCCATATACTCACCACCCTCATGTTCTTCAGACTCTATACAATTTGGCACATTCTATATCACTTCAATACTTACTGGTCATCCCTATTGGAGATACAGTGCCTATAAAAATTATTCACTCCCCCTTAGAAGTTTTCATGCTTTATTGTTTTACAACATTGAAGCAGATAGAGACCTATCCATACAGACTAGAGGCTGTAATTGCTGCCAAAGGTGCATCTACTAAATACTGATTGGAAGGGGGTGAATACTTAAGCAATCAATGATTTTGCGTTTTATATTTGTCACTAATTTAGATCACTTTGCGAAGATCTGTTTTCACTTTGACACGGAAGAGTTTTTTCTCTGTTGATCAGTGTCAAAAAAGCCAAATTAAATCCATTGTGATTCAATGTTGTAAAAAAAACATGAAAGCTTCTAGGGGGTGTGAATACTTTTTATAGGCACTGTAAATATTTGGATATTCAAATTCAGCCGAAAGACAGTATGTAAAATTATGCGAGGTATAGATAGGGTAAATGCGAACAGCCTTTTTCCACTGAGGTTGAGTGAGACTTTAACTGTGTGGGAATTTCTTCACTCAGAAAGTGGTAAGAGTGTGGAATGAACTGACACCGCAAGTGGTGGATATGGGGTCGATTTCAACATTGAAGAGAAACTTGGATAGGCACTTGCGTGAGTGGGGTATGGAGGGCTATGGTACAGGTGCAGGTCAATGGGACAAGGCAGATCAATGGTTTGATATGCACTAGATGGGCAAAAAGAGCCTGTTTCTATGATGTAGTGTTTTATGACTAACTCTGCCATGGATAGTCCCAAGAGTAGCTGCAAAGTAAGAGGATTGGGCATGGGGCTATCAACCCCACCCCATAAAAATCCAGAGCTACAAAAACGCCAAAAGAAGCTCCAAAGAGCTTCTCCTAGAAGATGTATGAAGTCAGGTGGTGCAAGTGGAAGCCACAGAGCCAATCAACCTTCAGTGCAAGACAGAGTACTCTGGTGATCTACTGTCAGCAGACTTTACCCCATAGAGTGATGGACTTAAGAAGAAGACATGTTCTGTGACTCTATGAATATAAATATTGACAGACCCTCAAGGAAATATTGAAACCCACAAAGATTTCAGGCAAACCCAAGGGGGAACTTCTTCACTTAAGAGTGTGTGCGAGTGTAGAATGAGCTGCCAGTGGAAATGTAGATGCAGGTTTGACTGTAACATTTAACAGAGGTTTGGATAAGTACATGGATGAGAGGGGTATGAAGGGCTAAGGTGCAGATCAATGGGACTATGCAGAATAATAGTCTGGCATAGACTAGATAGGATGAAGGGTCTGTTTCTGTGCTGTAGCACATTAACAGTGTGAACACTCAAGTTGAGTATGACGTTCTCCAAAGGGGTTGTCTATGGGTGGGTCCTCAGGTGGCTGTCGAGGCGATCCGAAATCCACATATTCTGCTGCATTTTGGGCAAGAGTAAATGGTGGTGGTGGTGGTGGTTAGTGGTTGGGTCTTTTGGCTGCTCAGTCTCTCCTTTTGCAGCTGCCGCTTGTTCTCTGCTGCACAGCGGAGGTCACTCTCATGTAGTGTAGTTTACTCTACTGTACATATAGCACCCTATGATCATGACTTACTGAGATCTCTGCATTTGATGGTACTGTAGTCAAAGGAGATGCAGAGGTAGTCACAGGCTTCCCTCAGTTCAGGAATTGAGATCCCATCTGGACAGCGGATGATCCCCGTCTTGTAATAATCCTGGAAAAGCAAACATTTAGTATGTTGGTAAGTGAAACCGAAGGTAACAAGATTTTACTGTTAGTGGCCGATCAAAAGATGCAAGAACTCACTCAACAAACAGGCAACAGCACTTAAAGCCACAGAACATGGAGGGGATGACATTTGATTTATAAAACTGGTATCCCAGTTTCTGAGCGGCCCATGAACCTTGAACACTACATCAACACACAGAAAGTGCTGAAGGAACCCAGCAGGTCAACTATCTACGGAAGTGATTAATCAAAAGGTCAACGGCAGATGCCATCTCTCTAGCCCTACATTCCTCCTTAGAACACCTGGAGAATAAAGACACTTACGTAAGGCTCCTTTTCATTGACTACAGCTCTGCCTTCAATATCATCATTCCAAATAAACTGATTCCTAAGCTCTGGAACCTAGGCCTTAGCGCTCAGATCTGCAGCTGGATCTTCAACTTCCTCACAGACAGGACCCAGGCTGTAAAAACAGGGGAAAAGCTCTCCTCTACAATCACTCTGAGCACCGGTGCCCCACAAGGCTGTGTACTCAGACCCCTGCTGTACTCACTGTACACCCATGATTATGTAGCCAAGTTTCCATCAAACTCAATATATAACTTTGCTGATGACACAACAATTGTAGGCCGTATCTTGGGTAATGATGAGTTTGAGTACAGAGAGGAAATTAAGAACCTGGTGGCATGGTGTGAAGACAATAACCTATCCCTCAACGTCAGCAAGACAAAGGAATTGGTTGTTGACTTCAGAAGGAGTAGCGGGCCGCACGACCCAATTTATATCGGTGGTGCACAAGTGGAACAGGTCAAAAGCTTTAAGTTCCTCGGGGTCAATATCACAAATGACCTGACTTGGTCCAACCAAGCAGAGTTCACTGCCAAGAAGGCCCACCAGTGTCTTTACTTCCTGAGAAAACTAAAGAAGTTTGGCCTGTCCCCTAAAACCCTCACTAATTTTTATAGATGCACCATAGAAAGCATTCTTCTAGGATGCATCACAACCTGGTATGGAAGTTGTCCTGTCCAAGACCAAAAGAAGCTGCAGAAGATCGTGAACATGGTGCAGCACATCACACAAACCAATCTTCCGTCCGTGGACTCACTTTACACCGCATGCTGTCAGAGCAGTGCTGCCAGGATAATCAAGCACATGACCCACCCAGCCAACACACTTTTCGTCCCTCTTCCCTCCGGGAGAAGGCTCAGGAGCTTGAAGACTCGTACGGTCAGATTTGGAAATAGCTCCTTTCCAACTGTGATAAGGCTGCTGAACGGATCCTGACCCGGATCTGGGCCATACCCTCCAAATATCCGGACCTGCCTCTCAGTTTTTTTGCACTACCTTACTTTCCATTTTTCTACTTTCTATTTATGATTTATAATTTAAATTGTTAATATTTACTAATTTTTACTATTTTTAATATTTAATATTTGTAATCCAGGGAGCGGGAAGCGCAGAATCAAATATTGCTGTGATCATTGTACGTTCTAGTATCAACTGTTTGGCGACAATAAAGTATAAAGTATCAGTCAATGTTTTGGGCAGAGACCCCTCAGCAGGACTGGAGAGGAAGGAGGAAGACGAAGAAGGATAAGCTGGCAGGTGACAGGTGAGACCAGGTAAGGGAAAAGGGGATGAAGTATGAAGCTGAGAAGTTGTAAAGAATGAGAGAATGGAACATCAGAAAGTGGGAAGGAGGGGCAGAAGGATGTGGTGATGGGAACTCCAGGAAAAGTGAAGCTCAGTATTTTGCTCTCTTTCTGCACCATGTATTTATTCTTTTATGTTTCTAATGGCTTATTTATGTATTGGACTGTACTGCTGCTGCAAAACAACAAATTTCACAACACATATCAGTGCTAATAAACCCAACTGATTCTGATTTGATTCTCTCCTCCTCCATTCCCTTGTCCCTCTGCTCACCTGGATCCACCAATCACCTGCCAGCTCTTGCTTCACCCCTTCCCCTTTATTCTGGCGATCTATCCTCTATGACCCGACATAGTGACAGCCTGGTTCCCTCCACAGATGCTGATTTGTTAGTTTCCCGTCCATACGATAGTATTTAGAATCAGTAAATTGATTTATTATTATCACATGTACCAAGGTACACTGAAAAACTTTGTTTTGCATGCTGTTCATACATCACATCAGTACATCCAGGTAGCACAAGATAAAGCAATAACAGAGTGAAGTGTTATAATTACAGAAAGAGTGCAGTGCAGGCAGACAGTAAAGTGCAAGGCCATAATGAAGTCAAGAGCGCATTTTATCTTACTAGACGGCAGTTCAATGGCATTACAACAGCAAGATAAGTAAACAAAAATGGGATTGGTTTATTACTGCAACATGTACCAAGATACAAGGAACAAAACTTCTCTTGCATAATGTTCATACAGATTAAATTACACAGTGCACTGAGGTAGTACAAGATGAACAGTAACAGAATGCAGAATAAAGTGTTACTGTTACAGAGAAAGTGCAATGCAGGCAGACGATAAGGTCCAAGGTCAGACTGGAAACTTTATTGAGCCCCAAGGGAAATCTAATGGTGCCGTGTTAGTCCCACAAGTCATCTTTAAAAGTCAATCTACTGCAAAGAGAAAATTGATACCAAATGTGGTTTTCAGATAACTAGTCCATAAGACACAAGAGCAGTATGAGGCCATTAGGCCAATCAAATCTGCTCTACCATTCCATCATCGCTAACTTATTATTCCTCGCAACCCTATTCTCTTCACTTCTGCCAATTACCTTTGACACACTGACTAATCAAGAACCCATCAACCTCTCCTTTAAAATATACCCAATGACTTGGCATTTACAGCCATCTACAGCAATAAATTCCACAGATTCAGCACCCTCTGGCTGAAGAAATTCCTCCCTATCTCTATTCCAAATGGACATCCCTCTATTCTGAGGCTGTGCCCTCTGGTCCTAGACTACCCCACTATAGGAAACATCCTCTCTATCTACACCAGGAGTTTTCAACTTGGGGGTCCACAGCCCCCTTGGTTATTGGTTATGTAGGGAGTCCATGGCATAAAAAAGGTTGGGAACCTCTGATCTAGGCCTTTTAATATTCGGTAGGTTTCAATTAGACCCCCCTCTCATTCTTCTGAACTCCAACGAGTACAAGCCTACAGCCATCAAACACTCCTCACACATTAACCCCTTTATTCCCGGAATCACTCTTGTGACACTAACATGTCTGAATGTGTCTACAATTTATCCTTACTTTATTACTGTGACTGATTTATTTTCTATGTTTAATATTGAAACAGCCTTTGTAAATATCACACTGCAGTTACACTGCTCTACCAACAGATGGGGTGCCATGAGAAGACAGCTCCACTAACCTCGGGCAGAGCATTGCTCCAGTACAAAAAGATGGGACTACTGACTTTACAAATTTACCTCGTCGTGGTCCTGCACCTTACTGTCTACCTGCAATGCACTTTCTCTGTAGCTGTAACACCTTTTTCTGCATTTTGTTATTGCTTTTCCCTTGAAATCTGGATGAACAGTGTGCCAAACCAAGATTTTCACAGTACGTTTAAGGTTATTGTCATCTGACTGTACATATATACAACCAAACAAAACAACAATCCTCCAAACCACAGTGCACCCACAACATATATCACACTCACAGCACATAAAAACAAAAATGTTACAATAAACAAGTTAACAAAATATAATACAAAATCATGCAGCACAGGCTAACAGTAAAAAACTCGCGGGATCTAGTGATGAAACTTCGGTGGTGGCAGGGTATTCATTAGTCTCACAGCCTGAGGGAAGAAGCTGTCACCCAGTCTGGCAGTCCGAGTCCAGATGCTCCTGTACCATCTTCCTGACAGTAGTGGGTCAAAGTGATTGTGGGACGGGTGGTAGGGATCCTCAACAATGCCTTGAGCCCTTTTGTCTGCAATGCTCCTGGTAATTGTCACAATTGGGGTGGGGGGGGGGAAGGGAGGGAGACCCCGGTGATCCTCTTGGCTGTTTTAACTATCTTCTGTAAGGTCCTGTGGTCTGTTGCTTTGCACCTTCTGAACCACACAATGATGCAGCCAGGTAGGACGCTCTCAACAGTGCTAACGTAGAAAGCTGTTGGAATGGGGGCGGGGAGCCTTGCGTCCCCCAACCTCCTCAGAAAGTGTAGACGTGTTGTGCCTTCTTGTCTTGTGAGGAAATGTTGTAAGTCCAGGTTAGATTGTCTATTATGTGCACACCAGGGAACTTTGTACTTTTCACTATCTCCACTGCAGAGCCACTGATGTACAATGGAGAGTGGTGGACCTCTACCTTCCTGAAGTCCACAATCATTTCTTTTCTCTTGGCCATGTTGGGACTCAGTTTGTTCTCACACCTCTCTACCTCCTCACTGTTTGCCGATTCATCACTGTTACTGATGAGGCCAACCACAGTAGTATCATCTGCGAAGCTGATGATGCTGTTAGCTGAATCTGGCTGTACAGTCATGCATCAGCAGTGGACTCAGCACACACAGCCCTGGGAGCACCAGTGTCCACTGTGATGGAGCTTGCCATGTTGTTGCCAACTCGTTCTGACGAGGTCATTCCGTTAAGAAATCCAAGATCCAGTTACAGCGAGGGGTGCTGAGCCCCAGCAAGGACAATTTACCCAGCAGCCTGAAGGATGATTCTGTTAAACACCGAACTGAAGTCAATGAACAGCATCCTGGCATACGAGGCATCATTTTCTAGGCAGAACAGACAGTGGTAGGCTGAAGCTATGGCATCATCAGTGGACTGGTTTGAGCAGTAGGTGAACTGAAAGTGGTCCAGAGTAGCATTTTATATGATCCATTACCAGCTGCTCAAAGCACTTCATGATTGGTGAAGTCAGTGCCACAGGGCAGTAATTATTTAGGCCTGTTACCATTGTTCTCTTGGGTACCAGAACAACAGTGGTTGTCTTGAAGCCTACAGGGATGTTATCTGGTCCACAGAGTCCATGAACACCCGACCAGGTATCTTGCCCGGTCCCACAGCTTTGTGTGGGTTTACCCTGGCTAGGATTCTCCTCACCTTGGCTGCAGCTAGAAGGGCTACCAGTTCCTCAGAAAGAGAGGGGCCTTTCCTTGATGCCACACCATTCATTGTGTCAAATGGTGCATAGAAGGCATTCAGCCCCTCAGTACAGGAGGTGTCACTATCGCTATGGGTAGACTTGCAATCTGTTGTGGTTGGGTGTCACAAAGGTGGTTGTGAATGTTCAGTGAGTACTCACACTTTGCCTTCCTGATTACTTGGGAGTGTGCGACTCTTGCTGACCTTAGAGTTGTCCTGTTCCTCCCATCTGAAGGCAGTGTCCCGATCCCTAAGCAATGCACAAACTTCTACAGTCTGGAATGGGATCTTGAAGCCACATTTCTGTCGAGTGTGCAACAGTTTCCTGGCACCCACTGGTTCAGAGACAGACATAAATAATGCAGTTTATTTTCCAGCAGCTGGACATTAGGGAGTAGAATCGATAGGAGAAGTGGCCTGTAGGGATTTGTTTCAAGTATCGCTTTAATTGGCTTATTACACTTCTGCGTTAGAGCACACCGCTTCTCACTGCCGCTTCCCCAAGTAGCTGGAGTAGACCGTGGTGCACAGCGAGAGCCCACTCCCTACGTTAGCCCATAACTAGGCAGCACCTTCATTATTGCTCTCACTAGTAACACAGACTTGCAGATTTTCATGTTCATAACATTGAGCAGTGTTTTTAGTCTAAGTAAAGACGAGCAGGAAAAAGTTCACTGCTGGTTGGAGTTCGCATTGCCGCTGCGTCCGTGCATGCCACTGCCTTGCGACATCAATCGGTACATTTTGTATCTTTGTCTATGTGCCAATAATAAACCAATTTATCAATTATAAATAGAATAACAGGAAGCAGATGCAGCAGTCTAAAGATAAATCAGATTTATTATCAGTGACATACAGTATGTTGTGAAATGTAAACAACAGGAATTCTGCAGATGCTGGAAATTCAAGCAACATACATCAAAGTTGCTGGTGAACGCAGCAGGCCAGGCAGCATCTATAGGAAGAGGTGCAGTCGACGTTTCAGGCCGAGACCCTTCGTCAGGACTAACTGAAGGAAGAGTGAGTAAGGGATTTGAAAGCTGGAGGGGGAGGGGGAGATGCAAAATGATAGGAGAAGACAGGAGGGGGAGGGATAGAGCCGAGAGCTGGACAGGTGATAGGCAAAGGGGGTACGAGAGGATCATGGGACAGGAGGCCTAGGGAGAAAGACGGGGGGGGGGGGGTGACCCAGAGGATGGGCAAGAGGTATATTCAGAGGGACAGAGGGAGAAAAAGGAGAGTGAGAGAAAGAATGTGTGCATAAAAAGGAGTAACAGCTGGGGTACGAGGGGGAGGTGGGGCCTAGCGGAAGTTAGAGAAGTCAATGTTCATGCCATCAGGTTGGAGGCTACCCAGACGGAATATAAGGTGTTGTTCCTCCAACCTGAGTGTGGCTTCATCTTTACAGTAGAGGAGGCCGTGGATAGACATGTCAGAATGGGAATGGGATGTGGAATTAAAATGTGTGGCCACTGGGAGATCCTGCTTTCTCTGGCGGACAGAGCGTAGATGTTCAGCAAAGCGGTCTCCCAGTCTGCGTCGGGCCTCACCAATATATAAAAGGCCACATCGGGAGCACCGGACGCAGTATATCACCCCAGTCGACTCACAGGTGAAGTGATGCCTCACCTGGAAGGACTGTTTGGGGCCCTGAATGGTGGTAAGGGAGGAAGTGTAAGGGCATGTGTAGCACTTGTTCCGCTTACATGGATAAGTGCCAGGAGGGAGATCAGTGGGGAGGGATGGGGGGGACGAATGGACAAGGGAGTTGTGTAGGGAGCGATCCCTGCGGAATGCAGAGAGAGGGGGGGAGGGAAAGATGTGCTTAGTGGTGGGATCCCGTTGGAGGTGGCGGAAGTTACGGAGAATAATATGTTGGACCCGGAGGCTGGTGGGGTGGTAGGTGAGGACCAGGGGAACCCTATTCCTAGTGGGGTGGTGGGAGGATGGAGTGAGAGCAGATGTACGTGAAATGGAGGAGATACGTTTAAGAGCAGAGTTGATAGTGGAGGAAGGGAAGCCCCTTTCTTTAAAAAATGAAGACATCTCCCTCGTCCTAGAATGAAAAGCCTCATCCTGAGAGCAGATGCGGCGGAGACGGAGGAATTGCGAGAAGGGGATGGCGTTTTTGCAAGAGACAGGGTGAGAAGAGGAATAGTCCAGATAGCTGTGAGAGTCAGTAGGCTTATAGTAGATATCAGTGGATAAGCTGTCTCCAGAGACAGAGACAGAGACAGAAAGATCTAGAAAGGGGAGGGAGGTGTCGGAAATAGACCAGGTAAACTTGAGGGCAGGGTGAAAGTTGGAGGCAAAGTTAATAAAGTCAACGAGTTCTGCATGCGTGCAGGAAGCAGCGCCAATGCAGTCGTCGATATAGCGAAGGAAAAGTGGGGGACAGATACCAGAATAGGCACGGAACATAGATTGTTCCACAAACCCAACAAAAAGGCAGGCATAGCTAGGACCCATACGGGTGCCCATAGCTACACCTTTAGTTTGGAGGAAATGGGAGGAGCAAAAGGAGAAATTATTAAGAGTAAGGACTAATTCCGCTAGACGGAGCAGAGTGGTGGTAGAGGGGAACTGATTAGGTCTGGAATCCAAAAAGAAGCGTAGAGCTTTGAGACCTTCCTGATGGGGGATGGAAGTATATAAGGACTGGACATCCATGGTGAAAATAAAGCGGTGGGGGCCAGGGAACTTAAAATCATCGAAAAGTTTAAGAGCGTGAGAAGTGTCACGAACATAGGTCGGAAGGGATTGAACAAGGGGTGATAAAACAGTGTCGAGGTATGCAGAAACGAGTTCGGTGGGGCAGGAGCAAGCTGAGACAATAGGTCGGCCAGGACAGGCAGGTTTGTGGATCTTGGGTAGGAGGTAGAAACGGGAAGTGCGGGGTGTGGGAACTATAAGGTTGGTAGCAGTGGATGGGAGATCCCCTGAGCGGATAAAGTCGTTGATAGTGTGGGAGACAATATGTTGTTTTGCGGCTGAAGTACAGTGCAAGTTCCTACTACTTATAATAAACAACAAATACATCTCAAACATGGCTGATGCAAAATAGGAGAAAATTTAATGCAAGAGATTCTGCGGATGTTTAAAAACATCTAACAGGGACTTCAACTAACAGCATGAACTGTTCTCTTCCAGTACAGCAGGGAAGTAGAGAGGCTGCTGTTGGATTAGTCACGGCCTAACTGCATGCAGAGGATTGTGAACCTGAAAGCTTACATAATGAGAGAACATAAGATTAGACACAAAAATGTCAAGATAGGCATTAATAAATGATCAAAAACAAAAGTAGAGGTCGTTTCAGAGTTCAAAGTAAATTTATTATCAAAGTACATCTATGTCACCATGTACAACCCTAAGAGACACAGATAGGGCAGACAGTTAGAGTCTTCAGAGAAGAAACATCAAATACCAGAGTATGTGTACCTAAGGTTAGACAGGAAAAGTTTATAGAAGTTGTGAGGAACACACACAAAATGCTGGAGGAACTCAGCAGGCTAGGTAGCATCTAGAACAGTCAATGTTTTGGACCGAAACCCTTTGCACTTCAGATTTTTTAATTTTCTCTCCATTTAGAAAATAGTAAACCCTTTCATTCATTCTACCAAAGTGTATGACCATACACTTCTTGACACTGTATTCCATCTTACACTTCTTTGCCCATTCTCCTAATCTAAATCCTTCTGCAGCCTCTCTACTTCCTCCAAACTACCTGCCCCTCCACCTATCTTTGTATTCTCTGCAAACCTGGCCACAAAGCCATCAATTCCATCATCCAAGTCATTGACATATAATGTAAAAAAGAAGCAGCCTCAACAGGCTCCTGTGGAACACCACTAGTCACCAGAAGCAAACCAGAAAAGGCTCCCAACTCTTTCCCTCCTGCCTATCAGCCACTGCTTTATCCATGCTAGTGCATTTCCTGTAATAACATGGGTTCTTAACTTATTAAGCAGCCTCATGTGTGGCATCCTGTCAAAGGCCTTCTAAAAATCCAAGTACACAACATGCATCCATTTTCCTTTGTCTATCCTGCTTGTTATTTCTTAAAAGAATTTCAACAGATTTGTCAAACAAGATTTTCCCTGAAGGAAACCATACTGACTATGACCTATTTTATCATGTACCTTGATGTACTCCAAAACCACATCTTTAACAATTGACTCCAACATCTTCCCAACCACTGAGGTCAGACTAACTGGCCTACAGTTTTCTTTCTTCTGCCCCTCTTCTTTCTTGAAGAGTGGAATGAAATTTGCAATTTTCCCATTCCTCCAGAGCCATGTCAGAATCAATTAATTCTTGATCCACAATCTCTTCAGCCACCTTTTTCAGAACCCTGTAGTGTATACCAGGGATCCCCAACCTTTTTTGCACTGCGGACCGGTTTAATATTGACAATATTCTTGCGGACCGGCCGACCAGGGTGGGTGGGTAGGGTTGCCAACGGATAAGAGTAGCAGTCAAATTCGTTGGGTTTACCCCGAAAAAGACTACAATGACCATGAAGCCTTGCACGGCACCAGTGTGCATGCGTGTACCTGCCGATTTTTTTCTACAAATCGTTTTTGGCGATTCTGTTCGGGAGTGGGGTGGTGTTAATCACGACCGGAATATAGGTGATAAGTAGCTAGTACACTCAATTTTGTTTCTAAAAGGGATTATCTAACGAATTTAATATTAAACACATTGCGCATATTTCCCTCGCATGAATATAGTGATAAGTCAATTATCAGGGGAGCTTGAAGTAAGTGTTGAACGAACTTCCAGTAGAAGTGGTAGAGGCAGGTTCGATATTATCATTTAAAGAAAAATTGGATAGGTATATGGACAGGAAAGGAATGGAGGGTTATGGGCTGAGTGCAGGTCGGTGGGACTAGGTGAGAGTAAGAGTTCGGCATGGGAGGGCAGAGATGGCCTGTTTCTGTGCTGTAGTTGTTATATGGTTATATAAGTCACTTATAAGTCAATATCATAACATTTTAAGTAACGTTTAGATATTAAACACACAGCACATATTTTCCCCATATGAACATATAAAATCACTGCAACACACCAATATCGCTGAATCAGTGGGAGCCCTGGGCCTGTTTTCCTGCAACAAGACAGTCCTATCGAGGGGTGACAGGAGACAGTGATACTCGAAGGGGGTTCTTTATGTCCAGTCTATTCTGAAATTTAGTTTTCGTTGCATTCATTTCAGTAAACTCTCCTTGACAGCGATATGATGTTGGAAATGGAAGCAAAGTTTTCAGTGCTTTCGTGGCTACCGCAGGATATTTAGCCTTGACTTTAATCCAGAATGCCAGCAGAGATGTTATGTCAAACATACTTTTCAGCCTGCTGTCATTTGCAAGCTCGAGGAGCTGATCTCCTTCCTGCGCTGACATGGATGACGCGTGCGTAATGACCTCGCATGCGTTCAAGCTCAACAGTGGGCGTGACAGGGAATGAGGAAAGGTGCAGCCTACTCATATCGCCAAGTCATATCGTTTCCTCGTAGCCCAGTAGCGCATGCTTTGCGGCCCGGTGGTTGGGGACCGCTGGTGTATACCATCTGGTCCAGGTGACTTATTTACCTTCAGACCTTTCTGTCTTCAAAGAAACTTCTCCCTGGTAATGGTTCACTGACTTCTGCCCACTGACACCCTCGAACTTCCAGCATAATGCTTGCGTCTTCCACAGTGAAGACTGATGCAAAATATCTATTCAGCTCACTTGCCATTTCCTTGCCTTCCATTACTACCACTCCAGTATCATTTTCGCCTCTCTACACTTTATGTATCTGATGAAACTCTTGGTATTCTCTTAATTAGTACTGGCTAGCTTATCTTCATAGTCCATATTTTCCTTCTTTATGACTAGTTTCCTTCTGTTGGTTTTTAAAAGCTTTCCAATCCTCTAACTTCCACTAATTTTTGTTCTATTATGTGCTCTCTCTTAGGCTATCATATGGGCTTCGACTTCTATTGTTAGCCATGGTTGAGGCATTCTGCCTTTAGAACACTTCTTCTTCGGGATGTATATATCCCAATTGCTCCCAGAAATTCCGCCATTGCTACTCTGCTGTCATCCCTGCCAGTGTTATTTTCCAATCAATTTTGGCCAACTCCTTTCTTATGCCTCTGTAATTCCCTTTTCTCCACAGTAATAATGATACATCTGACTTTAGCTTCTCCTTCTAAAATTGCAAGGTGAATTCGCTCATATTACGATCACTTCCCCCCCCAAGGGCTCCTTTATCTTAGGCTCTCTAACCAATTCTGCTTCGTTGCACAACACCTAATCCAGAATAGTAGATCCCCTGGTGGGCTCAACCATGAACTCCTCTAAAAAAACATCTCGTAAGCATTCTAGAAATTCTCCCTCTTGGGATCCAGCACTAACCTGATTTTCCCAATTTAGCTGCATATTGAAATCTCCCATGATTATCATGGCATGCATTTTTTTTTATCTTCTGTTGTAATCTGTAGACGACATCTTTACTACTGTCTGTGGTACTGGTTATAGTACCAACACACATCAAAGTTGCTGGTGAACGCAGCAGGCCAGGCAGCATCTCTAGGAAGAGGTACAGTCGATGTTTCAGGCCGAGACCCTTCGTCAGGACTAACTGAAGGAAGAGTTAGTAAGAGATTTGAAAGTGGGAGGGGGAGGGGGAGATCCAAAATGATAGGAGAAGACAGGAGGGGGAGGAATGGAGCCAAGAGCTGGACAGGTGATTGGCAAAGGGGATATGAGAGGATCATGGGACAGGAGGTCTGGGGAGAAAGACAAGGGGGGGAGGGAACCAGAGGATGGGCAAGGGGTATAGTCAGAGGGACAGAGGGGGAAAAAGGAGAGAGAGAGAAAGAATGTGTGTATAAAAATAAATAACGGATGGGGTATGAGGGGGAGGTGGGGCATTAGCGGAAGTTAGAGAAGTCAATGTTCATGCCATCAGGTTGGAGGCTACCCAGACGGAATACAAGGTGTTGTTCCTCCAACCTGAGTGTGGCTTCATCTTTACAGTAGAGGAGGCCGTGGATAGACATGTCAGAATGGGAATGGGATGTGGAATTAAAATGTGTGCCATATCAGAATGGAAGTGGATTTTAATTCACACATTACGACAACTCAAGCACGGTTAAATGCTTTTATTAGTAAGAATATAATTTCCTTTTTAAAAGTACTTACAAATGGTTACTATGAATGTTAATATAAACGATGCCAAGTCATTGAAAGGCACTTGATAAATTCTTCATTTCTTCACTGATGTTGCTCACAGTGTGTCCTTTCAGTCTTTAAATTCTGTTCTTCACGGAGGAATCTGGTAAAGCCTCTTCACCACTCTCGTCACCTTGACTCGATGCACATAACGTCGGAGAAGCTCACCAGCTGCTGCTTTTCAAAGTAAACACTCTCCAATGAATTGGGTCGTGGATCTTGAGTAGAGTGGTACTGTTCAGTACCTGTACGATCAGATCTCAGAACCTGCGATCCATCCTCGACTCAGGTGTATGGGCTGCCATTCTCGATTTCAAAAAATTGATGAAGGTCTGGGAGAACACAGATTATCTTCTGCACCATCATGAACACCAACCAACCTGGAACTCTCATGGTGTTGATTTCTAGCACTCAGGAGTGACATTGCTGAGTCTGACTGCAGAAACTGGAGTTGTTGCTGCTATTTATTGGGGGAAGATGAATTGTGTGACATAGTTACACATCAACAATGGTTGACAACTAGATGAACCAAATGACTAAATATGGGCAGATATAACGTTAATGTCCTAATATGATGAAGCCATCATTACAACGACCATATTTGAGCACGGTGTTTATCCTCCCCTCAATAAATAGCAGCAACAACTCCAGTTTCTGCAGTCAGACTCAGCTATGTCACTCCTGAGTGCTAGAAATCAACACCATGAGAGTTCCAGGTTGGTTGGTGTTCATGATGGTGCAGAAGATAATCTGTGTTCTCCCAGACCTTCATCAATTTTTTGGAACAGAGAATGGCAGCCCATACACCTGTGTCGAGGATGGATCGCAGGTTCTGAGATATGATCGTACAGGTACTGAACAGTACCACTCCAATCAAAATCCACTACCCAATTCATTGGAGAGTGTTTACTTTGAAAAGCAGCAGCTGGTGAGCTTCTCCGACGTTATGTGCATCGAGTCAAGGTGACGAGAGTGGTGAAGAGGCTTTACCAGATGCCTCTGTGAAGAACAAAATTTAAAGACAGAAAGGACACACTGTGAGCAACATCAGTGAAGAAATGAAGAATTTATCAAGTGCCTTTCAATGACTTGGCATCGCTTATATTAACATTCATAGTAACCATTTGTAAATACTTTTAAAAAAGAAATTATATTCTTACTAATAAAAGCATTTAAACGTGCTTGAGTTGTCGTGATGTGTGAATTAAAATCCATTCCCATTCTGATATGTCTATCCATGGCCTCCTCCACTGTAAAGATGAAGCTACACTCAGGTTGGAGGAACAACACCTTATATTCCGTCTGGGTAGCCTCCAACCTGATGGCACGAACATCGATTTCTCTAACTTCCGCTAATGCTCCACCTCCCCCTCATACCCCATCCGTCATTTATTTTTATACACACATTCTTTCTCTCACTCTCTCTCTCTCCTTTTACTCCCTCTGTCCCTCTGACTATACCCCTTGCCCATCCTCTAGTTTTGTTTCCCCCCCGCCAGTCTTTCTCCCTGGACCTCCTGTCCCATGATCCTCTCATATCCCCTTTGCCAATCACCTGTTCAGCTCTTTGCTCCATCCCTCCCCCTCCTGTCTTCTCCTATCATTTTGGATCTCCCCTCCCCTTCCCACTTTCAAATCTCTTACTAACTCTTCTTTCAGTTAGTCCTGACGAAGGGTCTCGGCCTGAAACGTCGACTGTACCTCTTCCTAGAGATGCTGACTGGCCTGCTGCGTTCACCAGCAACTTTGATGTGTGTTGCTTGAATTTCCAGCATCTGCAGAATTTCTGTTGTCTGGTTATCGTACTGCAGTTCTGATACATTCTAATTTGTTCTGTATTTCATTTATGTGCATTAAATGTTAATTAGTTTGTATTTTTTATACCTTTTTAACTATTTCTGTGAAACTTCAGCTAACTGGGGAGGCCATTTAATTGGGCCAAAATGTACTGGTCCCAATGATCTGGAATCCACCGTAATACTGGGAGCATGAGTTGCAGAGTCCTTGAAAGCGAGTTCATAGATTGTGGAGGCTTGTAAAAAAAAAAATGATTGAGGTTTATTTATTACATGTGCACCAAAATGTACCGTTAAATGCTTAATTTGCATTTAACAACTAGCACAACCTAAGGATGAGCTGGGGCAGCCTACAAGTGTTGCCACACATTCCGATGCCAACACAGTACGCCCTCAATGCTCAGCAGTACAATACAGCAATTTCAGGTTCCTGGGTGTCACTATCTCTGAGGATCTAACCTGGACCCAACACACTGATGCAGCTACAATGAAGGCATGACAGCTGCTATATTTCAGTACGAGTTTGAGGAAATTTGGTATGATACCCAAACACTCGCAAATTTCTACAAATGTACCATGGAAAGCATTCTAACTGGCTGCATCATGGTCTGGGGCATGGGGTGGGGGTGCATCTACTGCACAGGATCAAAGTAAGTTGCAGAGACTTGTAAACTTACTCAGCTCTTTCATAGGCACTAGCCTTCAGAGTATCCAGGACACAGTTTTAAGGAGCGTTAAGGACACCCAGGCCATGCCCCTTTTCTCGTTGCTACAATCAAGAGGGAGGTACAGAAGCCTGAAGGCAAACACTCAGTAATTCAGGAACAGCTTCTTCCCCTCTGCCATCCGATTTCCAAATGGACATTGAACCCATGAACATTATTTCACTACATTAAAAAAAAAAATTCTA
Organism: Mobula hypostoma; assembly: GCF_963921235.1. Lineage (NCBI taxonomy): Eukaryota > Metazoa > Chordata > Chondrichthyes > Myliobatiformes > Myliobatidae > Mobula > Mobula hypostoma. The sequence goes on from NC_086107.1 coordinate 3,934,195, forward strand.
TTTTTATTGCACTACTTAATTTAACTATTCAATATTATATAGTGTAATGCAGAGCTTTTTCTCTATTATGTATTGTATTGCTGCCACAAAATCAACGAATTTCATGACATATGCCGATGATATTAAATCTGACTCTGATTCTTCATCTTCAATTGGAATGTTAACTGTTTCACCCTCTACGGACACTGCCTGACCTGCTGAGTGTTGAGGATCTTCTGTTTTTGTTTAAGATTTCCAGCAGCTGCAGTTTAACTTTGAAGAGAAAGTTTACTTGAATTGTGTACTGATGAGCCATATCCTCCAACCACTCTGCAGTTTAAAGCCAACCTGTTTTCTCACTTTCCCAGTTCAAAGGGTCTTAATCCAAAACATTATTTGTTTCTCATTCCACGGTAGCGCAGCAGTTAGCGTTACACTATTACAGTGCCAGCAACCCAGCCGGTTGAATACCCACCACTGTCTGTAACAAGTCTGTATGTTCTCCTTGTGACTGCGTGGGTTTCCTCTGAGTGCTCTGGTTTCCTCCTACGTTCCAAAGGCATACGGGTTCGTAGATTAATTGGTCATGTGGGTGGTAATTGGGCAGCAAGGGCTCATTGGGCTGGAAGGGCCTGTTACCAAGCTGTATCTCTTAAACACTATTTTTTTTTAATGTCTGATTCCAGCATTTCAGTTTTTTTGCCCAATATTTTTAATTCAGACTACATAAAAGAGTTAGATGTTTATGAATATTTAATTTATACAATTAAACAGCACAGAAACAGGCCTTTCAGCTCAACTTGCCCATGCAAACCTGTGGTGGAAATGGTTAAGCAACACACATCAAAGTTGCTGGTGAACGCAGCAGGCCAAGCAGCATTTCTAGGAAGAGGTACAGTTGACGTTTCGGGCCGAGACCCTTCGTCAAGACTAACTGAAGGAAGAGTGAGTAAGAGATTTGAAAGTGGGAGGGGGAGGGGGAGATCCAAAATGATAGGAGAAGACAGGAGGGGGAGGGATGGAGTCAAGAGCTGGACAGGTGATTGGCAAAGGGGATATGAGAGGATCATGGGACAGGAGGCCCAGGGAGAAAGAAAAGGGGGAGGGAACCCAGAGGATGGGCAAGGGGTATAGTCAGAGGGACAGAGGGTGAAAAAGGAGAGAGAGAGAGAGAGAGAGAGAGAGAGAGAGAATGTGTGTATATAAATAAATAACGGATGAGGTATGAGGGGGAGGTGGGGCATTAGCGGAAGTTAGAGAAGCCATCAGGTTGGAGGCTACCCAGACGGAATATAAGGTGTTGTTCGAGGTGCGTTCACCAGCAACTTTGATGTGTGTTGCTTGAATTTCCAGCATCTGCAGAATTCCTCGTGTTTGCATGGAAATGGTTAAAACTTGTGTATGATGGGATATTTGACCACTCTGGAGCAGCTGGACTTATGAGTGCTGATATGAGTTGAAAATCACCTTAGATGACCAGTGCAGTGCCAGGAATGCAAATAAATAAGATACTAATTTATCCTGGAACCAGGAGGAAGGATGTGTCTGGGGGTAAATTATGAGTCCTGGTAACAGGGAACAGAGAGACCTGTTAGACTCATGCTCAGAAATAATTGACATGTCTTTTGATCACGTTCTGACTGTGGGATGCTAAACAAAGTTATGCAAAGTTGTTTGTCTCGTTGTATAAATATGAGCTCTGTATAACCTAAAAATCAGAGTTCTGGTGGTGGTGGAGACTGCTGCAGGCTCTCCATGATATCAAGTTAATAAACTCTTAAAACAAAACTCGAAGCCACTCTGGTGTTGTTAGTGTTTCCATGACAAAACCAAGATGTCTAACTATGCTAATCCCATTTGCTTGAGGTTGGCCCGTTACCTTCTAAACTTTTCCCATTCACATACCTGTCCAAATGTGTTTTAAACAATTTAAATGTATCTGCCTCTATCCTTCCTCTGGCAGTTTGTTCAATATACCCACCATCCCATTATGAAGAAAATTTAAATCTTTCCCCCTCACCTTAGGTCTATGCCCTCTAGTTTTAGACTCCCCTATCCTGGGAATAAGATTGTGACTAGCCACTCTTACTCATACTTGTAAGTATTTTCTGAATTCTTTCCAGCTTAGTAATAACTTTTCTACAACAATAAACCACAGCGGAACACAAGCACAGCCGCACCAGCATCACTATCTGCCAGTGGCCTGACTGATGAAGACCAGTGTGCCAAACTAGGGAAGAACAGAAGTCAAACCATGAAGCACACCATGGCAATCAAAATGGAAAGAGTTGAGAAGTAGTTAGAGCCAGCTCACTTAAAAAGAGCTGTCATATGTACATCGAAACATACAGTGAAATGCATCATGTGTCAACGACCAAAACAGTCTGAAGATTTGCTGAAGGCAGCCCACAAGTGCCACCATGCTTTGACGCCAACATAGCATGCCTAATACTTACTAACAATAACCTGCGTCTTTGGAATGTGGGAGGAAACTATAGAGCAAATCCATGCAGTCACAGGGAGAACGTACAAACTCCTGCGGGAATTGAACCCTTAGTGCCAGCGATAACGGCTAACCCTTGTGGCCCAGCAGGGTTCGGAAACAACTCAGCAACTTTCACAGGTCACTTTTCTCTAATATCAGACAATTTGAATTGGTCATTTTTAGGTGGGAATTGTGCTCCTGCCCTGTTTGCTCGCTTGCTATGTACCACAGCCCTCTCATACAGTGTCATGTGCTGTAAATACATGCTATAGCTGATGAATCACCAACTCAAAACGCTCATGACGAGTGAAGAAGCTCTATGGAAACCGTTGCTTAGGTTGGTGCATCTGTACTACAAGGGATGAATGTTTAAAAAGCCAAAGAGTACTTGTACTCCTTACTTAGGAAGTATGTTTTATTCATTGATATTGTTTACCAATGAATAGGCACGTAATTCATCTTGCTATCGATTCATTTTACAGACGTAAGCATATGTCATATTTATTGCCTGCACCACTGCACTTCAGAAGGGAATGATGAGCCATCTTCTTGAACTAGCACCACTGTGCCCACATGCCGTTGAGTCATAGTTATACAGCAAGGAAGCAGGACCTTCAGCCGGTCTCGAGCTGTCAGTTTCAAGAAATGAATCTGATGAGTACAAAGGAATGGTGATATAATTCTAAGTCAGAATGGCATGTGACCTGGAGGGACTCTCCATGTGGCATTGTGCCACCGTGTCTGCTGGTAGCACAGAAGGGTAAAGGCTAACATAACGCTATATAGCACCAGCGCTCCGGGTTCAATTCCTAGTGCACTCTGTAAGGAGATTCAGAGCAACACACAGAAAGTGCTGCAGCAACTCAGCATCCATGGAAATGAATAAACAGTCAGGTCAAGACCCTTCATCAGGACCCAGGATTCCGGCGATGCTGTGCAAGGAGACTGTATGACTTTCCTCCCACATTCCAAAGATGCACGGGTTAGGGTTAGGGTTTGGGTTCATGAGCTGTGGTCATGTTAAGTTGGCACCGGAGATGTGGTGACACAGCTGGGCTGTCTTCAGACATCCTCAGCAAAACAACACATTTCACTGTTTATTTTGATATACTTGTGACAAATTGAAGTAATCTCTCTCTTTCCTTTTATAAACACAAAAGATTCTGCAGATGCTGGAAATCTAGTGTAACACACGTAAAATCAAAAAATGCAGGAGGAACTCAACAGGTCAGGCAGCATCTACAGAGAAGAATAAACAGTCAACATTTTAAACCAAGGCCCTTCATCAGGACCTGATGAAGAATCACAGCCCAAAATGTTGACTGTTTACTGCTCCTCTTAGATGCTAACTGAGCTGCTGAGTTCCCTCAGTGTTTTGTCTGTTATTCCCTCTTTCTATTCTTGAAGAAAAAGAATTATTTTCAACCTTTACAATATCTTGTGATGTTGCAAAATATGAATTAAGTTCTTCACAGGGAGAGAAAATAAAGCAGATGAACAAGTCAGTCGCTAATTCCCCAATAACAGGACGAATGCCTGCATCTACTATGTCCTAATGAACAGATGGGAATGCATTATTTAGCATTCGAAACCCAGCCATGTGGCATCAACACTCTGGGGTTCTGCTGATTTATTAAAAGACTCCTGAACATACTGTACGACCAAAATGCATCACAACCAAGTGATGGTGTAAGCCAAGCATTTCAAACCCGTTTTACACATTGATGCAATCGTGAAGCAGGAACGCCAGCGGCTCCACTTCATTAGGAGTTTGAGGAGATTCATTATGTCAAAGACTCTTGCAAATTTCTATTGTTGTATGATGGAGAATATACAATTTTATCGTAGCTTGGTAGGGAGGCTTCAATGCACAGGATCAAAAGAGGCGGCAGAGAATTGTAGTCTCGGCCAGCTCCATCACGGACACAGCACTCCCTATCACAATAGTGTAACACAAAGAAACAGAATTAGGCCCTTCTGCCCATTGAATCTGCTCCTTCAGCATTCCATCATGGCTGATTTATTATCCTTCTCTAACCCATTCTCCTGCCTTCTCCCCATAAGCTTTGGTGCCCTGACCAACCAAGAACCTATCAACCGCTGCTTTAAATTTATTTAAATGACTTGGCCTCCATGACAATAAATTCCACAGATTTACTACCATCTAGTTAAAAAATTCCTCCTCATCTTTGTTCTAAATGTATGTCTCTCTATTCTGAGGCTGTGCCCTCTGGTCCTAGACTCCCCCACAATAGGAAACAGTCTCTCCACATCATCAAGAAACAATGCCTGAAGAAGGCAGCATCCATCACTAAGGAATCTCACCATCCCGGACGTGGCCTCTTCTCATTGCTACCATCAGGGAGGAGATACAGAAGTCTGAAGACACAAACTCAACAATTCAAGAACAGCTTCTTCCCCTACAACAGGGGTTCCCAACCTGAGGTCTACGGACCTCCTGCTTAATGGTATTGGTCCATGGCATAATGAAAAGGTTGGGAAGCCCTGCCCTACACCATCAGATTTCCGAACCTAACCTCCTGATGCCTTTTCATTTTTGCATGATTTATTCATTCTGTAATTTATAGCAATTTTATGTCTTTGCAATGTACAGCTGCCACAAAACACATTTTACATCATATCAGTCAGTGATAAACCTAATTCAGATTCTGCATATTGCTCCATTTCTGACAGCATGCTATTTTAAAATTTGTAAAAATGAGTCAACTCAAATGCATATTAATAGCTGCTCACGGGGTCTATCAGAAGCACTGAATTATGTACTCGCGTTGCTTCAAATGGTGCAAGTGATTAACTATTACTTCCTATTATTTAAAAAAAAATTACTCAAATAAAAATCACCCATCCGTACGAAAGCAGCAGATTTTTGTTATCAGATTAGTTCAAGCTCAGCTAGGCAGCAGCAGCGTGATCAGATCACACACTTCAATGTCATAAACTTACTAAAATAGCTCGAAACACAGTAGAACTGATTCCTTCTGCCACGTCGTACTCTCCCTTTTCATTCGGACGTGTGAAGTTGTGCTCTCTGCCCGATCCAAACATCCTGTGGGAACACACAGTGGTTAGAAACATGTCCATCAATCAGAGTGGCACCGTGGCAGCTCCAGTGACACAGGTTCAAATCCCACAACTGGAGTTTGTACATTCCCCTCGTGACCCTGTGGGTTTCCAGTAGCTCAGGACAGGACTCTTTATTTAGGCAACACCGTAGTGTAACACTATAAATTCCTGCGCTGTCTGTAAGAAGTTTGCACATTCTCCTTGTGACCGTGTGGATTTCTTCCCACATTCCATAGACATACGGGTTAATAGGGTAATGGTCACATGGGGGCAATTGGGCCAGGCGGGTCTATTACTGTGCTGTTTCGCTAAATAAAAAAATAATAAAAATTGTATTGCTGCATCATCTTCCTCATGGTGAAAGGTATTTCACCATTTGTATACTCACCTAATGTTGAGATGAAGCTGCAATCACTCATTCAATGTTAGCGCCTAGTAAATTAATGAAATCTTCTGGGACATCTTCTCGCAGCTACCATCAGGCAGGAGATACAGAAGCCTGAAGCCCCAACACCACCAGGTTCAAGAGCAGTTACTTCCCTTCAACCATTCGGTTCTTGAAGCAACCAACACAAGCCTAATCACTAGTTTACTAACACGATGACCACTGATCACTCTGCACTAAAATGGACTTTAAAAAAAAATCTAATTAGTTTTTTCTTCTAACAATTGCACTTAATTTATCACTTCCATGTGAATGCTGATTATCTGATGTTATGCGCCTGTGATGCAGCTGCATGTAAGTTTTTCATCCAACCTGTGCTTGTTCAGATGACAATAAATTCAACTGACTTTCAAGTTCAAATCTGGATCTGAATGACATTCTAACGCTTCCACCTGTACAACTCTGGGGCCTGAAAGAGGGTGAGATAAAATCTCTTTAAAATTATGCTCTGTCATATTAGCCATTTTCTCCCTGGGGAAAGTTTCTGGTTGCCCACACGATCTATGCCTCTCATCATCTTGTACACTTCTATCAAGTTACCTCTCATCTTCCTTCACTCCAAAGAGAAAAGCCCTAGTTCACTCAATCTATCCTCATAAGCCATGCTGTCTAATCCAGGCAGCATCCTGGTAAATCTCCTCTGCACCCTCTCTAAAGCTTCCACATTCTTCCTATGAGGGAACCAGAACTGCAAGTGTGGTCTAACAGGCAACTCCTTAGAGACTGTGTTAGGGAACTGGAGCTACAGCTCAATGACCTTCAGTTTGTTAGGGAAAGTGAAGAGGTGACGGACAAGAGCTACAGGGAGGTAGTCACCTCGAGGATACAGGAAACAGATAAATGGGTGACTCTCAGAAGAAAGGGAGAATGTCAGATAGTGGAGAGCCCCCCTGTGGTCATCCCCTCAACAGTAAGTACTCCATTTTGGGTATAGTTGGGGGGGAGGGTGTGGAACCTACCTGGGGGAATCAACAGCAGTCGTGCCGCTGGCTCAGAAGGGTAGGGAACTGAGGAAGATGGCAGCATTAATAGGAGACTCTATAGTTAGGGGGACAAGTAGGCTGTTCCTTGGATGCAAAAAGAAACATGGATGGTAGGTTGCTTCCCAGGTTCCAGGGTCTGCGATGTTTCTGAATGCATCCACAATACCCTAAAAGGGGAGGGTGAACAGCCAGAAGTCACGGTACACATGATACCAACAACATAGGTAGAAAAAGGGAGGAGATCCTGAAAAAAGAATACAGGGAGTTAAGGAGGAATCTGAGAAGCAGGACCTCAAGGGTAGTAATCTCGGGATTGCTGCCTGTGCCACGCGACAGTGAGTATAGGAATAAAATAAGGTGGTGATGAATGCTTGGCTGAAGAATTGGTGCGAGGCGAAGGATTCAGATTTCTGGATAATTGGGGCCTCCTCTGGAGCAGGTGTGGCCTGTACAAAAGGGACAGGTTGCACTTGAATCCAAGGGGGACCAATATTCTAGCAGGCAGGTTTACCAGAGCTGTTGGGAGTGGTTTAAACTAACATAGCAGGGGGGCGGGAACCAGAATGATAGAGCTGAGGATGAGCCAGCAAGTTTACAAGTAGATAAAGAATGTAACATGAATGTAAGGAAGGACAAGCCAATGACTGGGTACAAATGCAGACAGAACAAAGAGTTAAGTTGTATCAGAGGCAAAATTCAGAAGGGCAAGGAATGCAGGACTGGAGGTGCTGTATTTAAATGCACATAGCATTCAGAAAAAAGTAGACAAACTTGAGGCACAATTAGAGATTGGTCGGAATGACGTGGCCATTACTGAGTCATGGCTGAAAGAAGGCCTAGCTGGGAGCTTAACATTAACAGGAAAATTTTTAATTGGGGAAAGGCAAATTATGAGGCTATAAGGCTAGAACTTGCGGGTGTGAATTGGGATGATGTTTTTGCAGGGAAATGTACTATGGACATGTGGTCGATGTTTAGAGATCTCTTGCGGGATGTAAGGGATAAATTTGTCCCAGTGAGGAAGATAAAGAATGGTAGGGTGAAGGAACCATGGGTGACAAGTGAGGTGGAAAATCTAGTCAGGAGGAAGAAGGCAGCATACATGAGGTTTAGGAAGCAAGGATCAGATGGGTCTATTGAGGAATATAGGGAAGCAAGAAAAGAGCTTAAGAAGGGGCTGAGAAGAGCAAGAAGGGGGCATGAGAAGGCCTTGGCGAGTAGGGTAAAGGAAAACCCCAAGGCATTCTTCAATTATGTGAAGAAAAAAAGGATGACAGGAGTGAAGGTAGGTCCGATTAGAGATAAAGGTGGGAAGATGTGCCTGGAGGCTGTGGAAGTGAGCGAGGTCCTCAATGAATACTTCTCTTCAGTATTCACCAATGAGAGGGAACTTGATGATGGTGAGGACAATATGAGTGAGGTTGATGTTCTGGAGCATGCTGATATTAAGGGAGAGGAGGTGTTGGAGTTGTTAAAATACATTAGGACAGATAAGTCCCTGGGGCCTGACGGAATATTCCCCAGGCTGCTCCACGAGGCGAGAGAAGAGATTGCTGAGCCTCTGGCTAGGATCTTTATGCCCTCGTTGTCCACAGGAATGGTACCGGAGGATTGGAGGGAGGCAAATGTTGTTCCCTTGTTCAAAAAAGGTAGTAGGGATAGTCCAGGTAATTATAGACCAGTGAGCCTTATGTCTGTGGTGGGAAAGCTGTTGGAAAAGATTCTTAGAGATAGGATCTACAGGCATTTAGAGAATCATGGTCTGATCAGGGACAGTCAGCATGGCTTTGTGAAGGGCAGATTGTGTCTAACAAGCCTGATAAAGTTCTTTGAGGAGGTGACCAGGCATATAGATGAGGGTAGTGCAGTGGATGTGATCTATATGGATTTTAGTAAGGCATTTGACAACGTTCCACATGGTAGGCTTATTCAGAAAGTTAGAAGGCATGGGATCCAGGGAAGTTTGGCCAGGTGGATTCAGAATTGGCTTGCCTGCAGAAGGCAGAGGGTGGTGGTGGAGGGAGTACATTCAGATTGGAGGATTGTGACTAGTGGTGTCCCACAAGGATCTGTTCTGGGACCTCTACTTTTCGTGATTTTTATTAACGACCTGGATGTGGGGGTAGAAGAGTGGGTTGGCAAGTTTGCAGACGACACAAAGATTGGTGGTGTTGTAGATAGTGTAGAGGATTGTCAAAGATTGCAGAGAGACATTGATAGGATGCAGAAGTGGGCTGAGAAGTGGCAGATGGAGTTCAAGCCGGAGAAGTATGAGATGGTACACTTTGGAAGGACAAACTCCAAGGCAGAGTACAAAGAAAATGGCAGGATATTTGGTACTGTGGAGGAGCAGAGGGATCTCGGGGTACATGTCCACAGATCCCTGAAAGTTGTCTCACAGGTGGATAGGGTAGTTAAGAAAGCTTATGGGGTGTTAGCTTTCATAAGTCGAGGGATAGAGTTTAAGAGTCGCGATATAATGATGCAGCTCTATAAAACTCTGATTAGGCCACACTTGGAGTATTGTGTCCAGTTCTGGTCACCTCACTATAGGAAGGATGTGGAAGCATTGGAAAGGGTACAGAGGAGATTTACCAGGATGCTGCCTGGTTTAGAAAGTATGCAATATGATCAGAGATTAAGGGAGCTAGGGCTTTACTCTTTGGAGAGAAGGAGGATGAGAGGAGACATGATAGAGGTGTACAAGATAATAAGAGGAATAGATAGAGTGGATAGCCAGTGCCTCTTCCCCAGGGCACCACTGCTCAATACAAGAGGACATGGCTTTAAGGTAAGGGGTGGGAAGTTCAAGGGGGATATTAGAGGAAGGTTTTTTACTCAGAGAGTGGTTGGTGCGTGGAATGCACTGCCTGAGTCAGTGGTGGAGGCAGATACACTAGTGAAGTTTAAGAGACTACTAGACAGGTATATGGAGGAATCTAAGGTGGGGGCTTATATGGGAGGCAGGGTTTGAGGGTCGGCACAATATTGTGGGCCGAAGGGCCTGTACTGTGCTGTACTATCCTATCTTCTATGATATGCCTTGTATCGAAAGGACAGGCAGGAAAGCATAGGCAGTGCTGTGGCTCTGTTGGTAAGAAATGGAATTACATCTTTAGAAAGAGGTGACACAGGGTCAGGGAATGTTGAATCTTTGTGGGTGGAGTTAAGAAACTGCAAGGGTTAAAGAAAACCATTATGGGAATTATATATAGGACTCCAACAGAAGTCAAGATGTGGGGTTGAGATTGCAAAGGGGAGACTTCCGGTAGCGCTCATGGAGTGAAGTCGCGTTCTTGACTCGCTCCATTACCTCTGAGTTTTTTCTCTCTATGGTCAGCTATACTTTAATTAACTATTAAGGCATCAATTTTTACAATACTTTGAATTAAACTGAATTCTCTGACAATTGGATGATACTGAGATCGGCTATGTCTAAGAACGGGAAAGACGGCAAGGATGGTAAACCTCCGGTTAAACCGAAAGCTACGGATCTCCCTCCGACTGAATCACCGGTGACTTTGGAAGCTATATCGGAGTTAATTCAGAGGGAAATTTCAACCTCTGTTAGGGAGATGATTCGTACAGAAATTATGGGCTCTGTTAAAGACCTGATTCATATGGAAATCTCAACTAAGTTCCAGAAAATTGCCGATTTAATTGATAAGATGCAAACATGTATTGCGGAACATCAGTCGGCTATATCTGGTCTTCAAAAATCCGCGCAACAAAGTGAGCTTAAGATGGGGAAAGTCGAAGAAACAATTAATGTAATGAAGAAGAAACTTGACTTTTTGACTTTTAAAAACTCTGACTTGGAATCTAGAATGCGACGGCAGAATTTACGAATGATTGGCGTCAGGGAAGCCGTGGAAGCTAACAACCCTATGAAATATTTCTCCCAACTTTTAAAAGATGCATTCCCTACTGTATTTCCTGACCAACCACCGCTACTGGATCGTGTTCACAGAATCCCATCATACTCGTCTAGGTCAGATAGACCTAGGCATGTTATCTTACGTTTTCATTACTTTCAAGATAAGGAGAGACTGTTTCGATTCGCTCGATCTAAAGGTTTCATTGATTTTTCGGATCTTAAGTTCCGATTCGTGGAAGATTTCAGTAAACCAATCTGGGACCAACGGGTCCGTTACAGATCCGTGATGTCGGAATTCTATAAGATGGATTTAAGACCAGCGCTGCTGTACCCTGCACGTCTAAGGATTCGCATGTTAGATGGAGCTCTTCGTTTTTTTGATTCTCCATCGGATGCCCAGAGTTATCTGGATCAACTTTCATCTTCAACATCTTAATTGCCTTTTTTTAATTTTCTCCGTTGATCGGAGGCTGTGAATTGGTTGGTTTTAACTTTTCTGTGCCCTATTTGGGCAGAAAAGTTTACTTTCGATTTCTTAATATGGCTGCTAAACTTTCTTTTTAACTGCGTCATTTCTTTCTTTTCCCAGGGGATTCTGGGTGGTTACTTCCCTTTTGTCATCTTACGTATTTCCTGTGCGGCCTTAAATTTTGTAGTTTTTTAAAAATTTTATTCTGTTTTGCTTTTTATAATCATTTTATGTTAATAATCCTATTTTTTTTGTTGCTGTGTCTATTCATGAGTTTGAGGTTTATTGTGGTTTTTTTTTAATATATACTTTCCGGCTTTTGTTCTGTTCTGTGTGTATTTTAATTGAGCTAACTTTTTTTTACTTATTTTTTTTACTGTTTTACAATTAGCTGATCCTTTTCATATTTATACCTTTTTTTTAGGGAGCGTATACCGGAAGTCATGGGGGTAGTTTTAGCGCTTGCTTCTTTCTGGCGGGTCTGCTTTAGATTTCGCCTTGGGGTCCTGGGGTGGGGGGCGGTGGGAGGGGCTTCACGTTTTAGTTTGTTTCTCTTTGGGCTATATACATTATTGAAGTATTGGTTACGTCCTTTTCCCCGGTATCTTTTGTATGTTCTGTTTCCTCTCCGGGTCTGTGGGTCGCGCCTATTGTCAATCCTCCTTGTTATGGGTTGACTTTAGGATTTATGGAGTCTATTATTAATTTTGTCTCCTGGAATACTAATGGTCTTAATCATCCTATTAAAAGGAAAAAAGTTTTTAAAGTGTTCCGGAGACTTAAAGCACAAATTTTATTTTTACAAGAGACCCATGTACGGAGGGGGGACAGACTACGTTTTTTCAAATTTTGGAAGGGACAACAATTTCATTCGAACTCCAATGCTAAGATTCGAGGCGTTTCTATTTTTATAGACTCCTCAGTTACTTTTATACAACAGGATATTATCTCTGATCCGAATGGTAGATTTTTATTGGTTAGTGGTTTATTATTTAATAAAAAAGTAGTTTTGGTTAATGTTTATGCTCCTAATATGGATTGTCCGGAATTTTATAAATCATTGTTTGATCAGTTTCCGAATTTGAACGAGTTTTCATTGATTTGGGGCGGAGATCTTAATACCTGTTTATCTCCAGCTTTGGACCGTTCGGCTCCTTTACGGACTTTACCTAATAAATCTGCAAATTTGATTAATTTTTTCCTTTCTGATTCTGGGTCGACGGACATTTGGCGTTTTCTGCATCCTCAGGAAAAAGATTTTTCCTTCTTTTCACATGTTCATCATTCCTATTCAAGAATTGATTATTTTTTCATTGATTCTCGTCTCATTCCTTCAGTGATTAAATGTGATTATGATTCTATAACCATTTCGGATCATGCTCCACTTAAGCTTTCTATTAAAATTATGGCCAATATACCAAACAATAGACAATGGCGTTTTAATTCGCTGTTGCTTCAGGACTCGGACTTTGTTAATTTTATGAATGAACAGATTGAGCTTTTTTTTACAATTAACCATACAGAAGATATTTCGGTTAACACTCTTTGGGACACTTTTAAAGCCTATATTCGGGGTCAGATTATTTCGTATTCCGTTGCTTTGAGGAAGAAACAGAAGCAGGAGGAGATGGTAATTGTGGACAAGATTAAAGAAATTGATAAGAAATATGTTATGGCTCCTTCTGAGGAGCTATACAAACAAAGAACTGAACTTCAAATGGAACACAGTTTACTACTCTCGTCCTCGATTGTAAACCAATTAAAGAAAACAAGAAGTGATTTTTATGTTCACAGTGATAAAATTGGCAAGCTGCTGGCTAATCAATTGAAATCTAATTATGTTAAATCTCAAATCAATCAGATTTATAACCAAAATGATCGATTGATATTGGATCATGTGGGGATTAATCAAACCTTTTGTGATTTTTATTCTTCTTTATACCAATCAGAGTCTCCTCGAGATTCTAAATATATGAATGATTTTTTAGATAAGTTAGACTTCCCTCTGATTTCACAGGATATGTCTTCTTTATTAGATACTTCCATTACAATGGATGAGATTAAGAATGTTATTTTTTCTATGAATCTGGGGAAAGCTCCTGGCCCTGATGGGTTTACCGTTGAATTTTATAAATGTTTTGCTTCTTTATTGATTCCTTGGCTCTATAAGGTTTTTGAGGCTTCTTTGAAACTTGGTAAACTTCCGGAATCTTTTAATAGAGCATCAATTTCTTTAATACTAAAGAAGGATAAAGACCCTGCTCAATGTGCATCTTATAGACCAATATCTTTATTAAATGTTGATTCTAAAGTTTTTTCTAAGTTATTAGCAAATAGACTAGAAAAAGTACTTCCTTCTATTATTTCGGAAGACCAAACGGGTTTTATTAAAGGTCGTTACTCTTTTTATAATATTCGTACATTGTTAAATATCGTTTATACTCCCTCACAAAATGTTCCTGAGTGTGTTATTTCTTTAGATGCCGAGAAAGCTTTTGATAGAGTAGAATGGCCTTATTTATTTAAGGTGCTTGAAATGTTTAATTTTAGCTTGAAATTTATATCCTGGATTAAACTGTTATATTACTCCCCTGTAGCCTCGGTTCGTACTAACTCCTTAAACTCACCTTTTTTTCCTCTCTTTCGTGGTACTCGACAAGGCTGTCCTCTTAGTCCCCTATTATTTGATATTGCATTAGAACCTCTTGCAATTGCTATTCGAGAATCTTTAAATATTACTGGGATAACTCGGGGATTAAAGTCCCATAAATTATCACTCTATGCTGATGATTTACTTTTATATATTTCTAATCCTGAGAGATCCATTCCTGCTGTTTTAGAGTTATTAGCACAATTTGGTCTTTTCTCAGGTTATAAATTAAATCTTAGTAAGAGTGAACTTTTTCCGATTAATAAACATCTTCCCTTATATTATAAATTTCCATTTAAATTGATTAATAATTACTTTTCATATCTTGGGATTAAAATTACTTGTAAACATAAAGATTTATTTAAGACTAACTTTTTACCATTAATAGACCATATTACTCAACTTTCATCTAAATGGTTTCCCTTATATTTAACTTTGATTGGTCGTATTAATGCAGTTAAGATGTTTTTTTTGCCAAAATTTTTATATGTGTTTCAGGCATTACCAATTTTCGTTCCTAAATCTTTTTTTGATAAAGTTGACTCTAAAATTTCTTCATTTATTTGGCAGAACAAGAATCCGAGACTGGGTAAAATACATTTACAGAAAGCTAAGAGAGATGGAGGTTTAGCATTACCTAACTTTAGATTTTATTATTGGGCTATTAATATTCGACATATGAAATTTTGGTTACTTGACCGGGACATACTATTTATTCCTAAATGGGTAGCATTGGAATTACAATCTGTTCAGGGTTATACACTTGGTTCTATTTTAGGTTCCTCTCTTCCTTTTGATTCGAAACGTCTTAAGCAGGTCTCTAACCCGATAGTTAAATATGCTTTGCGCATTTGGTTTCAATTCAGAAAATTTTTTGATCTTAATCAATTCGGGTTAGCGATTCCTATTTTAGGTAACATATTTTTTCCTCCCTCTTTTACGGATCGCGCTTTTCAAACTTGGAAGACTAAGGGTATTTTACGGTTTTTGGATTTATTTTTAGATGGTTCCCTTATGTCTTTTGAACAATTATCTAATAAATATAACTTATCAAGAATACATTTTTTTAGATATTTACAAGTTAGAAATTTCCTAAGTACTATACTTACTTCCTTTCCAATGCTTCCTCCTATATATATTTTAGATTCGATAATTAACCTTAATCCATGTCAGAAAGGTGCATCGGCTATGATTTATAATATTATTATGAAACTTAGGAAAGCTCCATTTGATAAGATTAGGGTAGATTGGGAACAGGAATTGGGGCTTACCATTTCTGTGGATGATTGGGGGCAGATTTTACAATTAGTTAATACTTCCTCTATTTGTGCTAAACATTCCCTAATTCAATTTAAAGTGGTTCATAGAGCACATATGTCCAAAGATAAGTTAGCGCGTTTTTACTCGCATATTAATCCTTTCTGTGATAGATGTTCGGGGCAGATAGCCTCTTTAACTCATATGTTTTGGTCTTGCCCTACTTTGGAAACTTTTTGGAGAGATATTTTCAATATTATTTCTAAGGTATTAAATATAGATATCTCTCCTCACCCTATTACTGCTATCTTTGGACTACCTAAAATTTCTAGTAATCTTTCCCCTTCAGCCCGTAGAATGATTGCATTTCTTACTTTAATGGCGAAAAGATGTATTTTACAACATTGGAAAGAGCTTAATGCTCCAACTACCTTTTTTTGGTTTTCTCAGACGATTTTATGTTTGAATCTGGAGAAAATTAGAAGTAACCTTTATGATTCTTCATTTAAATTTGAACAGATTTGGGGACCTTTTATTCGATATTTTCATTTAATGTAATATTTACCCTTCTTGTTTTCTCTTCACTGTTTTAATGGAGGTCGGGATTGAGGACGTGATTTTAAGTTTAACTCTGTTTGGTTTCAAGTTAGCCCATTGCTTTGCTTTGCTTTTAGTTAGTTGCACGGTGGGTTTTTTTTTTGGGGTTTTTTTTTTCTTTTTTTCCATTGATATATATAAAATCTAGTATACTATTATGTTATCTTGGTTTCTTATGCTTAAATTACATTGTTTGTAGTATTTTCTTTTTGGTATTGTTATCTTTTGGAATTTTATTATACTTTAACATTGTATTAATGTTTATATGGCTTACCTTTTTTGTATACTTACTCAATAAAAAGATTTAAAAAGAAAGAAAGAAAGAAAGAAAGAGATTGCAAAGGGAGCTGGAACAGGCATATAATAAGAGTAATGTCACAATTGTAATGCGGGACTTCAATACCCAAGGGGATTGGGAAAATCAGGTTGGTGCTGGATTGCAAGAGAGGGAATTTGTTGAATGCCTAAGAGATGGCTTTTTGCAGCAGCTTGAGCCTGAGCCTATGTGGGGAAAGGCCACCTTAGATTGGGTGCTGGGTAAGAACCCCTTCGGAGATGGTGATCATAAAAAGATTGAATTCATACTGCAATTTGAGAGGGAGAAGCATAACTCACATGCATCAGTATCGCAATGGAATAAAGGGAATTACAGATGGATGAGAGAGTTTGCCCAGGTGGATTGGAGGAGGATACTGGCAAGCATGATGGCAGAGCAGAGATGACTGAAGTTTCTGGGAACAGTTCACAAAGTGCAGGATAGATATGTCCGACAGAGGAGGTAGTTCTCAAATGGCAGGGGCAGGCAACCGTGGCTGACAAAAAAAGTTAAGGACTGCATAAAAGCCAAGGAAAGGGCGTATAAGGTAGCAAAAGTGAGTGGGAAGTTAGGAAGCTTTTAAAATCTAACAAAAGGCAACTAAAAAAGCAACATGAAGGGAAAAGATTAAATATGAGGGCAAGCTAGCCAGTTATATAAAGCAAGATATTATAAGTTTTTTCAGTTATATAAAGAGTAGAAGGGAGGTGAGAGTTGATACTAGACCACTGGAAAATGATGCTGGTGAGGTAGTAATGGAGGACAAATTTCACGTCACATGATGGTGATAATAAACCTGATTCTGACAACGAAATGGCATATGAACTCAATGGGTACTTTGCATCAGTCTTCGCTGTGGAAGACACTAGCAGCATGCCAGAGGTCAATGAGTGTCAGGAAGCAGTGAGTCCCATTGCTATTACAAAGGAAAAAGTGCCTAGGCAAACTCAAAGGTCTTAACGTGGATAAGTCACTTGGACCAAATGGACTACATCCTGGAGTCCTGAGAGAGGCTGCTGAAGAGATAAAAGATGCATTGGTCATGATCTTTCCAGAATCACTAGATTCCAGTATGGTCCCAGAGGACTGGAAGATTGCAAGTGTTCTTCACTCTTTATACTTTATTGTCGCCAAACAATTGATACTAGAACGTACAATCATCACAGCGGTATTAAGACGGAAAGAAGGCAAAAGAAAGGAAATTATAGGCTAGTTAGTCTAACCTCAGAGGTTGGGAAACTGTTGGAGTCCATTATTAAGGATGAGGGTTGGGGTACCTGGAGACTAATGATAGGATAAGTCAAAGTCAGCATGATTTCTGTAAAGGGAAATCTCACCTGACAAATCTGTTAAGAATTCTTCGAGGAAGTAACTAGAGAGGTGGGCAAAGGAGAGGCAGTGGATGTCATTTACTTGGATTTTCAGAAGACATTTGAAAAGGTGTCACACATGAGGCTACTTAACAAGATAAAATCCTATGGCGTTACAGGAAAGGTACTGGCATGGATAGAGGAATGGCTACAGACAGGAGGCAGCAAGTGGGAATAAAGGGGACCTTTTCTGGTTGGCTGCCAGGGAATAGTGGTGCTCCTCATGGGTCAGTATTGGGACTACTCCTCTTCACAGAGTTTGTCAATAATTTAGATAATGGAATTAATGGCTTTGTGGCAAAGTTTATGGATGATATGAAGATAGGTGGAGGGGTAGGTAGTGCTGAGGAAGCAATGTGATTGCAGCAGGACTTAGACAAATTGGAAAAGTGGACAAAAAAGTGGCAGATGGAATACAGTGCTGGGAAATGTATTTTAATGCATTTTGGCAAAAGGAACAATTGTGCAGACTATTATCTAAATGGGGAGAAAGTTCTAGCATCAGAGGTGCAGAGGGACTTGGGAGTCCTCATGCAAGACTCCCAAAAGGTTCATTTACAGGTTGAGTCTGTGGTGAAGAATGCGGTGCAATGTTGCCATTTACTTCAAGGGGAATAAAATATAAAAGCAAGGAGATAATGCTGAGCCTTCATAAGACATTAATCAGGCTGCACTTGGAGTATTGCCAACAGTTTTGGGCCCCAGTTCTCAGAAAGGATGCATTGTCATTGGAAAGGGTCCAGAGGAGGTTCACGAGGATGATTCTGGGAATTAAGGGGGTAACATATGAGGAGGGTTTGGCAGCTTTGGGCCTGTACTCACTAGAATTTAAAAGAATATGTGGGGGGGGAGAATATTTCCTATGCTGGGGGTATTCAGAACTAGAGGGCACAGCCTCAACATTGAGGGGCAACCTTTTAGAACAGAGGTAAGGAGGAATTTTTTTAGCCAGAGAGTAGTGAATCTGTGGAATGCTTTGCCACAGATGACGGTAGAGGCCAAGTCCATGGTTATATTTAAAGTGGACATTCTGATCAAACAAGGCATCAAAGGATATGGTGAGAAGACAGATGTATGCGATTCCGACAAGTGTGAAGTGATTCACTTTGGAAGGTTCAACTTGAAGACAGAATACAGAGTTAATGGCAGGATTGTTAGCAGTGTGGAGGAACAGAGGGATCTTGGGGTTCACGTACATAGATCCCTCAAAGTTGCAGTGCAATTTGATTGAGTGATTACATTATTGGGGGATTGAGCTCAAGAGTAGTGAGGTACCATTCCAGCTCCATAAAAACTGTAAGACCATATGACATAGGAACAGAATTAGGCCGTTCAGCCCATTGAGTCTGCTCTGCCATTCCAAGTCATTTATAAAAATCACAAACAGCAGAGGTCCCAGCACAGATGCCCGTGGAACATCCCTTGTCCCCGACCTCCAGGCAAAATATGGTTCATCTACTACCAGCCTCCAACTTCTGTGGGCTAGCCAATTCTGAATCCATGCAGACAAGTTTACTTGGATCTCACGCTTCTTGACTTTCTGAATGAGCATACCGTGGGGAATCTTACCAAACACCTTACTAAAATCCATATATACCAGATCCACTACACTACCTTCATTGATGTTTTGTCACTTCCTCAAAGAATTCAATCAGGCTCATGACCGTGACCTGCCCCTCACAAAGCCATAATGACTATCCCTAATCAGACTATGCTTCTCCAAATGCTCATAAATACTGTCTTTAAGAACCTTCTCCAATAGTTTTCCCACCACTGATGTATAGATTCATTGAACATTCTACAGGCATTCTGCTAAAAAAAAATTCATGATTGCACATAAGTTTCTTGCTTTCTCAGTAACTCCATTAATATAACTTCCTTTTCCTTCATTTGTTAGCTGTTTTCCCTTTAAATACACCCATCTCTTACCATCAACCATTTCCAGTGGCAATAAGTTCTATACTCTCATAACTCACCGGGTAAGAAAGTCTTTTTGAATTTCCTTATCTTTTTGTATGGTGGCTCACTGGTTAGAGGCTGTTGCATAACTTCAGTGACCTAGTTGAACCCAGGTCACCCTCAATTGAACACCTCATCTCCAGTGTTGTCTGTGTAGTCTGCCCATGCTTCATGTGGTTGTGTTGGCTTTCCTGGGATCTTTGGTGACTTCCCACACGCCAAGGACTTACTGTTATGATGTACTCCCAGTATAAAGTTGGTGGCAGAAGAATCAGAGAATGACGGCCATGTGTGACTTACAGGGAAATAAACAGGGAATGGGATTCATACGAACATTTTTATAGCCAGCATAGACTTGAGGCAACAACTTCTCTCTGTCAAAGGCAGTATTAGTTTACTTATATATTTATTTATACATAAGGCGGTAGATGCATGGAACACACTGCCACGGGTGGTGATAATAGCGTTGTGCTAATCGCTATGCTACTGCAGTACCTGCGGCTCAGGGCCAACGTGAAGGAAAGTCTGATTCTGCAGGTGCAGGGAGTGAGAGGAAAAGCATTAGAGAAAACCCAGATAAGTGTGAAGTAGTTCATTTTGGTAGATCAAATTTGAAGACAGAATATAATATTAATGGTAAGACTCTTGGCAGTGTAGAGGATCAGCGATAACTTGAGGTCCGTGTCCATAGGACACTCAAAGCTGTTGCATAAGCTGACAGTGTTGTTAAGAAGGTGTATGGTGTGTTGGCATACATCAACCATGGGATTGAGTTCAAGAGCCACGAGGTAATGTTACAGCTATATAAGACCTTAGTTAGACCCCACTTGGAGTACTGTGTTCAGTTCTGGTCACCTCACTACAGGAAGCATATGGATACTATAGAGTACAGAGGAGATTTATGAGGATGTTGCCAGGATTGGAGAGCATGCCTTTTGAGAATAGGTTGAGTGTACTTGGCCTTTTCTCCTTGGAGCGACAGAGGATGATAGGGGTGTAAAAGATGATGAGGGGCATTGATCGTGTGAATAGCCAGAGGCTTTTTCCCAGGACTGAAATAGCTAACATGAGGGGCACAGTTTTAAGGTGCTTGTAAGTAGGTACAAGGGGGATGTCAGAGGTAAGTTTTTCACACAGAGAGTGGTGGGTGCATGGAATGCACTGCCAGCGACAGTGGTAGGAGGAGACGAAAATAGGATCTTTTAAGAGATTCTTAGATGGGTACATGGAGCTTAGAAAAATAGAGGGCTATGCGGTAGGGAAATTCTAGTCAGCTTCTGGAGTAGGTTACATGATCGGCACAACATTGTGGGCCAAAGGGCCTGAAATGTGCTGTAGGTTTTCTATGTTTTATGTTTCTATGTTCTAAAACTATAATCGCAATCGTAATGACAGGCCCATACGATTTCACATCTCATCAGACAGGAGGTAGCAGAGCAAAGTTTCAGAAACTTAAGAGTTTGGTGGAGCTCTTCATGTGTGGGGGCCATCTTTGCTCTCTATAATGACACAGGGAGTTAGGTGACAGATTAGGGTTAATGGACAGGGATGAGGGGGAGTTGCTGGTAGTAAATGAAGAGCCTAGGCAGCAGTTCGATACTAGGTTGAAGCACTCTGCAAATAAACGTCCACAATCCCAGATGTCTTGATGCAGGCACTGAGGAGACCAGTGATCCCCAGGGAATGGATAAATATTTGAAATGGAAAAGACAATTAAGACATGGGAGCAGAATTTGGCCATTTGGCCAATTGAGTCTGCTGTCATTCCATCATGGCTGATTTACTCTCTCTCTCAACCCCATTCTCCTGCCTTCTCCCCATAACCTTTGCCACCCTTACTAATGAAGAAACTATCAACCTCCACTTTAAACATACCCAATGACTTGGCCTCCACAGCTGTATGTGGCAATGAATTCCACAGATTCACCACCATCTGGCGAAATAAAATTTCCCTCATCTCTGTTCTAAAGGGACGTCCTTTTATTCTGAGGCTGTGCTCTCTGGTCCTAGTCTCCCTCACTCTAGGAAACACCCCCTCCACATCCATTCTATCTAGGCCTTTCAATATTCAATAAGTTTTAATGAGATCCATCCCCTCATTCTTCTGAACTCCAATGAGCACAGACGTAGACCTACTCATACACTAACCATTTCATTCCTGGGATCATTTGTGTGAACCTCCTCTGGAACTTCTCCAATGACAGAACATTCTTATTTAGATAAGGGTCAAAAAAACTCACTATACTTCATATGTGGTCCGACCAATGCCTTTTGTCAAAAACATTTGCACAGAAAAAAAAGAGCAGGGATAGCATTAATGTGACTTCCCTAGCATAAGCAAAATAGGCCAAATAGCAGTTACATGATTAGGTGGTCACAAGCATACGGGAGCACAGCTTCGGTTTCAGGGGTTGGATAACTATGTCAGGGTTCTGTCACTCTTTTGCAGAGATATATGAAACATGAATCACAGGTTTAAGGTTCTAAGTGGAATACATTGTTCAGGAAAGACTGGTGGATGCTGCTTACCTGCCCAGCATTGTGTTCGGTTGTGCTGTGAAGATGGATGGATCCACAACGAATCTGGTGTTGTCGACAATGAGCGTCACTCGCTCTGAAGTGCGCACGCTTCGAGTTCCTTCCTTTGGGCTTTCGTACACAAAAACCATCTCTCCTCCTGACTTACAAGGTCCATCAACACTGGACTGGCTGCAATTCCGGCTGAGGTTGCCAATGATACCAGAGCCATTTGGGGAAGCCTTCTGAAGACGAGGGCTGCTGGGCCGTGAAGTAGAGATATGATCTTTTTCTCTGTCTGAAGGCAAAAATAACATAGCAGAAATAACAAAAATGCAATAGCATTTTGAAACCATTTCTTGTAAACCCCACAAAGACACACCCAACTCCTGCCCAATCTGTGTCAAACCCTCATCATCACTATGCAATTCTCCCAATGATGTTGGAAGAAAGAGACTCTCTGTTTAAGCAATTATATGACTGGAACACACCCTCATATGTTCAACAACAAGGAAATTAGTTTTGGTGAAGTACTTGAATACTCCTTGAATTTGGTAGAGGAATCGGGGCAGCACCGTAGCATAGGGGTTAGTGGAACGCTTTACAGTTCCAATGACACAGGTCAATTCTCACTTCTCTCTATAAGGAGTTTGTACATTCTCCCCGTAACCCCCTGGGTTTCCTCCGGGGTGCTCCAGTTTCCTCTCGAATCCCAGAGTCAGATGGGTTAGTAGGCTAATTGTCATTTGGGTACAAAAGCGCACAGCAGGTTTGTTGGGCCAGAATAGCATTCTATTATGCTGTATCCCTAAATCTAAATCAAAAATTAAGGTCAAATCAGATTCAGATGTAGTTGTTACATGTACATCGAAACATACAGTGAAACGCATCATCTGCATTAATAACCAACACAATCCACCACATATACTGGTGCCATGCGTGCTCTCCATCCTCAGCAGAACAACGCAGAACATGACAAGCAACAAAATGTGACTGTTTGAGTAGGCTCATTGCCTCTGCCTGCTCCTGCCCCACTGAACTCACGTCCACATACCTCAGTTCCATTCTATTCCCCTTGGTTCAGTCCCTTCCCACCTATATCCTAAACACTTCACACACTCTCCATCTCCTCAACTTTCAATTCCCTGGCTCTGACCAGCTCATTTTCACCATGGATGTCCAGTCCCTATACATTTCTATCCCCCATCAAGAAGGCCTTAAAGATCTTCACTCCTTTCTCAACAAAAGATTCAACAAGTTACCCTCCACCATCACCACCCTCCTCCTCTATCTGGATGAACTGGTACTCACACTCAACAATTTCTCCTTCAACTTCTTCCCATTTTCTTCAAAGTGAAAGGGTAGCCATGGGCACCTGCAGGGACAGCAGCCCCAGACATCCATGCTCAACCCACCTTCCCACTACCTCAACAGTTGACGCCACGCTATATTGGTGCCAGAAGCATGGTGACACCTGTGGGCTGTCCCAAGCATGTCCTCAGACTGTGTTAGTCATTGACATAATGAGACAACAGAAACTAAAAGTTTATGTTAAACTATAAGACCATAAGACATAGGAGCAGAATTGGGCCATTCAGCCCATTGCGTCTGATCCGCCATTCCATCATGGCTGATTTATTACCTCTCTCAAAACCATTTTCCCGCCTTCTCCCTGTTGCCGTTTGACACCCTGATTAATCAAAAACCTATCAATCTCTACCTTCAATATACCCCATGCCTTGGCTTGTACAGCCTTCTGTAGCCAAGAATTCCACAGATTCACCAGTCTCTGGCTAAAGAAATTTTTCCTCATTTGTTTCAAATGGACATCCCTCAATTCTGAGGCCGTGCCCTCTGGTCCAAGACTCCCCCACTCTTGGAAACATCCACTGTATTTCAATATTCGATAGGTTTCAATGAGATGCCACCCTCATTCTTCTAAACTCCAGTGAATACAGGCACACAGCCATTAAACTCTCCTCATATGTTAACCCTTTCATTCCTGGGACCATTCGCATGAACTTCCTCTGGACTGTCTCTAATACTAGCATATCATTCCTTAGATAAGGGGCCCAAAACTGCTCAGAACACTCTAGGTGTGGTCCGCCTTCTAAAGTCTCAGCACTACATTCCTTCATTTGTATTCTAGTCCTCTTGAAATGCATGCTAACATTGCAATTGCCTTCCTTATCATCTGCAAATTAACCTTAAGGTAATCCTGCTCGAGGACTCCCAAGTTCCTCTGCACCTCTGATTTTTCAAATTTCTCCCCCTTTAGAAAATAGTCCACGCTTTTATTCCTTCAGCCAAAGTGTATGACCTTGAATTTCTTGACATTATATTCCATTTGCCATTTCTTTGCCCATTCCCCCAATCTAAGTGCTTCTACAGACACCCTGCTTCCTCAATGCTATCTGCCCCTCCACCTATCTTCATATTGTCTGCCACGAAGCCAACAATTCCTTCATCCAAATCATTGACATACAACTTGAAACGAAGCAGTTCCAACACTAACCCCTGCGGGACACCACTAGTCACCGACAGCTAACAAGAGAAGGCCCCAATAATTCCCACTCTGTGCCTCCTGTCAGTCAGCCAATCTTCTACCCATAGTTGTATCTTTCCTGTACTATCATTGGGCTCTATTTGTTAAGCAGCCTTTCATGCAGAACTTTGTCAAAAGCCTCTTGAAAATCCAAGTAAACAACATCCACTGATTCTCCTTCGTCTATTCTGCTTGTTATTTCAACTACTTCAACTACTACAGAGTCTTGCCATCTTCAGAAGTTTTCTGATGACTCTGCCATAGTTGGATGCATCAGCAAGGGAGATGAGGCTGAGTACAGGGCTACAGTAGGAAACTTTGTCACATGGTGTGAGCAGAATTATCTGCAGCTTAATGTGAAAAAGACTAAGGAGCTGGTGGTGGACCTGAGGAGGGCTAAGGCACTGGTGACCCCTGTTTCCATCCAGGGAGTCAGTGTGGACATGGTGGAGGATTACAAATGCCCGGGGATACGAATTGACAATAAACTGGACTGGTCAAACAACACTGAGGCTGTCTAGAAGAAGGATCAGAACCGTCTTTATTTCCTGAGGAGACTGAGGTCCTTTAACATCTGTCGGACGATGCTGAGGATGTTCTACGAGTCTGTGGTGGCCAGTGCGATCGTGTTTGCTGTTGTGTGCTGGGGCAGCAGGCTGAGGGTAGCAGACACCAACAGAATCAACAAACTCATTCGTAAGGCCAGTGATGTTGTGGGGATGGAACTGGACTCTCTGACGGTGGTGTCTGAAAAGAGGATGCTGTCTAAGTTGCATGCCATCTTGGACAATGTCTCCCATCCACTACATAATGTACTGGTTGGGCACAGGAGTACATTCAGCCAGAGACTCATTCCACCGAGATGCAACACTGAGCGTCATAGGAAGTCATTCCTGCCTGTGGCCATCAAACTTTACAACTCCTCCCTTGGAGGGTCAGACACCCTGAGCCAATAGGCTGGTCCTGGACGTATTTCCTGGCATAATTTACATATTATTATTTAATTATTTATGGTTTTATATTGATATATCTATACTCTATTCTTGGTTGGTGCAACTATAATAAAACCCAATTTCCCTCGGGTTCAATAAAGTATGACGACTACTACTCCTACTCCTTCTTCCTCTAAGAATTCCAACAGATTTCTCAGGCAAAATTTCCCCTTGAGAAAACCAGGCTGACTTTGGCCCATTTTATCATGTGCCTCCAAGTATCCCAAAACCTCATCCTTAATAATGGACGCAAACATCTTTCCAACCACTGAAGTCAGGCTAACTGGCCGATAATTTCCTTTCCTTTGCCTTCCTTCCTTAAATTTTCCCGGTCCTCTGGAACCATTCCAGAATCTAGCGAATCTTCATTACTAATGCCCTCACAATCTCTTCAGCTACCCTGGGGTGTAGTCCATCTGATCCAGGATACTTACCTGCCTTAAGACTTTTCAGCTTCCCAAGCTTCTCCTCAGTAATAGCAATGCCACTCAGATCTCTCCCGACACGCTCGCATTTCTAGTGTTCTGCTTGTGTTTTCCACAGTGAAGACCGACACAAAATACTTAAGTTCATGCACCATTTCTTTGTCCTCATTACTACATCTCAAGCATCATTTTCCAGAGGTCTGGTATCCACCTTTGTCTCTCTTTTACTCCTTACATATCTGAAAAACTTTTGGTATCCTCTTTGATATTATTGGCTAGCTTTCTTTGATATTTCATCTTTTCTCTCTTTATGGCTTTTTAAATTGCCTTCTGTTGGTTTTTAAACGATTCCTACTCCTCTAACATCCCACTGATTTTTGCTATATTATATGCCTTTTCTTCTGCATTTATGCTGTCTGGGCGAGTCCAGGACCAGAGGGTACAGCCTCAGAAAAGAGGGACATTCCTTTAGAACAGAAATGAGGAGGAATTTCTTGAGCCAGGGCATGGTGAATCTGTTGGAATTTATTGTCACAGACAGTTGTGGAGGCCAGGTCATTGGGTAAATTTAAACCTGAGGTTGTTAAGTTCTTGATTAGTGAGGGTCTCAAAGGTTATGGGGGGAAAGCAGGAGAATGGGGTTAAGAAGGAAAATAAATCAGCCATGATGGAGCAGACTCAAAAAGCTAAATGGCCCGAGTCTGCTATGTCTTAGGGTCTAACAAAAACCTTGACAACTAGTAATTTGTACTCTACTTTGATAATAACAGCAGCATCGGATATTACTTGTTTGATGTTTTCATGACTTCATTCTGAACTGCCCTTGCATGAAGTCTGATTAGTTGTTAATGAGGGTTTTCGACTCTAAGTTACACTGAATCTATCCATACTTTTCTATCATGACTTCATTCTGAACTGCCCTTGCATGGAGTCTGATCAGTTGTTAATGAGAGTTTTCGACTCTAAGTTACACTGAATCTATCCATACTTTTCTAAGACTAACTCCTAATGTTGCTGGGATAAATTACAACTGCAAAAATCTCTCGCGGCTGTACGACGCCACAAATAGTGGCTCTGATGAAGTAAGTAAACAGAAACCAAATCTTTAATAAGTGGCTTATAAATCCTTGAAGTATATTTCAAAGTTATTACTTAGCACTGATGGTTTAGCAATAACAGAATTGGGTATCGTATAACAGGTTTGGAGTCAGTTAGCCATTTCGATGTGGGTTTCTGCAAAGGTAATAAAGGTAACAGAGAGCGTTGATTTGATTTCAAAACATCTTTTGGCAAATCGGACGGTGAAATACAAATCCACATACTCTGGGCTTTCTTTACTAAACAAAAGCCAAATGATATCAGTTCCTCTGAATCAGATGAAGACATACACTCAGAGATCACTTTATCAGGTACACCTGCTCGTTATGCAAATATCTAATCAACCAATCACATGGCAGCAATTTAATGCATAACAGCATGCAGACATGGTCAAGAGGTTCCATTGCTGTTCAGACCGAACATCAGAATGGAGAAGAAATGTGATAAGTGGCTTTGACTGTAGAATGATTGTTGGTGTCAGACGGGGTAGTTTGAATCGCTCAGAAACTGCTTATCTCCTGGGAGCTTGCAGAGAATGTTGCGACTAACTGAAAAAAATCCAGTGAGCGAGAGCTCTGTGGGTAAAAACACCTGGGTAATGAGGGGTCAGAGGAGATTGGCCAGACTGGTTCAGGCTGACAGGAAGGCAAGAGTAACTCAAAAAACCATGTGTTACAACAGTAGTGTATCAGGAGCATCTCTGAATGCTCAGCACATAAAACTGTGAAGTGGATGAGCTACAGCAGAAGACCACAAACATACACTCAGTGGCCACTTTACTAGGTACAGGAGTTACATGATAAATTAGCCCATAAGTGTACATTAAGGTAGTATAAAAGTTCAAAAGGTACAAATGCAGAATATAGTGTTATATTTACAGAGACTTCCTATGTTTATTGGGGACACTGTCACTTAATTAGAGCAGGAGACTATTACTGAACAGTTTCTAATTAGCATTAGTCACAGGCATTTGTGTGGCCGTTCGAAACTAAACTGTGCTTCAAGTGAAGTTTTAAAATGATGTCAGTTGTGTGTGCTTGTGTTCAAAAGCAGTGATTTTTGTCATTGATAGTGACAAATAAACAGTAAGACAATTCAGAACTGTTTGCTCACTGCAGTTTCAAGCTTGGAGATGCCAGGAACAGCAAGGAGCAAATATAAAACAATTTTACTATTTCAACAAGTCAGGAACCACAAAAAATTTCAAGGTATCAACAATCATCTTGAATATTACAATGAAAAGGAAGATTTGGAGGATGCAATCGTCGAAATCATTGTACACAAGCCATCCATTATCTGCATTAGGTGTCTGTTTTGATATTGTTCATTTACAGTTAATCAAAGGAACATATCAGCATACACAGGATGAATTCCTCTCGCCAACTATGAGGAACTAATACACAGTTTTATGCCACAGTGGTACTATTAGTAGTGTTCTAATTTGTTCTGTATTTCATTTAAATACACAATTTGTTACGCAATTAATTGGCAGTTTTGTCTTTTATACTTTTTTACCTACTTTTATGAAACTTCAGTTAAATGGGGCAGCCACTTAATTGGGCTAAAATGTACTGACCCCCATGTGTCCCAATTAACTGGAATCCTCTGCACTTTCTAAAACAAGGTTATTTTACTAAGGCCCTGTATTACACAGGACCATCAGCCAGCTTGTGCCTTGAGAAATTGGCATGATGTCTATGCAAGATCAATAAAGCTTTAGCAAAGAAATCACTTTTAAATACATAGAGAGGTCTTTATTCATCCAATTTGATTTACTGAATGCAGCTGGTCTTAAGCTCCCATGGCAGCAGTTTGTGGTTTGGCCTTGAAAAATATTCCAATGTTCTTTTTTCTTACAGAAACATCTGCATGATGCTAAGCTAGGGCACATCATCAGCAATGTTACCCGGGGTCGTCAGGTGTTTCGGGTCTTTCAGCATCATACACCCTCGCCCAGGGGACCCGACCGGGGTTGATCAGACCCTGGCCTGTGCCCTAGCAGCAACCCATGGATCTGCCCTCTTTATCCAGAGCCATCTTGACGCTTTCTCTGCTGCATCTGTGATGGTAGAAATGTCTCTCCTCCTTCTCTCTCCCGTGATTCCAAGTGCAGTGTATACTTTGCAGAGCGACTGGCCTGCAAAGCCACGATACCTGACCTCCACGGGCCAACACTTTGCTCTCCAGCCTCTTCTTTGGCAGTTGTTCTTCAGATCTTCATACTTGGCTCTTTTCCGCTCGTAGGCCTCCTCCATGCGTTCTTCCCATGGCACAGTAAGCTCAAGCATAAGAACGTGCTTCAGTGAGTCGGACCACAACACAATGTCGGGCCACAATGTAGTCTCTGTGATGTGGGGAGGAAACTGCAGCTGTTTTCCCAGGTCTGCTTTTAGCTTCCAGTCCTGCGCAGTGAAGAGCAACCCGGTTGCTTTCTGGTGTTCTGATGGTCCTTCCCCCTCTTTGACAAAGCAGATGGTATTCTTGACTGGTCTTGTTTTCCGGCAGATGTTAAGGGTGCTGCAGATTGTCTCAGCAAGTGTTCAGAGGACCTGGTCATGCCATCACCGATAACGGCCATTGGCAAGAGCTCTGGGGCAGCAGCTCCGAATATGCTCTAGCGTACTGGTCTTCTCACAGAGGGGACAAGCTGGTTGTTCTGCAAGGCCCCAGCAGTGCAGGTTGGATGGGCTAGGAAGGACGTCATAAACAGCTTGGATAAGGAACTTGATGCGGTGTGGATCCACCTTCCAGAGATCATCCCATGTGATCTTTCGCTCAATCACCTGCTCCCATTTGGTCCAGGCTCCTTGTTGTTTCATTGCCACTGCTCTGCTGGTCCTCTCCTCCTCCACAGCTGCCCTTTCTTCATTCCGGACCAGTTCTCGTCGCTCTCTCCCTTGTACTTTGTCAAAATGGGGGACTTCAAGGCTTCCAAGTCCAACTCTTCCCTTGGCGACTGCCCCCACCAGCACTTTGTGGCGCAGTCACGCCTCAGCTTCTTCCACTGCAGCCTCTGCTCTCCACTTTCTTCCACTCTCACCACCACTCTTGCTCCAGCAACCTTTGGATCTGAAGATTCCCGGAACTGCAGCACCTCTCTTGCTCATAGATAAAGCTTTAGCAAAGAATTCACTTTTGAATACTTAGAGAGGTCTTTATTCATCGAACTTGATTAACTGTCTTAAGCTCCCACAGCAGCAGTTTGTGGTTTGGCCTTGAAAAATATTCCAATGAAGATTTACTTCCACGACCATACATAACAGTTCACTACTGTATTTATTAAAACACAAATTGCTGATAATGTTAAATGCAGGCATTATAAATAGACTACACTTCAGTTTGTAGACAAAATACAAATTTAGTCTTTAGATTCCAAGCTTCAGTTTTTGTCACTTCAATCATATGCTCACAGAAAATATTTGAATTTATCAAGGAAGATAATTAATATTTTGTGAAATACTGTCGTATCTATTTTGGGTTTACAGGCGAAAGTAATCAAGTATAATTGCTACACACTAGCTCCAAGACATGAAAAATTCTCAGCAACACACATAAAATGCTGGAGGAGCTCAGCAGGTCAGGCAAAATTGATGGAGACCTGGTAAAAGGGGTTCAATTGAAATTGTTGATCGTTTATCCATTTCCACGGATGCCACCAGACCTGCCATGTTCCTCCGGCATTTTGAGTGTGTTGTTCTAGATTTCCAGCATCTGCAGAATCTCTTGCATTAATGACATATCTTCAACGCCAGATGATCCCAAAGTATTTTTGATGGACTCTATTTCAATGTGTTTTTTCTCACCCCATCTTCTCTCATTCTTCAAAGAGTAATCAGTAAAAACTGAGTCCTGAAGAAGGGTCTCGGCTCAAAACATCAACTATCTATTCATTTCCATAGATGATGCTTGACCTGCTGAGCTCCTCCAGCATTTTGTGTGTGTTGCTTAATACTGAGTCTCTCTTTCTAGTTTTACGCTCTTCCTTCGCTGTGACAGAAGGGTGCCATGGTAGTACAGCAGGTACTATAATACTTTACAGTGCCTGCTATAAGTTTGGGGTTCAATTCCCACTGTCTGCAAAGAGTTTGTACATTCTCCTCCGACTGTGTGGGTTTCCTCTGAGTGTTCCAGTTTCCTCCTGCATTCTAAAGACGTACAGGTTAGGGTTACTAAGTTGTGTGCGTGCTGGAGCCAAAAGCATGGTGACACTTGCAGGCTGCCACCAGCACAATCCTCAACGCAAGCAACGCATTTTACTGTATATTTCTAAGTAGGCGTGACAAATAAAGCTAATCTTTAAAGAAGGGGATTCACTAACCAGCTGAAAGGTCCAGACAACATTTCATTAACACCTACAATATAAAAATTGGGTATATTTCAAGTGGAGATTGATAGGTTCTTGATTAGTCAGAGCATCAAGGGTTACGGAAAGAAGGCAGAAGAATAGGGTCAAGGGATAATTAATCCGTCATGATGGAATGGTGAGCAAAAGAAATTCTGCAGATGCTGGAAATCCGAGTAACACACCCAAAATGCTGGAGGAACTCAGAAGGCCAAGCAGCATTTATGGAAAACAAGTACAGTCGATGTTTCAGGCCGAGACCCTTTGGCAGGAGTCTCACCCTGAAGGGTCAATGGTACTTTTTTCCATGGATGCCTGGCCTGCTGAGTTCCTCCAGCATTTTGTGTATGATGGAACGGCCGAGCAGACTCGATGAGCTAAATGATTTTCTGCTCCTCTGTTTTATGGTCTTATAGTTTAACACTAGAAACTTTATCCATTTTTTGTATTAATTCTCTACCTTGCAAGTTTTGTTGCCCTTCAAATTGGAATTAAGCCCATTGATGAAGAGATGCATAGAGATCTCTCTGCCAAATCCTGGCTAATTGAAGCTTAAGTGGTTCCAAGACTTGTATGATGGCACTGTTATACACTCTGACTAGCAATTTCAGATTGAAAGCAGTGGAACTGAGTTTGCTACCTCTTACCTCTCTGTTAAAATAAGGCTGTTGGTACAACAGTGAGAGTGGTGTAGATTTGGAAATGCATTGGAGACACCAGAGACTGCAGATGCTGAAATCTGGCCACCCTGTGCCACCACCAAGGTCTCGCCACTAAGGGTTTACTGTTTACTGTACTGATTAGGGGTCCCAAGCACTGCTGAGGATCCCTGCCACCCATTTCCACTACCATCAGGAAGGAGGTACAGATGCATCAGGACGAGGACTGCCAGACTGGGTAACAACTTCTTCCCTCAGTCTGAGAGACTATGCAAACACTGCCATGACTGAGGCCTCATCACTAGGACAGCGAGCTATTTGCTGTTCAGCTGTGCCGCGCACAACACGCATTTTGAATGATATTTTTATTAAGTTATTTATGGTAATATTTTGTTCTATGTGCTGTGTGTGATACATATTTTGTGGGTACTCTGTGGTCTGGAGGAATGTATATATGTACAGTTGTATATCTACTGGGTTGTGTATATGTACAGTCAGATGACAATAAATTTGAACTTGAAGTTATTAAAAAAACAGCTGGTAGACAAATAAGCCCAGAATAAAGGTATTGACCCAAAATG
Organism: Mobula hypostoma; assembly: GCF_963921235.1. Classification (NCBI taxonomy): domain Eukaryota; kingdom Metazoa; phylum Chordata; class Chondrichthyes; order Myliobatiformes; family Myliobatidae; genus Mobula; species Mobula hypostoma. Next base: position 3,966,825 of record NC_086107.1, read on the forward strand.
TTGACTGTTCATTTCCCTCTACAGATGCTGCCTGACCTGCTGAGTCTCACAAACAGCTTGCGATTTTTAAATAAATTTCAGAAGTACATTGCTTGCACATGTTGCAGCAGCGAGGTCGCTTAGCAGTTAGCACAATCACTTTACATTGCCAGTGATCACTGAGTGAGGTTCAAGTCCCATTGCTATCTATAAGGAGTTTGTACATTCCTCCCGTGATGTCATGGGTTTCCTCCTACATCCTATAAAACATACCAGTTATTAAGGGTTAGTGAGCTGTGGGCATACCAGAAACATGGCAACACTTGCAGGCTATGCCAGGGCATCCTCAGACAGTGTTGGTCGTTAATGCAAACAACGCATTTCACCTTGTGTTTCAATGTACATGTGACAAATAAAACAAATCTTCATCTTCTTTTGCTTTAAGAATCAGTGGGGGGGTGGGGTAGAAAGGAGGGCCCCTCTGTTGAGCGGGGTCAACTGTGGATGTTGCGTATGCAACCCAGAGCAGTACGATATGGAGAGCAAGCTGTTGCACATGTAGCAGCCACCCCTCCAGCAGCTGATGAATCCAAAGGAATGACAGAGACAGATACCGATCAGCACCAGTGGTGTCACAGCACTTGCCAGTCAGCATTGAACTCAACGCAAGACTGCCCTACGGATTCCAGCTCCAAATTTTTTCCTTGGGGATTTACTCCTAAAGACTTCCCCTTAGGGGGGGATACAGTGACTAGGCATCGAGTATTCCTTCTCTGAGATGAGCTGCCAGCCACAGCTGATGAACCCCATCTGCCTGAAGCTACTTGTTTTAAGGCACCAGTAACCTGCATTTGCCCCTTTTTCTGTCAGTAGAAACTGTTGCGCTAGGCTGAGTAGCTAAGCCACACATGAAGGCCAGGAGCTGCACTTGGTTGTCAGACACCATTTGAGATGCTCGCCATTGGGAACATTTTATAGGCAGTGAGAGTTTGTCCCACCTCCACCCACCCCACCTTAAAGGATAGTAAATTTTCAAAAATAATTGGAGTAAATTAATGAATAGGAAACATTTGAAGTATATAAGAAAAAAAATCAATGTGCGATTAATTGGACAGGTTTACCAAAACAAAAGCACATGCAGTACTGATAAATAGTGCTATGCCCCAACTGAAGGGGCATTTATTGGAATCTCGTCAAAGTTCAACTCTATGATTCTTAGATAGATCAAAGCAACTGTTAATAAAACACTGAAATGCAACTACGACTATAATCTTTTGCTTGAAGGCAATAGTTGTCAGGCAGCAGACAGACATCTTTCCTACCTAATTCCCCTGAGCAGTATTAGGCTGTTTAAGTGAAGGATTTTGATACTTATCACATTTGAGGCCGGTAAGCCTGTCAAACGCAACAACATTGTTTCATTACTGGCAACTAATGCAGAAACTCTGAACTATTATATCAGGAGACTCTCAGGAGTTTGAGTGTGCTGAAGACAGTAATGTGCGACTGCAAGTGCTGTGCATTATGTCATCTTCAATATTTTTTGTTATACCCTGTATTTAGAAAAACAGTGCAGAGCAGTCTTCTGGACCAATGAGACGCATCACCCAGCAACCCACCTCTCTCATTAACAAAGCAGGATGGAGAGTGGGGCTCTCATTCTTCTGCCACACTCTTCCAGCAAAACCCATAAGATATAGGAGTAGAGTTCAGCCCATTGAGTCTGCTCTGCCATTCCATCATGGCAGATTTATTATCCCTCCCAACCTCTGCTTCACTTGGCCTCCACTGCCATCAATGGCAATGAATTTCTGGCTAAGAAATTCCTTCTCGCCTCTGTTCTAAGTGGACGTCCTTCCATTCTGAGGCTGTGCCCTTTGATCCTGATCTCCCCCACCAAAGGAAACCCTCTCTCCAAATACCTTTCAATTGATTTCAATGAGATGCTCTTCATTCTTCTAAACTCCAGCAAGTATAGGCCCAGAGCCATCAAAGGCTCTCAAACATTAACTCTTTCATTCCAGGGGATAATCGTTAATTTCATCTGGACTCTCTCTAGTGCCAGCACATCTTTTCTTACAAGGGGCCTAAAACTGGGGCCAAAACTGGCAACACCCCTGGCAAGTTAGGGGAGCCCTCAAAAACACTAACCCTATCCATCTGTCAAAGCAAAAACAGAAAAGAAACTTCACCATATTTTGACTCACTGCTCATGTACAGAGAAATCAAAGCCTCAACATTTACAACACGAGTGCTGTGAAGTAAAATTCTGCTTACCACCATGATGCTGTCTGGTCGGTGAAGTAACATTCCTGATACAAGGTGTGAGCTGCCCTTCTGTCCGTTCATGCGATGAGTCACGTGATCGATCGCTTGATCTGCGCCTATCCCGCGACCGCTCATATCCACTAGCTGCGTGGAGGCTCATTTTGTTAATTCGGGCTGCTCCAAACTTTGGTGCACGTGAAGGAGCGCTGAAAATCAAAACAATCTGGTCAGGGTCAAAAAGAAAGCAAAAAAAAACATTTAAATGATTACTTCATTACTAATTCTTCCACTGAAGTTGTAATCTTCAATGTGTGTAACATCAGAACACAATTTCATGCCAACACTGAGACTACAGCATAGCTCACACTGCTGATGGCTCAATTAGTCTGCAGCCAAAATTCTCACCTCTGCTTTGATCAAATACGAATGAAAATATGTAACACTGGCCACCTCATTTGCTCTACTTTCGGGAAATTAATTTACCCAAAGTTGGTACACCTGTCCTAATTCACACTATTATATTCATTCCACCTGTACAGGTTTATGAAATATACTGGTGCCAAGCAGAGATAAAGACTAATGATTAGCTTTATTTGTCTTTAATCTTTAGTTAAGCAATTATCCAAATTTTAACTTATTTTCTAACTACTCTTATAGTGTCACTTTGCTGAGTCCTAGTCAGCTCAGCCACAATATCTGCAGTCTTCTAATTTCCTTTCTAAATCTTTCCATCATTTTTCTCCTTTAATTGTTAGAGCATAAATGTTTATGCTCTAACAATTCCTTATGTGGCATGGTATCAACTTTTGTTTCATAACAGTGAAGCGTCCAGGGAGTTCTTCACTAAGTTAATGACTAAGTGATTTTGAAAATTGTGTTCTGGTAATTTTTAAAAACTGCGTACTCTGGTTGATGCATCTAGAATTGGAGGTGATCACCAACAGCACGAAGGAATGCAGGTTAACCCTGGGTTAAGAATGCCCAACTTACAGACAACCCCTACATGAGCGAGCTCCCATGGCATTAAATCCAAAAGTCAAATGTACGAATATACTTTTGCTCCTTCAAGGGGCTAAACTAGTTTCCTCTTTGTACACTTTTGGTAACTGTTCTTTTTTATCAGTGTCATGTGGTTTAGATGCCATTCACTACAATACCGCGGAGGTACAGTTACCTTACAAGTGAATTTTGTATATTTTCTAACAGTGACAAAATTCACTGTAAAAACAATTCAAACTAAATTTATTATCAAAGTAATTAGATGTCACCATATACAAACAACCCTGAGACTCATTTGCTTCCAGGCATATTCAATAATCCTGTTCATTAGCCACAATCTGCAAGTTGATAACAAAGTATTCCCTTGGCGACTGCCCCCACCAGCATTTTGCGTATATTTTTCAAGGGATGCTAGGAGTTCAAAAGCATGAGACATTGTGATCAGCATGAGACATTGTGATCAGCATGAACATTGATTTCTCTATCTTCTAGTAATTTCTCCACCCTCCCCACCTTCTTTCCCCATTCCCCACCTGCTCAACACCTCACTTTGATTCCCCTCCACCTTCCCTTTCGCCCATGGTCCACTCCCCTCTCCAATCAGATTCGTTCTTATTCAGTGCTTTACTTCTTCCAACTATCACCTCTCAGCTTCTTAATTTACCTCCCCCACCCCCCAACACCCACCCACCTTCTGCTCCACTTGGTGTCACCTATCATCTGCCAGCTTATATTTCTTCCCCTCTTCCCACTACCTTACTCTGGTTTCCCCCTTCTTTTCCAGTCCTGAAGGGTCTCAGCTCAAAATGTCAACTGTTTATTCCACACCACAGATGCTGCCTGACCTCCTCCAACGTTTTGTGTGTGTTAATTGAGACTTCCAGCATCTGCAGTAACTCTTGTGTTTGTGACTATATGAAACGTTAATGGCGAAAAGATGTATCTTACAACATTGGAAAGAGCTCAATGCTCCAACTACCTTTTTTTTTGGTTTTCTCAGACGATATTATGCTTGAATTTGGAGAAAATTAGAAGCAATCTTTATAATTCCTCACTTAAATTTGAACAGACCTGGAGATCTTTTATTCAATATTTTCATTTAATGTAATTTTTTTCTCCTCTTTTTTTTGCTCCATATTTATATACCCTTCTTGTTTTTTTTACTGTTTTTAATGGAGGTCGGGATTGAGGACGTGATTTTAAGTTTTTTAACTCTGCTTGGTTCCAAGTCAGCCCATTGCTTTGCTTTGCTTTTAGTTAGTTGTATGGTGGTTTTTTTGGGGTTTTTTTTTCCCTTTTCTCTATTGATATATATATATATATACTATTATGTTACCTTAGTATGTTATGTTTAAATTACATTGTTTGTATCATTTTTTTTGTATTAATATTTCCTGTAATTTTATTATATTCTAACAGTGTATTAGTGCCTTTATGGCTTACCTTTTTGTATACTTATTCAATAAAAAGATTTAAAAAGAAAGAAAGACTATATGAAACATATCTGTGAAGTTTATAAGCTGTTTATTTGTTAAGCTGAAAATGGTGTGGTATGAGGAAGGTGGCTGGTGATAGATTTTCCAAAGCATGCTGATGTCTGGTGCCCTGAATATTCTCAATCTGTTATTAAATTATAGAAATCTGTACACAGCAGATAAGCATAGAACATAACAGTACAGCACTGGAACAGGCCCTTCACCCTACAATGTTGAAAATGAAAGGTTAATGTACGAGCAACACACACAAAATGCTGGAGGAACTCAGCAGGCCAGGCAGCATCTATAGAGAGAAAAAAAAGAGTACAGTCGACATTTTGGGCCGAAATGTCTTGCTGAGTTTCTCCAGCACTTTGTGTGTGCTGCTCAGATTTCCAGCATCTGCAGCTTTTCTCTTGTTTGTGTTTTAATGTATGAGGAGCGTTTGATGGCTCTGGCCCTGTACTCACTGGAGTTCAGAAGAATGAGGGGTCTCATTGAAATCTATTGAATATTGAAAAGCCTAGATAGAGTGAAGAAAATGTTTCCTATAATGGTGGTGGGGGGGGGGCATGTTTAGGACCAGAGGGTACAGACTCAGGATAGAGAGATGTACCTTTAGAACAGAAGCGAGGAGGAATTTCTTTGGTCAGGGGATGGTGAATCTGCGGAACCTGGTATATTTAAAGCGGAGTTTGATAGATTCTTGATTAGTAAGAGTGTGAAAAGTCATGTGAACAAGGCAGGAGAATGACGTTGAGAGGGTTAGCGTTGAGCAGGTTCAACAGGCTGAATGAACTCATTCTGCTCCTATATCTTATAATGTGCTGAACTAACTAAATCAGTAATAAATTGCACAACTAAACCAATCTCTTCTCTCTACACAATCTCCATATCCTTCCATTCCTGTTGAAAGTAATTTTATTATCAAAGTACACATATGCCACCATGTACAATCCAGAGATTCATTTTTTTTGCAGGCATACTCAGCAAACCCAAGAACCAAAATAGAATCGATTAAAGACTGTGCCCAACAGGGTGGACAAACAACCAATGTACAACAGACAACAGAAGAAGAAGAAGAAGAAGAAGAAGAAGGAGGAGGAGGTGGAGGTGGAGGTGGAGGTGGAGGTGGAGGTGGAGGAGGAGGAGGAGGTGGAGGAGGAGGAGGAGGAGGAGGAGGAGGAGGAGGAGGAGGAGGAGGAGGAGGAGGAGGAGGAGGAGGAGGAGGAGGAGGAGGAGGAGGAGGAGGAGGAGGAGGAGGAGGAGGAGGAGGAGGAGGAGGAGGAGGAGGAGGAGGAGGAGGAGGAGGAGGAGGAGGAGGAGAAGAAGAAGAAGAAGAAGAAGAAGAAGAAGAAGAAGAAGGCAATGAATAGTGAACATGAGATGAAGAGTCCAGTGAAGTTGAGTGAGTGAAATTATCCCCACTGGTTCAAGAGCCTAATGGTTGAGGGGTAATAACTGTTCCTGAACCTGGTGATATGAGTCCTGAGGTGCTCCTGTACCTTCTTCTAGATGGAATAAATGAGAAGAAAGCATGGCCTGGATGGTGGGGGTCCTTCATGATGGATGTTGCTTTCCTCCACCGCACTCCAGCCATATGCTTCACTAAAAGCCTCCTGAACACCATTTAACCAAGCTACCGATTTGTTCCAGCCACAATGGCAAAGCTCCACTTTCACTATAAAAAATCCCTCTGCACAGACCTCACCAGGTCTAATTGCTTTGGGTAAAAGATTTCAGTTAAATGCTTAAACAGATCCAGCTGACTAAATGGCATTCGGTCTTAACAATGTTATAGCTAAATTATTTCTATTGATTTTTCTCCTACTTTTTAAACTTCACAGCAAACAGCCAGAGGCAAAGTTTCTTTTTAAGCAAGCTGCAAATATCTTGGGTCTCCTTTCACAACGAATGTGTCATCCTGGTTAAGGACCAATCATTCATGTTTTGTTGACTTCCAACTGTAAGTGCAATCTGTTCAAATTCCAAAGGGAGATAGTTATATCCTATTAATCACACCATTTCTGGGTTTACGTCAGCTTCATTAAATAAGAAATACGTTACATACAACCCCTAACCAGTACAATGCTTTCACATAAGACATATAAACATAATTAGGCCAATCAACCCATGGAATCTACTCAGTCATTTAATCATGGACTTATGTTCCCACTCAACTGCATTCTCAGGTCAGAATCAAATTTAGTATCACTGGCATATGTTGCGAAATTTGTTGCTTTGTGGCAGCAGTACATTGCAATACATTAAAAAACTATACATTACAATAATAAATTGTCCACACTTCAACTGTTTCAGTAAAGCAGCCAGCATAACCAAAGACCCCATCTAACCCGGACTTTCTCCCTTCTCCCCACTCTTATCAGGTAGAAGATACAAAAGTCTGAAACCACATACCACTTCAATCAAGGATGGCTTCTAATCTGCTGTTATAAGATTTAGAATAGTCCTCTTGCACAATGAGATGGACTCCTGACCTCACAATCTAGCTCATTATGACATTGCACCTCATTGTCTGTCTGCACTTTCTCTGTAAATGTAATAATTTATTCCACATTTTGTTGTTTTCCCTTGTCCTACCTCAATGTGTTGATGAAATGAAATTATCCGTGTGGATGACAAGCAAAAGGAAGTTTCTCATCGTACATCAGTACGTGACAATAATAAATAAAATTGAACAGAATTTACGGTAAATGAGTGGTAGAATTTGGAGGGTAGGTGGAGAGGAATTTGATGAGAATGTGGTAAAGATGGGTTTGGATAGGTCTGTCTGTCTGCCTCTTGTTTTACGGCAGATGGCATCCAGCTTAATGGTGCATTGACTGGTGTAAACATTGTTGTTTGTTTAGCCGCCTGGAATCTAAGTGACAAACACTTTCCTTCCATGACATCACTTTAGAACAAATTTCTTTTGTCAGAATTTCTTCTGCAGAATTCTGCAGAATTCAATGCTAATGACGGCTGTGGAGGACAAGTCATCAGTTATGTTTGAAGCAGAGGTTGATAGGTTCTTGATTAGTAAAGGTGTCAAAGGCAGGAGGAATGGGGTTCAGAGGGATAACAAATCAGCCACAATGGAATGGCAAAGCAGACTCAATGGGCTGAATGGCATAGTTTTGCTCTTATGTTTCAGGAAACCAAAATCAAATGTCCATAACTTGAGAACAGAAAAATTAAGAAATCAACTATCAGGTAGGTGTAAACGTCTTGACACAATAACCCTCAGGTCTTGGTCCACAGTCTAAAAATCTGTTATACATTTACATAGATTCCAATTAACATTTCTAAAACAGAATAATTCAGATTGAAGCAACATACATCAAAGTTGCTGGTGAACGCAGCAGGCCAAGCAGCATCTATAGGAAGAGGCGCAGTCGACGTTTCAGGCTGAGACCCTTCGTCAGGACTAACTGAAGGAAGAGTGAGTAAGGGATTTGAAAGCTGGAGGGGGAGGGGGAGGGGGAGATGCAAAATGATAGGAGAAGACAGGAGGGGGAGGGATAGAGCCAAGAGCTGGACAGGTGATAGGCAAAAGGGGATACGAGAGGATCATGGGACAGGAGGTCCGGGAAGAAAGACAAGGGGGGGGGGGTAACCCAGAGGATAGGCAAGAGGTATATTCAGAGGGACAGAGGGAGAAAAAGGAGAGTGAGAGAAAGAATGTGTGCATAAAAATGAGTAACAGATGGGGTACGAGGGGGAGGTGGGGCCTAGCGGAAGTTAGAGAAGTCAATGTTCATGCCATCAGGTTGGAGGCTACCCAGATGGAATATAAGGTGTTGTTCCTCCAACCTGAGTGTGGCTTCATCTTTACAGTAGAGGAGGCCGTGGATAGACATGTCAGAATGGGAATGGGATGTGGAATTAAAATGTGTGGCCACTGGGAGATCCTGCTTTCTCTGGCGGACAGAGCGTAGATGTTCAGCAAAGCGGTCTCCCAGTCTGCGTCGGGTCTCACCAATATATAAAGGGCCACATCGGGAGCACCGGACGCAGTATATCACCCCAGTCGACTCACAGGTGAAGTGATGCCTCACCTGGAAGGACTGTTTGGGGCCCTGAATGGTGGTAAGGGAGGAAGTGTAAGGGCATGTGTAGCACTTGTTCTGCTTACACGGATAAGTGCCAGGAGGGAGATCAGTGGGGAGGGATGGGGGGGGCGAATGGACAAGATTGAAGTCTATTTATGACATGTACATTGAAACATACAGTGAAATGCATGGTTTGCATTAACAACCTACACAACCCAAGGATCACCAACCATTCTGATGCTATGGTAGTTAATTTCAACAGGAAACCATGCAATTTATTTCTTTAAAAATATGAAATCCGACCTTAAATGTTGGTGCAACGTTGATGCTCTTAAATATAGGATTGAAGGAACTGAAATACTGAGCTCTGAATGAATCTGAACACTTATTTTTAAAACCTTAAGTGTGGGGGACTTCCGGTAGCGCTCATGGAGTGAAGTCGCGTTCTTGACTCGCTCCATTACCTCTGAGTTTTTTTTTCTATGATCAGCTATACTTTAATTAACCATTAAGGTATCAACTCTTACAATACTTTGAATTAAATTGAACTCTCTGATAACTGGATGGAACTTAGATCTGCTATGTCTAAGAACGGGAAAGACGGCAAGGATGGTAAACCTCCGGTTAAACCGAAAGGCATGGATTTTCCTCCGACTGAATCACCGGTGACTTTGAAAGCTATATCAGAGTTAATTCAGAGGGAAATTTCAACCTCTGTTAGGGAGATGATTCGTACGGAAATTGCAGGTTCTGTTATGGACCTGATTCATACGGAGATCTCAATTAATCTCCAGAAAATTGCCGATTCAATCGATAAGATGCAAACATCCATTGCGGAACATCAGTTGGCTATATCTGATCTTCAAAAATCTGCGCAACAAAGTGAGCTTAAGATGGGGAAAATCGAAGAAATAATTAATGTAATGAAGACGAAACTTGACTTTCTGACTTTTAAAAACTCTGACTTGGAATCTAGGATGCATCGGCAGGATGTACGAATGATTGGGGTGCGTGAAGCTGTTGAATCTAACAACCCCATGAAGTTTTTTTCTCAACTTTTAAAAGATGCATTCCCTACTGTATTTCCTGACCAACCACCGCTACTGGATCGTGTTCACAGAATCCCATCACACTCGTCTAGGTCAGATAGACCTAGGCATGTTATTTTACGTTTTCATTACTTTCAAGATAAGGAGAGACTGTTTCGATTCGCTCGATCTAAAGGTTTTATTGATTTTTCGGATCTTAAATTCCGATTCGTGGAAGATTTCAGTAAACCAATCTGGGACCAACGGGTTCGCTACAGATCTGTGATGTCGGAATTCTATAAGATGGATTTAAGACCAGCGCTGCTGTACTCTGCACGTCTAAGGATTCGCATGTCAGATGGAGTCCTTCGTTTTTTTGATTCTCCATCGGATGCCCAGAGTTATCTGGATCAATTGTCACCTTCAACATCTTAATTGCTATTTTTTTTAATTATCTCCGTTGATCGGAGGCTGTGAATTGGTTGGTTTTAACTTTTTCGTGCCCTATTTGGGCAGAAAAGTTTATTTTTTTGATTTCTTAATATGGTTGCTAAACTTTCTTTTTAACTGCGTCATTTCTTTCTTTTCCCTGGGGATTTTGGGTGGTTACTTCCTGTTTGTCATCTTACGTATTTCCTGTGTGGCCTTAAATTTTGTAGTTTTTTTTTAAATTTTATTTTGTTTTGCTTTTTATAACTAGTTTATGTTAATAATCTTATTTTTTCTTGTTGTTTTTTTGTTTATTCATGGGTTTGGGGTTTATTGTGGTTTTTTTTTAATATATATTTTCTGGCTTTTGTTCTGTTGTGTGTGTATTTTAATTGAGTTACCTTTTTTTTTACTTTTTTACTGTTTTACAATTAGCTGATCTTTTTCATATTTATACCTTTTTTTTAGGGAGCGTATACCGAAAGTCATGGGGGTAGTTTTAGCACTTGCTTCTTTCCGGCGGGTCTGCTTTAGATTTTGCCTTGGGGTCTTGGGGCGGGGGGTGGTGGGAGGGGCTTCACGTTTTAGTTTTTTTCTCTTTGGGCTATATACATTATTGAAGTACTGGTTGCGTCCTTTTTCCCGGTATCTTTTGTATGTTCTGTTTCCTCTCCGGGTTCGTGGGTCGAGCCTATCGTCAATCCCCCTCGATGTGGGTTGACTTTAGGATTTATGGAGTCTATTATTAATTTTGTCTCCTGGAATACTAACGGTCTTAATCATCCTATTAAAAGGAAAAAAGTTTTTTAAGTGTTCCGGAGACTTAAAGCACAAATTTTATTTTTACAAGAGACCCATGTACGGAGGGGGGACAGACTACATTTTTTTAAATTCTGGAAGGGCAACAATTTCATTCGAACTCCAATGCTAAGATTCGAGGCATCTCTATTTTTATAGATTCCTCAGTTACTTTTATACAACAGGATATTATTTCTGATCCGAATGGTAGATTTTTATTGGTTAGTGGTTTACTATTTAATAAAAAAGTAGTTTTGGTTAATGTTTATGCTCCTAATATGGATTGTCCGGAATTTTATAAATCATTGTTTAATCAGTTTCCGAATTTGAACGAGTTTTCATTGATCTAGGGCGGAGATCTTAATACCTGTTTGTCTCCAGCTTTGGATCGTTCGGCTCCTTTACGGACCTTACCTAATAAATCTGCAACTTTGATTAACTTTTTCCTTTCTGATTCTGGGTCGACGGACATTTGGCGTTTTCTGCATCCTCAGGAAAAAGATTTTTCCTTCTTTTCACATGTTCATCATTCCTATTCAAGAATTGATTATTTTTTTATTGATTCTCGTCTTATTCCTTCAGTGATTAAATGTGATTATGATTCTATAACCATTTCGGATCATGCTCCACTTAAGCTTTCTATTAAAATTATGGCCAATATACAAAATAATAGACAATGGCGTTTTAATTCGCTGTTGCTTCAGGATTCGGACTTTGTTAACTTTATGAATGAACAGATTGAGCTTTTTTTTACAATTAATCATACAGAGGATATCTCGGTTAACACTCTTTGGGACACTTTTAAAGCCTATATTCGTGGTCAGATTATTTCGTATTCTGCTGCTTTGAGGAAGAAACAGAAGCAGGAGGAGATGCCAATTGTGGACAAGATTAAAGAAATTGATAAGAAATATGTTATGGCTCCTTCTGAGGAGTTATACAAACAAAGAACTGAACTTCAAATGGAACACAGTTTATTAATATCGTCCTCGATTGTAAACCAATTAAAGAAAACAAGAAGTGAATTTTATGTTCACAGTGACAAAATTGGCAAGCTGCTGGCTAATCAATTGAAATCTAATTATGTTAAATCTCAAATCAATCAGATTTATGACCAAAATGATCGATTGATACTGGATCATGTGGGGATTAATCAAACCTTTTGTGATTTTTATTCTTCTTTATATCAATCAGAGTCTCCTCGAGATTCTAAATATATGAATGATTTTTTAGATAAGTTAGACTTCCCTAAGATTTCACAGGATATGTCTTATATATTAGATACTTCCATTACTATGGATGAGATTAAGAATGTTATTTTTTTCTATGAATCTGGGGAAAGCTCCTGGCCCGGATGGGTTTACCGTTGAATTTTATAAATGTTTTGCTTCTTTATTGATTCCTTGGCTCTGTAGGGTCTTTGAGGCTTCTCTGAAACTTGGTAAACTTCCTGAATCTTTTAATAGAGCGTCAATTTCTTTAATACTAAAGAAGGATAAAGACCCTGCTCAATGTGCATCTTATAGACCAATATCTTTATTAAATGTTGATTCTAAAGTTTTTTCTAAGTTATTAGCAAATAGACTAGAAAAAGTACTTTCTTCTATTATTTCGGAAGACCAAACGGGTTTTATTAAAGGTCGTTACTCTTTTTATAATATTCGTACATTGTTAAATATTGTTTATACTCCCTCACAAAATGTTCCTGAGTGTGTTATTTCTTTAGACGCCGAGAAAGCTTTTGATAGAGTAGAATGGCCCTATTCATTTAAGGTGCTTGAAATGTTTAATTTTAGCTTGAAATTTATATCCTGGATTAAACTGTTATATCATTCCCCTGTAGCCTCGGTCCGTACTAACTCTTTAAACTCACCTTTTTTTCCTCTCTTTCGAGGTACTCGACAAGGCTGTCCTCTTAGTCCCCTATTATTTGATATTGCATTAGAACCTCTTGCAATTGCTATTCGAGAATCTTCAAATATTACTGGGATAACTCGGGGATTAAAGTCCCATAAATTATAACTCTATGCTGATGATTTACTGTTATATATTTCTAATCCTGAGAAATCCATTCCTGCTGTTTTAGAGTTATTAGCACAATTTGGTTTTTTTTCAGGTTATAAATTAAATCTTAGTAAGAGTGAACTCTTTCCGATTAATAAACATCTTCCCTTATATTATAAATTTCCATTTAAATTGATTGATAATTATTTTTCTTATCTTGGGATTAAAATTACTTGTAAATATAAAGATTTATTTAAGATTAACTTTTTACCATTAATAGACCATATTATTCAACTTTCATCTAAATGGTTTCCCTTATATTTAACTTTGATTGGTCGTATTAATGCAGTTAAGATGTTTTTTTTGCCAAAATTTTTATATGTGTTTCAGGCATTACCAATTTTTGTTCCAAAATCTTTCTTTGATAAAGTTGACTCTAAAATTTCTTCATTTATTTGGCAGAATAAGAATCCGAGACTGGGTAAAATACATTTACAGAAAGCTAAGAGAGATGGAGGTTTAGCATTACCTAACTTTAGATTCTATTATTGGGCTATTAATATTCGACATATGAAATTTTGGTTACTTGATCAGGATATACTATCTATTCCTAAATGGGTAGCATTGGAACTACAATCTGTTCAGGGTTATACACTTGGCTCTATTTTAGGCTCCTCTCTCCCTTTTGATTCGAAACGCCTTAAGCAGGTCTCTAACCCGATAGTTAAATATGCTTTGCGCATTTGGTTTCAATTCAGAAAATTTTTTGATCTTAATCAATTCGGGTTAGCGATTCCTATTTTAGGTAACATATTTTTTCCTCCCTCTTTTACGGATCGCGCTTTTCAAACCTGGAAGACTAAGGGTATTTTACGGTTTTTGGATTTATTTTTAGATGGTTCCCTTATGTCTTTTGAACAATTATCTAATAAATATAATTTATCAAGAATACATTTTTTTAGATACTTACAAGTTAGAAATTTCCTAAGTACTATACTTTCTTCCTTTCCAATGCTTCCTCCTACATATATTTTAGATTCGATAATTAACCTCAATCCATGTCAGAAAGGTGCATCGGCTATGATTTATAATATTATTATGAAACTTAGGAAAGCTCCATTTGATAAGATTAGGGTAGATTGGGAACAGGAATTGGGGCTTACCATTTCTGTGGATGATTGGGGGCAGATTTTACAATTAGTTAATACTTCCTCTATTTGTGCTAAACATTCCCTAATTCAATTTAAAGTGGTTCATAGAGCACATATGTCCAAAGATAAGTTAGCGCGTTTTTACTCGCATATTAATCCTTTTTGTGATAGATGTTCGGGGCAGATAGCCTCTTTAACTCATATGTTTTGGTCTTGTCCTACTTTGGAAACTTTTTGGAGAGATATTTTTAATATTATTTCTAAGGTATTAAATGTAGCTATCTCTCCTCACTCTATTACTGCTATCTTTGGACTTCCTAAAATTTCTAGTAATCTTTCCCCTTCAGCCCGTAGAATGATCGCATTTCTTACTTTAATGGCGAAAAGGTGTATTTTACAACATTGGAAAGAGCTTAATGCTCCAACTACCTTTTTTTGGTTCTCTCAGACGATTTTATGTTTGAATCTGGAGAAAATTAGAAGCAACCTTTATGATTCTTCATTTAAATTTGAACAGATTTGGGGACCTTTTATTCGATACTTTCATTTAATGTAATACATACCCTTCTTGTTTTTTTTCACTGTTTTTAAAGGAGGTCGGGATTGAGGACGTGATTTTAGGTTTAACTCTGTTTGGTTTCAAGTTAGCCCATTGCTTTGCTTTGCTTTTAGTTAGTTGCACGGTGGGTTTTTTTTTGGGGTTTTTTTTCTTTTTCTTTCCATTGATATATATATAAAATTTAGTATACTATTATGTTATCTTGGTTTTTTATGTTTAAATTACATTGTTTGTAGTTTTTTTTTGGTATTGATACCTTCTGGAATTCTATTATATTTTAACATTGTATTAATGTTTATATGGTTTACCTTTTTGTATACTTATTCAATAAAAAGATTTAAAAAGAAAGAAAGAAAACCTTAAGTGTATATTTAGAAATTACACTACTTGTATACTATATCCACATTATCAGCTCACTATAGAACTGTACATAAAGAAACTGGACCAACAAACCAAAGGTAATGAGTTTGAATCCCACGATAAAAAAGCTGAAATGTTAAACTGGACTATGAACTGATGCGATTTTATTTTCAGATACAGCAGGGTAATAGGCCTTTCTGGTCCAGTGACCAATTACAGCCGCCCAATTACACCTATGTGACCAGTTAACCTACTAATCCATACGTCTTTGCAATGTGGGAGCAAAGAAGGAAACCCATGCAGTCACGGGATGGACAGACAAACTCCTCACAGACAGTGGCGGGAATTGAACCCTGATTGGGGCTGCTGTAAAGTATCACACTAATTGCTACACTACCGTGTTGCTCTGCATGGTTTATGGACAAAAGGGGTTTAGAGGACTACGGGCCAAGCATGGGGAGGTCAATACAATGGTCTTTTCATTAGATGTCATGCCAGGTGGAACCTGGCTTAATCTTCTGCTGCTGTAGCCCATCCACTTCAAGACTGAAGATTCAAGATTCAAAGTTCAAAATTGTTGAATGTCATTTCTAGTACACAAGTGTAAAGGAGAACAAAACAACTGTTACTCTGGATCCGATGCAGCACCAACTCCTTAGAGATAGCGGTGAGAACTGAACTTGGTGACTGGCGCTATAAAGTGGTACTCTCATCACTACAGTATCATCTCACCCCATGTGTAATCTGAAGAACACATGAAAATTGATGCAATGTCCTAGGTACTCACAGCCATACAAAATACATACAAAAACATGTCCATTTATTTTCAATTCTACCATACTATCAATAGCAATCAGCAGTTACTCACTGCTGTGTCTGCTAAAGCCCAAGACACAAACTTGGAAGGAAAGCCAGAGGTTCGGCATCAAAGCGGTGTGAACACAAATATGGCATGATGCACAAGTGACAGAACACAGTTTATGGCTCCAGTTACTGAAGCAGCCAATTTAAAATGGAAAAATAATCCAAAGAATATTTAACAAATGGGACTACGGATTCAGGACACCCCAAGGATTAATTTTATGGACAATGGAGGTCAGTTCTTTCCCAGCCAAACTGACTCATTTTTCCATTACCTACCATATACAGTAACTAAAATTGCATTTTGTTTTTACACAACTTTTCCCACGTCAAGTTCATTTTATTGTGTCACGTACCCCGTGACGGGAATAAAGAACAAGCAGAGATGGAAAACACTCTGGAGTCCAGTATCGCTATAAACTACTAACATTTATTAGTAACTATGCAATACAGTAATATAAATGCAGATAAATCAAACAGGTTAGCAATGATTATATATATATAAGTAAGTATATCAGTAAGTGTGGAAATATATGTATGAAAAAACCAAGCTTCTTTAAGTCTAGGGGTAAAAAGATACAGTCTTACAATGATGAGTAAAGTTCAGTTCAGTTCATGGTATTGAGTTGAGTAGTGATGGAGAGAGAGAGAGAGAGAGAGGGAGAGATTTGAGTCTTCAGGTGAGCTGATGCCATCAATCTTCTCGTTGTCCTTTGAAATCCTTTAAAAGTCACCGACTGCGATTTTAGCAAAGGGGACTGGTTTTCTATGCTGGAGCTATCCCCCAGGCGAGGGTGGACACATGGACAACTCCCCACCAGTCAACCCTCTTCCTCTTTCTACTGCAAGAGCGACTGATCGATCGCCTGATCGATCCCCCAAAACCCACTTTTCCTGCGGGCACAACAATGGTCATTCAGTTTTCAGAACATGTGTCTGAGGTCTATCATCTGACTTCCTATTTTATCTTCTCATGCTGAGCATCAACTGTCATTGAAATAACTACTCCTTCCTCTCTCTGTAAAGAAATGCAAGCAAGCGAACTGTCCTTGAGAAATATCAACACCCTGCCGAAAATCATAACATCAAGTACCCATTAAATAACACTGCCTTCGGTCACCATAGCAACTTACAAGCTGCTCGGTGCCATCTCCAACTCCAACTCAGCAGAAATCCAAAAG
The DNA here is from genome assembly GCF_963921235.1 of Mobula hypostoma. Taxonomy (NCBI): domain Eukaryota; kingdom Metazoa; phylum Chordata; class Chondrichthyes; order Myliobatiformes; family Myliobatidae; genus Mobula; species Mobula hypostoma. The sequence continues at coordinate 3,983,969 of NC_086107.1, forward strand.
TTACTTCCAGTGCCTTAAAGTGACAGTCTAACAGTTAGTCTTTGTCCCTCTCTCTCTTTAACAAACAAGTTGTTGGTGTTAAATAACTCTCTCTCTCTTTTCAAAAGCACAGTTCATAGGGGTAATTCAGGACCCCAACACAATTATCATCTGACTGTAAAAATATACCATAAGACAAAGGAGCAGAAGTTGGCCATTCGGCCTATCGAGTCTGTTCCGCCATTTTATCATGAGCTGATCCGTTCTCCCATTTAGTCCCACTCCCCCGCCTTCTCACCAAAACCTTTGATGGCCTGGCTACTCAGATACCGATCAATCTCTGCCTTAAATACACCCAATGACTTGGCCTCCACTGCCGCCCGTGGCAACGAATTCCATAGATTCACTACCGTCTGACTAAAAAAATTTCTTCGCAGTTCTGTTCTGAATGGGTGCCCTTCATCCTTAAGTCATGCCCTCTCGTACTAGACTCCCCCATCATGGGAAACAACTTTGCCACATTCACTTTGTCCATGCCTTTCAACATTCGAAATGTTTCTATGAGGTCTCCCCTCATTCTTCTAAACTCCAAGGAATACAGTCCAAGAGCGGACAAACTCTCCTCATATGTTAACCCTCTCATTCCTGGAATCATTCTAGTGAATCTTCTCTGTACCCTCTCCAACGTCAGCACATCCTTTCTTAAATAAGGAGACCAAAACTGCCCACAGTACTCCAAGTGAGGTCTCACCAGCGCCTTATAGAGCCTCAACATCACATCCATGCTCCTATACGCTATTCCTCTAGAAATGAATGCCAACATTGTATTCGACTTCTTCACTACCGACTCAACCTGGAAGTTAACCTTAAGGGTATCCTGTACGAGGACTCCCAAGTCCCGTTGCATCTCAGAACTTTGAATTCTTTCCCCATTTAAATAATAGTCTGCCCGTTTATTATTTCTGCCAAAGTGCATAACCATACACTTTCCAACATTGTACTTCATTTGCCACTTCTCTGCCCATTCTTCCAATCTATCCAAGTCTCTCTGCAGACTCTCCGTTTCCTCAGCACTACCAGCCCCTCCATCTATCTTCATATTGTCAGCAAACTTAGCCACAAAGCCATCTATTCCATAATCCAAATCGTTGATGTACAACGTAAAAAGGAGCGGCCCCAACACAGACCCCTATGGAACACCATTGGTAACTGGCAGCCAACCAGAAAAGGATCCCTTTATTCCCACTCTGTTTCCTGCCAATCAGCCAATGCTCTATCCACGTATGTAACTTTCCCGTAATTCCATGGGCTCTTATCTTGTTAAGTAGCCTCATGTGTGGCACCTTGTCAAAGGACTTCTGAAAATCCAAATATACAACATCCACTGCACCTCCCTTGTCTAGCCTACTGGTAATTTCCTCAAAAAATTGTAATAGGTTTGTCAGGCAGGATTTTCCTTTAAGGAATCCATGCTGAGTTCTGCCTATCTTGTCATATGCCTCCAGGTACTCTGTAACCTCATCCTTGACAATCGACTCCAACAACTTCCCAACCACCGATGTCAAGCTAACAGGTCTATAATTTCCTTTTTGCTTCCTTGCCCCCTTCTTAAACAGCGGAGTGACATTTGCAATCTTCCAGTCCTCCGGAACCATGAAGAATCTATCGACTTTTGAAAGATCATCGCTAATGCCTCCGCAATCTCCACAGCTACTTCCTTCAGAACACGAGGGTGCATTCCATCTGATCCAGGAGATTTATCTATCTTTAGACTATTCAGCTTCCTGAGTACTTTCTCTGTCGTAATTGTGACTGCGCACACTTCTCTTCCCTGCCACCCTTGAGTGTCCGATATACTGCTGATGTCTTCCTCAGTGAAGAGTGATGCAAAATACTCGTTCAGTTCCTCTGCCATCTCCTTATCTCCCATTACAATTTCTCCAGCATCATTTTTTATCAGTCCTATATCTACTCTCACCTGTCTTTTACTCTTTATATACTTGAAAAAGCTTTTAGTATCCCCTTTGATATTATTTGCTAGCTTCCTTTCATAGTTAATCTTTTCCCTCCTAATAACCTTTTTGGTTTCCTTTTGTAAGGTTTTAAAAACTTCCCAATCTTCTGTCTTCCCACTAATTTTTGCTTCCTTGTATGCCCTCTCCTTTGCTTTAACTTTGGCTTTGACTTCTCTTGTCAATCACGGTTGCATCCTTTTTCCATTTGAAAATTTCTTCTTTTTTGGAATATACCTGTCTTGCACCTTCCTCCCTTCTCGCATAAACTCCAGCCACTGCTGCGCTGCTGTCTTTCCCGCCAGTGTCCCTTTCCAGTCAACTTTGGACAGCTCCTCTCTCATGCCACTGTAATTTCCTTTACTCCACTGAAATATCGACACATCAGAATTCGGCTTCTTTTTTTCAAATTTCACAGTGAACTCAATCATGTTATGATCACTGCCTCCTAAGGGTTCCTTCACCTCAATCTCTCTAATCACCTCCGGTTCATTACACAATACCCAATCCAGTACAGCTGATCCCCTAGTGGGCTCAGCAACAAGCTGTTCTAAAAAGCCATCTCGCAGACATTCTACAAATTCCCTCTCTTGAGATCAAGTGCCGACCTGATTTTCCCAATCTACTCGCATGTTAAAATCCCCCACAATTATCATAACACTGCTCTTCTGAAAAGCCTTTTCTATTTCCTGTTGTAATTTGTAGTCCACATCCCTGCAGCTGTTTGGAGGCCTATAAATAACTGCCATCAGGGTCTTTTACCCCTAGCTCAACCCATAAAGATTCTGCACCTTCCGATCCTATATCACCTCTTTCTAATGATTTAATGTCATTTCTTACCAATAAAGCTACACCTCCCCCTCTGCCTACCTTCCTATTCTTCCAATACACCGTGTACCCTTGGACATTCAGCTCCCAGAGATATGCATCCTTTAGCCAGGTCTCTGTGATGGCCACAATATCATACCTGACAATCTGTAGCTGTACAAGATCATCCACCTCATTCCTTATGCTGCGTGCATTTAAGTATAACACCTTAAGACCAGTATTTGGTACTTCTCGCTTTACAAATTTGACCTATCTTTCCTGACATCTTTACTGCTCACTATCTTAGATTTATTTCTGTTTTCCCCTTCCTCCGCTCTGTCATTCCGTTTCCCATCCCCCTGCCAAATTAGTTTAAACCCTCCCTAACTGCTCTATTAAACTTTCCCGCCAGGATATTGGTCCCCTTCGGGTTCAGGTGTAAACTGTCCTTTTTGAGCAGGTCATACTTCCCCCAGAAGAGATCCCAATTATCCACGAATCTGAAGCCCTGCCCCCTACACCAGTCTCTCAGCCATGCATTCATCTGCCTGATTACCTACTATTCTTGCCTCTCTAGCATGTGGCACAGGTAGCAATCCCGAGATTACTACCCTGGAGGTCCTACTTCTCAGCTTCCTTCCTAACTCCTGGAAGTCTCTCTTCAGGACCTCCTCCTTTGTCCTATCTATGTCATTGGTACCAACATGTACCAAGACAACTGGCTGCTCACCCTCCCCCTTCAGAATATTCAGGACCTGATCCGAGACATCCCGTACCCTGGCACCAGGGAGGCAACACACCATGCGGGTATCTCTAGCAGGTTCACAGAATCTCCTGTCCGTTCCCCTGACTATGGAATCCCCTACGACTACCGCATTTCTCTTCTCCCTCCTTCTCTCCTGCACAACAGCGCCAGGCTCAGTGCCAGAGACCCGGTCACCGTGGGCGTCCCCTGTCAGGTCATCCCCCTCAACAGCATCCAGAACAAGATATTTGTTGCTGAGGGGGACAGCCACAGGTGTGCTCTCCACTATCCGGGCATTTCCCTTCCCTCTCTTCACAGTGACCCAGTTTTCTGACCTCTGTAGCCTAGGGATGACTACCTCCCTGTAGCTCCTGTCTATCACCTCTTCACTTTCCCTGATAAGCAGGTTATCAAGCTGCAGCTCCAGATCCCTAACACAGTCTCTGTAATACCATGGGCTCATTTTGCCTCATGTGGGGCCTTGTTCAAGGCCTTGAGAAAATCCAAGGAAACAAGATCTACTAACTCTCCTCCGTCTATCCCATCTGTTATTTCTTCAAAGAAGTTCATTAGATTCATCAGACAAGATTTTCCCTTAAGGAAACCATGCTGACTTTGTCCTACTTTATCAAGTGTCATCAAGTACCCTGAAAAATCATCCTTAATACTGGACTCCAATATCTTACCAACCGCTGAAGTCAGGCTAACTGGCCTACAAATTCCTGTTTTTTGCCTCTCTCACCTCTTAAAAAAATGGAATGACTATCTCTTTTGTCTTGCTAACAATGAAATGCTGGCCACGTTATCTGCTTGAAGAGTAGAGTATCCCAGAATGCTAACTTTACAGCCTTACATCTTAAACACGAGGAATTCTGCAGATGCTGGAAATTCAAGCAACACACATCAAAGTTGCTGGTGAACGCAGCAGGCCAGGCAGCATCTATAGGAAGAGGTATAGTCGACGTTTCAGGCCGAGACCCTTCGTCAGGACTAACTGAAGGAAGAGCTAGTAAGAGATTTGAAAGTGGGAGGGGGAGCGGGAAATCCCAAATGATAGGAGAAGACAGGAGGGGGAGGGATGGAGCCAAGAGCTGGATGGGTGATTGGCAAAAAGGATATGAGAAGATCATGGGACAGGAGGCCCAGGGAGAAGGAAAAGGGGGAGGGGGGGAAAAGCCAGAGGATGGGCAAGGGGTATAGTCAGAGGGACAGAGAGAGAAAGAAGAGAGAGAGAGAAAGAATGTGTGTATATAAATAAATAACGGATGGGGTACGAGGGGGAGGTGGGACATTAGCGGAAGTTAGAGAAGTCAATGTTCGTGCCATCAGGTTGGAGGCTACCCAGACGGAATATAAGGTGTTGTTCCTCCAACCTGAGTGTGGCTTCTTCTTTACAGTAGAGGAGGCCATGGATAGACATATCAGAATGGGAATGGGATGTGGAGTTAAAATGTGTGCCATATCAGAATGGGAATGGATTTTAATTCACACATCACGACAACTCAAGCACATTTAAATGCTTTTATTAGTAAGAATATAATTTCTGTTTTAAAAGTATTTACAAATGGTTACTATGAATGTTAATATAAGCGATGCCAAGTCATTGAAAGGCACTTGATAAATTCTTCATTTCTTCACTGATGTTGCTCACAGTGTGTCCTTTCTGTCTTTAAATTTTGTTCTTCACAGAGGCATCTGGTAAAGCCTCTTCACCACTCTCGTCACCTTGACTCGATGCACATAACGTCAGAGAAGCTCACCAGCTGCTGTTTTTCAAAGTAAACACTCTCCAATGAATTGGGTAGTGGATTTTGATTGGAGTGGTACTGTTCAGTACCTGTACGATCATATCTCAGAACCTGCGATCCACCCTCGACACAGGTGTATGGGCTGCCATTCTCTGTTCCAAAAAATTGATGAAGGTCTGGGAGAACACAGATTATCTTCTGCACCATCATGAACACCAACCAACCTGGAACTCTCATGGTGTTGATTTCTAGCACTCAGGAGTGACATTGCTGAGTCTGACTGCAGAAACTGGAGTTGTTGCTGCTATCTATTGGGGGAAGCTGAATTGTGTGACATAGTTACACATCAACAATGGTTGACAACTAGATGAACCAAATGACTAAATATGGGCAGATATAACGTTAATGTCCTAATATGATGAAGCCATCATTACAACGACCATATTTGAGCACTGTGTTTATCCTCCCCTCAATAAATAGCAGCAACAACTCCAGTTTCTGCAGTCAGACTCAGCAATGTCACTCCTGAGTGCTAGAAATCAACACCATGAGAGTTCCAGGTTGGTTGGTGTTCATGATGGTGCAGAAGATAATCTGTGTTCTCCCAGACCTTCATCAATTTTTTGGAACAGAGAATGGCAGCCCATACACCTGTGTCGAGGATGGATCACAGGTTCTGAGATATGATCGTACAGGTACTGAACAGTACCACTCCAATCAAAATCCACTACCCAATTCATTGGAGAGTGTTTACTTTGAAAAGCAGCAGCTGGTGAGCTTCTCCGACGTTATGTGCATCGAGTCAAGGTGACGAGAGTGGTGAAGAGGCTTTACCAGATGCCTCTGTGAAGAACAAAATTTAAAGACAGAAAGGACACACTGTGAGCAACATCAGTGAAGAAATGAAGAATTTATCAAGTGCCTTTCAATGACTTGGCATCGCTTATATTAACATTCATAGTAACCATTAGTAAATACTTTTAAAAAAGGAAATTATATTCTTACTAATAAAAGCATTTAAACGTGCTTGAGTTGTCGTGATGTGTGAATTAAAATCCATTCCCATTCTGATATGTCTATCCATGGCCTCCTCTACTGTAAAGATGAAGCCACACTCAGGTTGGAGGAACAACACCTTATATTCCGTCTGGGTAGCCTCCAACCTGATGGCACGAACATCGATTTCTCTAACTTCCGGCTAATGCCCCGCCTCCCCCCATACCCCATCTGTTATTTATTATATATACACACGGATTCTTTCTCTCTCTCTCCTTTTTCTCCCTCTGTCCCTCCGACTATACCCCTTGCCCATCTTCTGGGGTTTTCCCCCCTCTCCCTTTTCCTTTTCCCTGGGCCTCCTGTCCCATGATCCTCTCATATCCCCTTTGCCAATCACCTGTCCAGCTCTTGTCTCCATCCCTCCCCCTCCTGTCTTCTCCTATCATTTTGGATCTCCCCTTCCCCTCCCACTTTCAAATCTCTTACTAGATCTTCTTTCAGTTAGTCCTGACGAAGGGTCTCGGCCCGAAAAGTCGACTGTACCTCTTCCTATAGATGCTGCCTGGCCTGCTGCGTTCACCAGCATTTTTTGTGTGTGTTGCTTGAATTTCCAGCATCTACAGATTTCCTCGTGAAATGTGTTTTAAATGTTGTTCCCAGCTCTACCATTTCTCTGGGACAAATACACTGTTAATTGCAAGATCTTTAACAGATCCACGTCCATAATTCATTGAAAGTGGACGTACAGGCTGATTTAGAAGATGTATCTTTTATAAGTTGAGGCATTGAGTTCAAGAGTCGGGAAGTTATTTGGCAGCTTTTAAAACTCTGGGCTACATTCGGAGTATTGCATTCGATTCTGATCACTCAATATTCAAGTCTGGCTATTGTCATTGTTCAGTAAACAGGTGTTAAGTAGAATGATTGCCTCGGATCTGATGCAGCATAAACAAAAAAAATGACAGCAATTCTACAAAACATAATGTACAAGTAACTATTGAGTGTGGCTGTATGTACTTAATAGGTATAAATTACAGGCATAGATTAGTTTATACACATAGACTGATGGTATCCACATAAAGTGACGCTAGGTGCAGGAGTATCTGAACATCAGGTAACTGACTGGAAATGACAAAGTGACAGGAGGAACTCTTGTCGGTAGCAGCAGGAAATATGACATATGAAAACAGTAGGATAGTGACTGTGCAACACACGCAAAATGCTGGATGAACTCAGGGCAGGTGGCATCAATGGAAAAGAGTACAGTCGATGTTTCGGCCAGAAACATCAACTGTTTACTGTTTTCTGTAGATGCTGCCTGGCCTGCTGAGTTCCTCCAGCATTTTGTGTGTGTTGCTTGGATTTCTGGCATCTGCAGATATTCCCCACTGTCTGATAGCACAGTGACTGTACCAGTGTAGGCATGAGGTCTGCAATGTAACCGTAAAGTGACGGGGGGGGGGGGGGTTGTCTCTGAGGAGCTGCATCTCAGTGCACCTGGCGCAGATGTGGCCATCAGGGAGGCTGGAGCTCTCCCAGGATTCCCACATCTGACACCCTGAACAAAGCACTAACCCTGCAGGCATGCTATCTAATTCTACAGGAATGAAACAGGAAAAATAAGTCTACTCACCCACTTACCTCGCCAAACAAACAAACTTTTTAAACCGTTAGCTCGTACCGTTAGCTGTGTGAGAGAGACCTGCTGCTCCAGTCTGCCCGGGCCAATTGGCGAATGTGGGGGGGGGGGAGGAGGAGAAAAAAAAAGAGTTGGTGCTTTGCTCTCGCCTGTTCCCATTTACCGCCGAAGCCCCTTGAAGCCAAAGCCCTACACTCTGCTCCCACTCACTCCGTTGCCCGCTGTATAGGGTGGTCTCCTTTTTAAACTCTCCGCACTGTCCTGTTGACGTCACGCGCCTGCGCAGTCTCGTCCTCCTTGCACTCGAAGATGTTTTTTTAAAAAACTGCCTTCCTTCAGAATTCAGCTCCCACGACGCTCTGTAGTCCTTATCCAAAAGAGAGCCGTTGGCAGCAACCTGCCTTTTTAAACTCTCTGCGCTGTCCTGTTGACGTCATGCACCTGCGCAGTCTCGTCCTTCTTGCACTCAAAGAAGTTTTTTTAAAAAACTGCCTTCCTTCAGAATTCAGCTCCCACGACACTCTGTAAGTCCCAATCCAAAAGAGAGCCGTTGGCAGCAACCTGCCTTTTTAAACTCTTTACAACCAAACAAACAAGGTTCCTCTGGATCATGGTGCACCCAAAGATCATACACAGCACATAAACCAAAATATTCCCACAAATAAGCTAATAAACTACATGTAGTGTGCAACAGGTAAGCAATAGTCAGATCACTCTCCTAATGATGAGATCTCGGTGGTGGCAGGGTATTCATTAATCTCACAGCCTGAGGGAAGAAGCTGTTACCCAGTCTGACAGTCCTAGTCCTGATGTTCCTGTACCTCCTTCCAGATGGTAGTGGGTCAAAGAGATTGTGGAATGGGTGGTAAGGACCCTGGACAATGCCTTGGACCCTTCATCCTCCCATAAATATAATTTTTTTGAGAAACTGCTGGTTTTAATAGAAGTTCAAAGTTCAAAGTAAATTTATTACCAAAGTAATTATATGTCATCATATACAACCCTGCAGACATTCACAGTAGACCAAAGAAATACAACAGAATCAATGAAAAACTACACACAAAAACTGACAAGCGGCCAAAGTACAAAATAAAACAAACAGTGAAAATAGAAAATAAATATGTAATACTGAGGACATGAGTTATAGAACACTTGAAAGTGAGTCTATAGGTTGTGGAATCAGTTCAGTGTTGAGGTGAGTGAAGTTATTATCCACCTTGGTTAGGGAGTCCGATAGTTGTAAACGCTCCCAAACCTGGTAGTGTGGGACCTAAGGCAGAAGTTAGAGGAGTGGCAAAAGCCAGCCAAGAAAGCAACTTTCTGACTGGTACTCACTTCTCAGAATTTACGTGCTTAACATCAGAGTCAGAGTTACACAGCATGGAAACAGCCCCTTCAGCCCAACACACCCATGCCGACCACGAAGTCTATCTGGGTGACACCCATTAGCCTGTGTTTGGTCCATTTCCTAAGCCTTTTCTATCCAGGTACCCGTCTAAATGTCTCTTCAACATTGTAATAGTACCCAGCACTACAGCTACTCTGACGAATTATTTAATATAAACAATACCCTTTGAAAAATTGCCCTCAGATTCCCTTCACATCATTCCCTCGCACCTTAAATCTATGTCCTCTGGTTTTAGACTCTGCTACCCTGGGAATAAGACTGTGACTATCCACCTAATTATGCTCCTCATGATTTTCAGATTCAGACTTATTTATCATGTGTACAATAATGTGCAAAAGTCTTAGGAACTCTAGGTTTTTTTTATATACATTTTGTTTTAGATGGTTATTTTTTATCTTCTGTATTAGTGTGTCAGTTAGAGCAAATTTTAGATTTCCAAACCTACATCTTCCAAACATTAAATGTTACAGAGAATTATTTGTATTTCATTAAAGAAAGTAACATATTAAGTAACAGACCACTGTTCAAATAAAAACCTGTTTACTTTCTAGGTATAATGCCCAGTGAATGATGAAACAAAGATAACAAACAGGATGCTAACGATCACACACACGAGGATCAATGACTTTCAGTCAGGTCCATGAACAACATTTAATAAGCAGAGTTTCACTGCAGATTTCTCCAAGTTGGACAATCAATGTGAGGAAGTGCATAAGAGCTAGCTTTCAGTCAGGAAGGCCATCAAGATTTTGCAGGCAACGCTTCACAGCAGATTCTCTGAGTTGAGTGATCAAACAGCAAGAGGCATTCATTAGAAAGGGCCAGTAAAAATAGCAAAGGTGCAAGCAGAGCAGTCATTCTTCCAGTTTGGTTCCTCAAACTTCAGCAAGACCTGGCTTAGGTGAGGTTAAGTATTTGGTAAATTTCTCTCTCCCTGTCCTTATTTCTTCATTCCTCATCTGTTAAAGCATAGTAGTTTAGTGAGGATGGCTCCAGAGGCAGTGTTTCGTACTGTGTGTGGGAAGTGAGAAGTCTGGGAGACCTCCAGTCTCTCGGATAAACACATCTGCACCAGGTACACCAAGCGGCAGCTCCTGACAGAACGTATTAAGAAACTGGAGCTACAGCTCCAAATCCTTCAACTGATACGGGAGAATGAGGTGGTGATAGACAGGAGCGACAGGGAGGTAGTTACCCCTAGCCTGCAGGAGACAGGCAACTTGGTGACTGTCAGGAGAAGGAAGGGAACTGCACAGCCAGTGCAGAGTACACCTGTGGCCATTCCCCTCAATAATAAGTATACAACTTTAGATACTATTGAGGGGGACAACCTATCAGGGGGAGCCACAGTGACCGGGTCTCTGGCACCGAATCTGGTGCTGTGGCTCGGAAGAGCAGAGAGGTGAAGAGGACTGCAGCATTGTTAAGATTCTCTACTTTGAGAAACAGAGACGCGGTTCCGTGTGCACGATGGACACTCAAATGGTATGTTGCCTCCCTGGTGCCAGGATCAGGGATGTCTCAGATTGGGTCTATGGCATTCTCAAGGGTGAGGGTGAGCAGCCACAAATCTTGGTGCATGTTGGCAAAAATGACATAGGTAGACAAGGTGAGGAGATCCTGAAGAGAGATTTTAGGGAGCTAGGTGGAAAGCTGAGAAACAGGACCTCCAGGGTAGTAATCTCTAAATTGCTGCTTGTGCCTGTAAGGATAGGAATAGGATGATTTGGAGGGTGATTGCCTGGCTGAGGAACTGGTGCAGGAAGCAGGGGTTCAGATTTATGCATCTTGGGATTTCTTCTGGGGAAGCTATGATCTGTACAAAAGGAACGGGTTACACCTGAACCACAGGGGGTCTAATATCCTTGTGGGCAGGTAGTCTAAAGTTGTTAGGGAGGGTTTAAACTAATTTGGCAGGGAATGGGGACGGGAGTGATAGTGCTGTAGAAGGAATCAAACTGGGTGAAGAACAGCCAAACTAAATGGTGAGTGTGTGGCAGATGTGACAGTTAATCTTCAAATCATTAATTCTTACACCATGACACGATTGAGCATAGCAACAGGACACAAGGTGGTCATTCTGCATCAGCAAGGTCTCTCCCAAGTAAAAATTTTGCAGCAGACAGGAATTTAAAGATATGCTGTCCAAACTCGTCTGAAGAAGTACAAAATCCAGCACTACTACAAGGTTTGAACTCAAAGAAACCACTGGAACCCAAGTACACTCCTCTACAGTCCGGAAAAGTCTAACATTAGTGGTCTTAATAGAAGAGTTGCTGCCAGAAGTCCCTTCCTCCAAAGTGGAAACAAAGCCAAGAGACCTACCTTTGAACAAAAACACAAGGACTGAGGTGCTGAACAATGGCACCAAGCGCGCTGGACAAGTCAAAATTTGAAAATTTTGGCTCAAACAGAATCAGTTTGTCCACAGTAGAGTTGGAGAGTGCTACGTGAATGAGTGTCTGCAGCCAACAGTGAAGCACGGAGGACATTCCTTGCAGGTTTGGGACTGCATTTCTGCAAGTGGAGTTGCTGATCTGGTCAGAACTAATGGAATCTTCAATGCTGAGAAGTACAAGCAGATTCTCTTCCACCACGCAATACCATCAGGGAGGTGCCAGATCAGTCCCAACTTCATTCTGCAGCAGGATATTGATCTCAAGTACATGACCAGGGTCATGAAGAACTACCTCAGTGAAATGAAGAACAAGGAGTTCTGCGACAGATGGTGTGGCCTCCACAGAGCCCTGATCTCCACATCATCAAAGCTGTCTGGTATTACCTGGAGAGAAAGAAGCAAGCGAGACAGCCAAAGTCTGCAAAAGAACTGAGACAAGTTCTCCAAGATACTTGTAATAACCTACCCGCCAATTTTCTTATAAAACTGCACTACAGTGTACCTAAGATAATTGATGCAGTTTTAAAGGCAAAGGGTGGTCACACCACACAGTTGATTTGATTTAGCTTTTTTTTTACTGTTTGCTGCTCTCCATAGAATTTTTTTTGATATATGAAAATTATTTTTGAAAGCATCTTCATTTCACAGATTTTTTTACATTTGCCAAAGACTTTTGCCAAGCACTGTACAACCAAACATACAGTGAAGTGCAGTGTTTGCATTAACAACCAACACAACCTAAGGATGCTCTGGAGCCAGTCTGCAAGTGTCACCACACACTCGTGTCAACACAGCATGCTCACAATGTTCAGAAGAACAACACAGAACACAACAAAAAAACTCAAATTTCAAAGTCAATTTATTATCAAAGTACATATATGTCACCATATACAATCCTTAGTTTTTTTTCTTGTGGGGATACTCAATAAATCTACAGAATAGTAACCATAACGGAAACAGAATCAATGAAAGACCACCCAACTTGGGCATTCAATCGGAGATCAGAAGGCAACAAACTATGCAAATTCAAAAAAAAGGGGGAGAAAAGGAAATAATAATAAGCAATAAATATTGAAAATATGAGATGAAGAGTCCTTGAAAGTGAGTAGCTTGGTTTGGGGAACATTTCCATGATAGGCAAGTGAAGTTGAGTGAAGAGCCTTCAGGTTGAGAGGTAGTAACTGTTTCTGAACCTGATGGTGAGAGTCCTGATGGCAGAAGCGAAAAGAGAGCATGGCCTGGGAACACAACAAGCAACAAAACAACAGCAAAAATGTCTTGTACCTCCCTCCCAACCACACACATACACAGCCCTCCAACCTTAAGACAGGTCACCTCCAACCTCCAGAAGACACACACATTCATAAACTTTGGGCTTCACCTTCCCCAGTGGACTCAGAGCTCCAGCTATAGGGCTGAGGCATCCAGTATTTAAACCTCTGTAAGGTCATCCCTTAGCCACCGATATGCCAACGGTAAGGAAAATCCCAACGTATCTTTTTAACTCAAGCTGTCTAGTCCCAGTAACATCCTCATGAATTATTTCCACCCTTTGCATCTTAATGGCATCCTTCCTATCACTGTGTGACTGCTTCACCACCGAAGCCCTCTGTAAGTCAAGGCAGTATGATATGGAGAGCAAGCTATTGCCCATGCAGCAGGCTCCCACTCTCTATGCAGCTTATGAATCCAAAGGAACGTTTGAGACTGATACAGCTTGACACCAATGGCATTGTAGGAGTTGCCAGTCAGTGCTGAACTCAATGCTGGACTGCCTTAGGGACTCCAGCTCCAGAATCTTCCTCGGGGTTTACTCCCGAAGTCTTTCCCATGGGGGGGGTGGGTATAACTGCAAGGCAGCAGCGATTTGAGATCAGAGTTTTCCTTCACCAAGATGAGCTACCAATCATGGTTGACGAACCCTATCTGCCCAAAGTGACTGGTTTTATGGCGCCTTTGCCCCTTCTTCTGTCAGTAGAAAGAGTTCCACTGGGCTTGGTAGCTGAGGCGCACATGATGAACAAGAGCTGGACTTGGCTGTCAGAGTCTATCTCAGATGCATGCCATTGGAAGATTTTAATAGGTAGTGGGAGCTTATCCCTACTGCCATGGTTGGCTATAACAACCTTAAGGAACCTCAGAACCCACAAGTAGAGATACAACATGATATCCCACTCCTATCCTCAATGTTGTGACTGATGAAGGCAAGCATGCCACAGATTGTCATTTGAGTGCTAGGGCGATCAAAAGAAATGAAATTGCCTGAACTAAAAGTTCCTCACTATTAACAACTCTGCCATGAATGGTCCCAAGTACATTATCAAAGTATGTAGCAATTATACAACCTTGAGATTTGCCTGCTTACAGGCAGCCACAAAGCAAGAAACCTGAAAGAGCCCAATTAAAAATAGACCAACACAAGATGCACAGAGGAAAAAGAAAGAAAAACACAAATAATGCAAACAATGAAAGCAAGCAACAGCATTCTGAACCAAACTGAGTCCATAGACCCAGAGCCGGAGTAGGCCCATAGCCTCGATTTCAAGTTCATCATATAATGGGGCAAGGAGCCACAAAGCTCGCAGACACGGAGTGCATAGCAACCTGAGCAGCCTCACAGCCTCAGCGCCATGAGAAGATGAGTGAAAGAGCCAGGGAAAATCGGCCTGACCCTCACCTCCAGTCCCGACACCCTGTCTTTCCAGACTGTCTGGGCTGGCGTATAAATCGACCAAGCACCAGGTTGTGCCTCGCTCTAGAATCCAGGCTCCGCAGCAACGATATACTCTGGTCCTAGACCTCGCCACCCAGCCTGAAGACATTCTCAAATCAGCTTGGCACTTAAAGCAATTCAACCTCACTCCCGGTTTTGATGGACAGGCACTGAGACTCCTCCACCACGCCTCCTCTACTAATCACTCACTCCAGCTCCACTCCCAAGTCTGACTCCGAAACCGTCTCAAACACATTCCACTCTGACTTTGCATCGCACCAGCACAGCTCATTCCTCAAGTCCGCTTCACCTTCCCTTGCTTCTTCATTGTTTGCAGTGATAATTTACCACAATTTACCTCAGAAAATATGTTATTAGTAATGTTTTTAGTCATATTCCTAGCCTTTTGAACTACCAGTAAGCTGCCATCCAATGTCAGCTTAAACTCAAGGCTGGCTGCAAAATAACAGGGGTTGGGCATAGGGCTAGCGACCCCATACCGAAAGAATTCAGAGCTACAAAAACATCAACAGAAGCTCCAAAGACCTCACCCCTGGGAGAGGAAGCATACACCACGAAGGTGGGTTACACTGGAAGACACTGAAAATCTTGGCCTGGGCAAAGGTCTCTGGCAAGCTGCTGTCAGTGGCCTCTGCCCCAGTAGGGGTGAGGGGTTTAAGTAAATAACTTTGAATCCTACTATGCTGCTCTATGAGATGCAAACTTTTACAATCAATATTTCACAATCAGACTTGTGTATATATAAAAATGCATTTTTTTGAACATTAACAAACATTTTGTTCATATTCAATGCAAACACTCAAGGGTTGGCGAGTTAAACCAAGGGACTTAAAACCTCTTGCTTCCTACCTCTCAACTGTTCTTCTCCTAAGTGCACAAGGAGAAAAATAGAACAAGTACTGAGGTCAATAAAACCTGAATGCTTCTTTCATAGCAAACAGTATCTCACTGAAAGAATAGTCCACCAAAGAAAAGCAATAAAATGTGTGAGATGTTGCTGCAGAGAAAGAAATGAATCATCTGAATGATCAATGTCACAAGTCAAAAAGCCTCAGAGCAGAATTTGGCCAATCAGCCCATCAGATCTTCTCTACCATTTCATCATGGCTGATTTATTATCCCTCTCAACCCAATTTGCCTGCCTTGTCCCTGTAAACCTTTGTTGCTCTGACTGATTAAGAACCCATCAACCTTTGCTTTGCATATACTTGATGATTTTAAGAACGTTCTTGAAATTAAGAGTTCTGGCACAAGGTACAGAGAGCACATATAAACATACAGTCACACAAAAAATAATAATCTAGCCCAAGTCCCTAAGTAGCATGAGCTATATGTTGTCCTGGAGCCACGATGCTGGAAAAACTCGGCAGGTCAGGCAGCATTCCTGGACATCATAAAGGGCTTCAACCAAAATGTCCACTGTTTATTCCTCTCCATAGATGCTGCCTGATCTGCCAAGTTCTTCCAGCATTTTCTGTTATGTTACTCAAGATTTCCAGCATCTGCAGTCTCTCGTGTTCTTGAACTTAAGAGTCCGTTTACCAAAATATTCATGAAATATTAATTGACAATAATTTCAGCCCTCTAAGTGCATCACTATCAGAAACATTTTTCATTGCTACCATCAAGAGGAGGTACAGGAGCCTGAGGAGCCTCAATGTGTAGGGAACAGTTTTGTCTCCTCTGTCATCAGATTTCTGAACAGACCATGAAACCCATGAACACTACCTCACTTCTTTGCACTACTTATTTTTTTGAAAAAAGATACACACTCAGTGGCCACTTTATTAGGTGCCGCATGTAAAAAATAAAGTGGCCTCTGAGTGCATGTTCATGGTTTTTCACTGCTGTAGCCCATCCACTTGAAAGGTTCGATGAGCATTCACAGATGCTCCTCTGCACACCACTATTGTAACACATGGTTATCTGAAATTACCATTGCCTTCCTGTCAGCTTAAACCACCAGTATTGGCCATTCTCCTCTGACCTTTCTCATTAACAAGGCATTTTCACCCACAGAAATGCCATTCACTAGGTGCTTCCTGTGTTTTGTACAATTCTCTATAAACTCTGGAGAGAACCTCAATCATGTTTTGCATGAAAATCCCAGAGGATCAGCAGTTTCTGAGAAACTGAAACCACCCCAACTGGCACCAGCAATCATTCCAGGGTCAAAGTCACTTAGAACACATTTCTTCCCATTCTGATGTATGGTCTGAACAATGATGGAACCTCTTGACCACGTCTGTCCTGTGCGCTGCTGCTACTTGATTGGCTAATTTGCATAATTGAGCAAGAGTGCATGTGTGCCTAATAAAGTGGCCACCAAGGGTCCATTTCTTGGAGCAGCTTATTGTGGACTGCAGTCATCTGTGGCTGCACGTGATGAGGACTGCTGCATGCTAGTTCTTGAAGAGATGTGGCTCTAGGACAACATTCCATGCACCATCAATCTACAGGCCATGTCACAGATACTCAGGGCCTTGGGCCATTTTCTATTTTTTGTGACTATGTTTTTCTGCTTTCATAATTATACATGCTATATGTGTTTTGTTGAATATGTGACGACTGGTGGTGTGTTTTGCAACTTGCAAACGAAACAGAGGAATGCTGTTTCGTTTGGCTGTATTCTTGTGTATGGTAGAATGACAATTGAACTTGCATATTGCACTGTACTGCTGCCACAAAACAAACATGTCTGTAACACCAAACTTGATTTTGATTCAAAGCTGAAGTCATGTTTGCACAATGTTAAAAAGTAGGCAAAGTCCTTGAAAATGTTGGCAGTCATAGGTTCAATCTCGTATTGTGAGACTCTGCGGGTTAGTAACATTATTATGGGAAAAGGCCCGAGGGTGATACTGTTACTGTGGTAAACCAAAGAAAGCCAAATCTTGGATTATTCATGTGCATGCTATGTTTGAAGGATGGTTCTGGGCCATCATGGATACCACACACCACCAAGATTTGGGTACACGCTTCATCCCGGTGGCTAACCATTTTAATTCCTCTGCCCATACCCATTCCACATCCACGGTCACAATGAGGCCAGTCTCAGCTTGTATGAGCAACACCTCATATTCCGTCTGGGTAGCCTCCAACCCAACAATATGAACATCCATTTCTCTACCTTCCAGTAATATCTACCGCTCCTCCCTCTCTCTTTTACTATTCTCCATTCTTGTTCCCCTCTTACTTCTTCTCACCTGCCCACTACCTCCCTCTGGTGCCCCTCCTCCTTCCCTTTCTCCCATGGTCCACTCTTCCCTATCAGATTCCTTCTTTAGCCCTTTACATTTTCCACCTATCACCCCCAGCTTCTGATTTCATCCCCCCTCTCCCACACAATCACCCTCCAGATTGTACTCCTTCCCCTCCCCCCACCTTCTTATTCTGGCTTCCTCCCCTTTCCTTTCCAGTCCTGATGAAGGGACTCAGCCCGAAACATCAAACCTTTGCTCTTCTCCATAGATGCTGCCTGACCTGCTGAGGTCCTCCAGCATTGGTGCATGTCACGCTGGGTATATTTATTTTCATCAACAACCAGTATTCCTATTTGGGTGCCATGTAGAAATATCCATCCATAGTTACATTTTAAGGCAATGAATCAGTGACCAGGAGACAGGTAACATAGGTACAACTGAAAAACTGAACTTGCTTCATTTTTAAAAATCCGGTCTGCAACTCTCCAAAGACTACTGATTTTTTAATTTCAAGATATAGCACAGAACAAGGCCTTCTGGCCCACTGCGTGGCCCAACAATCGACCAATTTAACCCTAGCCTAACCCCACAACAACTTACAATCAATTAACCTACTAACCTGTATGTCTTTAGACTGTGGGAGGAAACAGGAGATAGTTGACTTAACCTTCAGTAAGGACCTCCAATGCACTCTGTCAAAGCAATGGCAAGCTCCTGAATCACAGAGTGGTCAGAGCACCAAAACAGAGCATTCAGCCTATCAATCTGTACCAATCCCAGATGGTCCCAATGCCCTGCAAGTTCTCTTTGCAGATACTTACCTTGCTTCCTTTTATATGCCACAATTGATTCTCACAGCACTACTACCCCTTGGCTGTGCCAGACAATAACAGAGAATAGTTTTGTAAAGAGATTTAGCTTAATTGGTCACATATACATCGAAACATTGAAGCAGTGAAAAATATCATTTTGCGTCAATGACCAACACAGTCAGAGGATGTGCTGGGGCAGCCTGCAAGTGTCGCCATGCTTCCAGCGCCAACAAAGCATGCCCACAGCTTAGACCATAAGATCTAGGAGCAGAAGTAGGTCATTTGGCCCATTGAATCGCTCCGCCATTCAATCATGGACTGATCCAATTCTTTCAGTCCTCCCCACTCCCCTGTCTTCTCCCCATATCCTTTGATGCCCTGGCTAATCAAGAACCTATCTATCTCTGCCTTAAATGCATCCAATGACTTGGCTTCCACAGCTCTCTGACTAAAGTAATTTCTCCACATCTCTGTTCTAAATGGACGTCCTTCAAACCTGAAGTCGTGCCCTCTTGTCCTAGACTCCCCTACCATGGAAAATAACTTTGCCATGTCTAATTTGATCAGGCCTTTTAACATTCAGAATGTTTCTATGAGATCTTCCCTCATTCTCCTGAACTCCAGGGAATACAGCCCAAGAGCTGCCAGACGTTCCTCATACGGTAACCCTTTCATTCCTGGAATCATTCTTGTGAATCTTCTCCGAACCTTCTCCAATGTCAGTATATCCTTTCTAAAATAGGGAGGCCAAAATTGCACACAATACTCTGTGTGGTCTCATGAGTGCCTTAAGATCCTCAATATCACATCCCTGCTCCTGTATTCTATACCTTTAGAAATGAACGGCAACATTGCATTTGCCTTCTTCACCACCGACTCAACCTGGAGGTTAACCTTTAGGGTATCCTGCACAAGGACTCCCAAGTCCCTTTGCATCTCTGCATTTTGAATTCTCTCCCCATCTAAATAATAGTCTGCCCATTTATTTCTTCCACCAAAGTGCATGACCATACACTTTCTAACATTGTTTTTCATTTGCCACTTCTTTGCCCATTCCCCTAAACTATCTAAGTCTCTCTGCAGGCTCTCAGTTTCCTCAACACTAGCCGCTCCTCCACCTATCTTTGTATCATCAGCAAATTTAGCCACAAATCCATTAATCCCATAGTCCACATTATTGATATACATCATAGAAAGCAGCAGTCCCAACACCGACCCCTGTGGAACTCCACTGGTAACTGGCAGCCAGCTAGAATAGGATCCCTTTATTCCCACTCTGTTTTCTGCCAATCAGTCAATTCTCCACCCATGCGAGAAACTTACCTGTAATTCCATCGGCTCTTACCTTACTAAGCAGCCTCATGTGCGGCACCTTGTTAAAGGCCTTCTGTAAGTCTAAGTACACCACATCAACTGCATCTCCTTTGTCTACCCTGCTTGTAATTTCTTCATCCGGCTTACTAAACCTAACCCATACATCTTTGGAATGTGGGAGGAAACTGGAGCACCTTGGAGAAAAACCAGTCACGGGGAGAACGTACAGTTTCCTTACAGACATTGGTGAGAATTGAAACCGATTGCTGTGCTGTAAAGCGTTATGCAAGCCACTACGCTGCCATGTCACCATGAACACTCCCTTTGTAAAAAAAAATCCCTTCTTGTCACTTTTGGATCTTCTGCCAATTACCTTAATATATCATCTTGACTGATGGCTAGTATCACAGTCAGCATGGAGCAGTGGGGCTGTATGATTCTACTGGCTTTTTGACCCCTTTATTTCCTCTATCTATATTTCCCACAGGATGAGAAAAGGCTCAAGAAAGTAATAAACTCAGCTAGCTCCATCACGGGTGCTAGCCTCCCCAATGTCCAGGACACCTTCAAAAGGTGAACTCCATCATTATGGAACCCCATCAGCCAGGATGTAATTCTCACTGTTATCATCAGGGAGGTGGTACAGGAGCCTAAAGATGAGCACTCAACATTTTAGAACAGCTTTTTCCCCACTGTGCCATCAGATTCCTGAATGGACAATGAACCCATGAACACTACCTCAATATTTTTTCTCTCTGTTTTTGTACTACCTTTTAATGTTTGATATATATACTTTTATAATTCATTGATTTTTAATCATGTATTGCACTGTAATGCTACTGCAAAACAACAAATTTAACCTGCTTCCGATTCGCATGATTTTAAATACCTACAGCTGGATAAAATACTCCAGCTGTGACCAATTCACTGCTTTATAAAAGATCTTCGTGATTTTTTTGTTTTCTACCATATGGTGTTCTAACCATTTTCTCAACCCATCCTTCCACTTTCTGAGAATGATGCAATTATGTCCCCAGATTTGTTATTTCTATTTTGGAATTGTGCCCTCTAGTTTATACTGTCCTCAGCCCATTCTTCCTGTCAAAGTGGATTACTCCACAATTCTTGTCATTGAAAATGATTCGCCGCCCATCTACCCATTCCGCCACTTTGTTCATGTTTACATCAGCCATGAATTTAGAAATATGAGTCATGATAAAAAATGTATGATAAAAACAATGGTCCTAGTACTAACTGTACACTTCTCTCTGCCTCAGAAACAATCTTCCATTACTAGTAGGCCCTCCTCTGCTTAAGATCAACCATGGATGTTGCATCCCAGCTGACTACATGATACACAAGCCAGAGCAGTATGATAATGGAGAGCAAGCTGCTGCCCATGCAGCCGGCTTCTCTTCTCCATGCAGCTGATCATCCAAAGGAACAGTAGGGACCAATATAGTTTGGCACCAATGGCATCGTAGGAGTTGCCAGTCAGTGTTGAACTCAATGTAGGACTGCCTTAGAGACTCCAGCTCCAAGCTTTTCATCAGGATTTACTCCTGAACTCTTCCCCGTGAGCGGGTATACCGCAAGGCAGCTGAGGCTTGAGATCAGAGTTCGCCTTCTCCTAGATGAGCTGCCAACCATGGCTGACATGCCCCATCTGCCCATCTCCACAGCTTACTCAAACCACAAGAAACCTACAGATGCTGGTTAATTTGCAATAAAAATAGAACATGCTAGAAATGGTCAACTGGTTAGGTGGCATCTATGGAGATGGAAACTTAACGATTCTGATCATGAGTTCCCATTTGTACTCAAACCCTAGGGTAACACCCCTAATTCTATAGGAGTTTACTCTCACATCTACAAGGCACAAATCAGATGTTAAAAAGTATATTCTCACTGTTGAATTAATCCAGCTCCAACAACATGACACTGTATACAAGACAAAGCAGCCCAACTCACCTTCCTTCATCACTACTGGACACACTGCAGTAAATTGTCCCTCTCATATCAAGGACACCATCCATTACATTGTATGGCACTGCCACTGTCAAATGAGACAGATCCTGTACCTCTCCAGCATTTCAAAATTGACCATTGATACAACGAGAATCATTAGAACCAGAACTGTTTTTAAACAAGAGAGCGTAACCAGCAATTCCAAGATTCAATACCAGTACAATTACAACAGTCTGCTCCACCATTCAATCACAGCTGATTTATTTTTCCTCTCAACCCCATTCTCCTGCCTAAGAACAAAGAACAGTGCAGCACAGGAACAGGCACTTTGGCCCGTAATGTTGTGACAAACCAATTAAATTTGTAAACAAATGGCAAACTAATCTCTTCTGCCTACATAATATACACATCCTTTCATTTTCTCACATTCATGTGCATATCTAAATGTCCTTAAAAGACCCTAATGTACCTGCCTCTACCACCACCCCAGCTAGCGCACTTTAGGCACTCACAACTCTGTGTGAAAAAACTTGCCCCTCACATCTCTTTTGAATTTGTCCCTCTCACCTTAAATGCATGCCCACTGGTATCTGACATTTCAACCCTGGGAAAAAGACAATGTCTGTCTACTCTATCTATGCCTCTCATAATCTTGTAAACCTCTATCAGATCTCCCCTCAGTCTCCGCCACTCCAAAGAAAACAACCCAAGTTTGTTCAACCTCATGTGATAGCACATGCCCTCTAATCCAGGGTGTATTCTGGTAATTCTCTTCTGCACCCTCCAAAGCCTCGACATCCTTCCTATAATGGGGGGACCAGAACTGTATGCAATATTCCAAATGAAGCCTAACTAGAGTTTTATAAAGCTAAATCATAACCTCCTGACTTTTGAAATCAGTGCCTTGACCAATAAAGGCAAACACGCCATGTGCCTTCTTAACCACCTTATCAACCTGTGTAATCACTTACAGGGAACTATGAACTTGGACCCCAAGATACCTCTGCTCATCAATACTGTTAAGAGTCTTATCCTTAACAGTGTACTGTCTCTTTGCATTTGACCTACCAAGGTGCAACACTTCACATTTGACAGGGTTAAACTCCATCTGCCATTTCTTTGTCCATATCGCAAATTGATCTATATCCTGCTGTATACTTTGCCAGTCTTCTATGCTATCCATAACACCACTGATCTCCCAGAACCTTGATATCCTTAAGACCATAAGACATAGGAGCAGAATTTGGCCCGTCGCATCTGCTCCACCATTCAATCATGGCTGATCCTTTCTCCCCCGCTCAATCCCACTCCCTGTAACCTTTGATGCCATGGTGAATCAATAACCTATCAAACTCTGCCTTAAATACACCCAACAACCTGGCCTCCACAGCTGCCTGTGGTAATGAATTCCACAAATTCACCACCCTCTGGCTCAAGAGATTTCTCCGCATCTCTTGTTTTAAATGGACACCCCCCCATCCCGAGGCTGTGCCCTCTTGTTCTAGGCTCCCCCACCATGGGAAGCATCCTTTCCACATCTACTCTGTCTATGCCTCTCAACATTCGAAGTACAGCGAGTACAGACCCAGAGCTATCAAATGTTCCTTGTATGATAACTCTTTCATTCCTGGAATCATCCTTGTGAACCTCCTCCGAACCCTCTCCAATGGCAGCTCATCTTTTCTTAGATGAGGAGCCCAAAACCGTTCACAATACTCAAGGTGAGGTCTCACTAGTGCCTTATAAAGCCTCAGCATCACATCCCTGCTCTTGTATTCTAGACCTCTTAAAATGAATGCAAACATTGCATTTGCCTTCCTCACCACCAACTATCTGTAAGGTAACCTTTACATGGTTCTATACAAGGACTCCCAAGTCTCTTTGCATCTCAGATTTTTGGATTTTTCCTCGTTTAGAAAATAGTTTGCACATTTATTTCTACTACCAAAGTGCATGACCATGTATTTTCTAACATCGTTTTTCATTTGCCACTCCCTTGCCCATTCTCCTAAACTAAGTCCTTCTGCAGCTTACCTGTTTTCTCAATACTACCTGCCCCTCCACCAATCTTCGTATCATCTGCAAATTAAGAAACAAAACCATATATTCTATCATCTAAATCAATGATATACAGCATAAAAAGAAGCGGTCCTAACCCCGACCTCTGCAGAACACCTCTACTTAACACCTCTACTCACTGGCAGCCAACCAGAAATGGATCCTTTTATTCCTACTTGATTCCTCCTACCAATCAGCCAAAACTCTAACCATTGCAGTAACTTTCTTGTAATACCATGGGCTATTAACTTGGTAAGCAGCCCTGTGTTGCACCTTGTTAAAGGCCTTCTGAAAGTCCAAATATACAACATCCACTGCATCCCCTTTATCTATCCTACATGAAATCTCCTCAAAGAATTCCAACAGGTTCATCCTTACTAATCAGCCTCTGATTTAATTATACTCAGTGACTTAGCCCTCATAGCCTTCTGTGCAATGAACTTCAGATTCACTACCTCTGCTGAAAGAAATTCCTCCTCATCTCTGTTCTTCAAGAACATCCCTCTATTCTGAGGCTGTGCTCTCTGGTCCTAGGCTCCCCCACTAAAGGACACATCCTCTTGGTCAGGGCCTTTCAATATTTGACAGATTTCAATGAGATCCCCCTTCATTCTTCTAAACTCCAGATCCAAAGCCATCAATTATTTCTCATACATTAACCCTTTAATTCTTGGGATTATTCTCGTAAATCTCCTCTGGACCTTCTCGAATGCCTGTACATCCTTTCTTAGATGTGGGACCCAAAACTGAGCACAAATGCAGTCCGACCAACACCTTATAAAACCTCAGCATAATGTCCTATATTCTAGTCCTCTTAAAATGAATGCTAACATTTCATTTGACTTTCTTACCACCAATTTAAGCAGCAAGTTAACCTTTCAGGAATCTTGCACCAGGACTCCCAAGTCTCTTTGCACTTCCATATTTGGTCCCCGTTTAGAAAAGCGTCCACACTTTTATTCCTTCTACCAAAGTGCATGACTGGACACTTTTCTACACTGTATTCCATCTGCCACATCTTTGTCCTGTCTGTCTAAGTTAACACTAAATAAGCATGAGTGAAAAAGTGACAGAAGGTTGTTCTGACGTGGGCAGAGGAGGGGTGAAAAGTTATTCACGCAATGGACAAAACACCATAACCAGCCACTGAGTGAAATAGCTCATTTCTCCGCACTGATCTCAAAACTACTCTATATGTGCCCTCAAGCTGTGTCTCACCCAATTTCTAAACAACTCAGTAATGCAAATTCAGCAAAGTTGCCTGCTCACACTATATCGACGTGTTTGCCGCATAATCGGGTCAGAAAAGATTCTGAGGCTACAGACTGGAAGATCTGCCAAACTCTTCACTGGAGACATAAAATTAGCAAGTGCCATCCTTATAAATCACACTCACATACTGCAGAGAAAAGAACTGAAGTTCCAACATTGTGTAACAGTCTGGGGAGGATAAGGAAGTTGACACATTTAAAATATAAATAGGACAAATAGCTGGTAATTTTCATGGCGCTGGCAAGTACTGAATAAACAAACTATCTGAATACTACTTGTGAAATCAATTAATTAATCACTGATGTGTCTGATACTAGCTCAGAATAAACAGTAATGTTCCAACTGGGCAAAATTGTTCAATCTCCCTTGAACAGTGTAGAATCCGAAATTCATACTGAATAAAATAGATTCTATAAAACAAAATTCAGATTGTTCTACAAAAATAGGCCATCTTAAATTTAAAATTGAGCTCCCTTATTAGTCAAAACACGCATCACTTCAGCCACATCTATGTATTCAGACCTGCCATTGCAATCTTCTGCTATCAGATGATGTACTAAGGTGGACAGCAGAGGAAAATTAAAAACTAGCTGCTTCCTCAAGCAACACACACACACACAAAATGCTGGAGGAACTCAGTATCCATGTAAACCTTCTCTTCAATGGGAGTTCAGTGAGACCCTCTCTCACTGCTTCCCCTCTGGGATCTCTGCTGTCCTCCAGTACTTCGATCCTCCTTCCCCTCCCCCCACATTTTTATTCTGGCGTCTTCCCCTTTCCCTTTCCACTCCCAAAGAAGGGTCTTGGCCTGAAACATCGACTTTTTATTCATTTCCATGGATGCTAGCTGACCTGCTGAATTCCTCCAACATTTTGTGTGTATTGCTCTGGATTTCCACCATCTGCAGAATCTCGTGTTTATGCTTCCTCAAACAGGATACCCATGTGGATCAGTGGGGGGGAAAATCAGAGGACTATGTCTATGAAAACTGTTGGCTTCTGGCAGCTTCTACAAATACAAGGCTTGTTAAAGATCAAACCAGACCATTAACTTAAACAGAATACCTTCTGGGAGGTTGCATCTCTGGGCTATCGTCCTGAATTAAACTCAAGCTTTTAGGTTCTTCAGTTCAAACAATTCTGTCTCTGTCTGAACAACAGATTAAACTGTCTCCATTCCACTCAAAGTCATTTATATAATCTTTTAAATATTCGACCACACTGTTTTATCTATTGACTCTGCCGGATCTGCTGAGTTCCATCTGTATTTTGTGTGTGTTACTCTGGATTTCTAACATCTGCAGAATCTCTTGTGTTTAAGTTTTTTTACACATCGAAGTTAGTGCATCTAAATTTTATTTCTCATTCCAATTGAATTTTGTTAAATTTTTATTTAAATGTTTTTATTTGTTAAATTTTAGTACATCTAAGTTTTATTTTCCATTCCAAATCAATATTAGACAATATTTCCCTCCACAGATAATTGCACATACCTCGATGTCAGTGGAAGGAAACAGCAGGAAAAAGATTTCTGAATGCAAGACCAGTATAAAACCCAGTACAATCGCACTTGTAGACAGAAGCCAGCGCCGGCAGCATCTTCGGACATCACTTTTGAATCTCAGCATCTCCGCGACCCGTACTCATCACTTCCCTGCCTTATTTATGAGCTTCGGGAGCCCTGCAGCAAACCACTGCATCGTTGAGCCGCCTTCAGAGCCCTCAGCTCTCGAGCTGCCTGATTCACAAGGTAACCTTTCTGTGCAGGCTTTCAAATCAGCCACAAATTTCAATCACTTCTCTGGCATTTGCTGCCTCGGAAGTGTGCCGCTGTGTAGGCTCTGACGTCTGGAGCACCACACCACTACCACAAGCCTCCTTTGTTCCGCATTTGTGACTGCAATTACTCCAAATAGAAGTGAAGGTGCTGTAATTTAACATTAGATGCACCAAGACTTCTTTTTTTCCCTTTTCCCTCCCTCTCCAGTCAGCGACCAGCTGCTTCGACAACCATCTGTCAAGCATTGCTTTGTGTCATTAGAGCCTACATGGAAATTGAAATGAAATATTCAAAATATGCCACTGTTCCACCCACTGAAAATCAGGAGATGCACAATTTTTCCCACAAAAAAATGTCTCATAATTAACAACCTATCCTAAAAAAATCAATAAGGATATAAACATCATGAAGGGTCCCACCCTTGCCACCCTGCTCATGGACTGTTTGTCCCGCTCCCATCAGGGAGGAGGCTATGTAGCATCCATGCCAGGACCACCAGTCAAAAACAGTTACTTTCCCCAAGCAGTAATGCTGATCAACACCCCCACCCACTGACCCACCCCTCCACACCCCCAACCACCACTACTTTATCATTTCCTGTCCTTATGTACAGCCACTCCTGTGCCTAGCATCACTTTATGGTGATACATGTATATAACCCTAAATGTCGAATGTACTTCTTCCTAGAGATGCTGCCTGGCCTGCTGCATTCACCAACAACTTTGATGAGTTATGTATTTATATTTATTGTTTTTTTTTATTATTGTGTTCATATTGGATTGTGATTTTGTGCTGCATTGGATCTAGAGTGACAATTATTTCGTTCTCCTTAACACTTGTATACTGGAAATGGCATTAAACAATATTGAACAAATATAAAATTATGATTTGAAGACAATGAATGGTTATGAAACATGTACAGTACACAAAGATAGTCTTTTGCCCTACTTGAGCTAATCTAATTAAAAGCCTTTGATTTAGACCCATTTGCCCACCCTAAACCCACAAGCCTGCTGACAAAAATGAACACTTTAATAGCATCCAGAGGATATCCTTGCTTAGACAGGTTTTGCAATGGCACCAAAAGCAATTTCTTTTACATTGGTCTCACGAGCACACGGCACAGGGTGACATTGAGGAATGTAGTCTATATTAAATTATTAAGCTAAAATGAGCAGATACAAAACTGCCCTTGAGACAAGAAAACAAAGTTTGTTCTTTTCAGTTTCTGGACCACATGCTGAAATGAACAGAGTTTAAAGCAGATAAGATAGAAAAGTTACAGGGATGTTGCCAGGATTTAAAGACCCGAGTTACAGGGAAAGATTTAATAGGTTAGGTCTTCACTCCCAAGATTGTAGGAGAATCAGGGAAGGTTTGATAGACGTATACAGAATTATGAGGAGTATAGATAGGGTAAATGCAAGCAGGACTTTTCCATTAAGGTTCGGTAAGACTACAACTGGAGGTCATTGGGTAAGGTGATAAGTGCAACACTTAAGAGGAACCTGTGATAAATTTCTTCATTCTGAGGCTGTTGAGAGTGTGGAATGAGCTGCTGCAGATGAAGTGGATATGAGTTCAATTTCAACATTTTAGAGAAATTTGGATGGGTACCTGCATGGGAGGGGTATGGAGGGCTATGGTATAGAAGCAGGTCAATGCAACTGGGCCAATTAATTGTTCGGCACAGACTAGGTGGACTGAAGAGTCTGTTTCTGTGCTATAGTGCTCTATGACTCTAACTGTAAAGTGATTCTCATCTGGGGAAGCAATATGTAAATACAATATATGATATGATATAACAATAAATTATATAATATTTTAAATCATAGATGAAGGAAGTCTTTTACATCCATAAGGGAAAAAAATCTATAAAACAGAGTTGTAAAGTTGACAAAAAGTAGCACATGGGTTATTTAAGATTATGTACTTAAGCAATGTTTAAAGTGTGATGCCAGGTGAGCAAACGACTGTGCTGTAAAGCCAGCTCCGTCTAAGAGAGCAAGTAAGGTCAGGATTGCTCTCCTATTTGGGGAGCTGATAGGGGAGGACACCAGGGAGTACAGAAACAGCAGACTGAAATGAAAGGAGCAGGTGGACAATGAGAAGTGGCAGACGGTTGCATTTATACTGACACTCCGGGTTGCACAAACACAGAATTTCAATGAAGCACCTCTTGAAGTTGGCTTGTTGTTGTACTTGAGAAATGCAAAACTGTACTGGTAAATTGGTGCATTATTGTCACATGTACAGAGGTACAGTTGAAGCGGTTAGTATCACGCTACTGCAGCACCAGCGAGCAGAAGATCCGGGTTCAATTCCCACTGCTGTCTGTAAGGAGTTTGTACGTTCTCTCTGTGACCGAGTGGGTTTCCTCCAACGTTCCAAAAAGACTGACTGGTTAAGGTTAGTAAGTTGTGGTCATACTTGGGCAAGTTTCTGTGTCATGCAGTGATGTAGCTTGTTAGGATGCTCTCTACTGCACATCTGTAAAAGGATGCAAGTATAGATTGGATGGGTTGCACATGAACTCGAGGGGGAGCAATATCCTTGCAGGTAGGTTTGCTAGCATGGTTCGGGAGGGTTTAAACTAATTTGCAAGGGGGATGGGATCCAGAGCAATAGAGCAGTGAAAGAAGTGCATGGAATAAAGCCAGATCTAACATACAGAGAGGCTTTGAGGAAAGAGAAGCAGAATAAAGGGTGTAAAGGTAGGAAGGTGGAAGGGCTAAAGTGCATGTACTTCAATGCAAGAAACATCAGGAACAAAGGTGATGAACTGAGAGCTTGGATACATGCATGGAATTATTACAGAGACTTAGCTGGCACCAGGGCAGGAATGGGTTCTCAATATTCCTGGATTTCAGTGCTTTAAAAGGGATAGAGAGGGAGGTAAAGGGGGAGGAGGGGTAGCATTACTGGTCAGGGATACTATCACAGCTACAGAAAGGGTAGGTAATGTAGCAGGATCCTCTTTTGAGTCAGTATGGGTGGAAATCAGGAACAGGAAGGGAGCAGTTACTCTACTGGGAGTATTCTATAGGCCCCCTGGTAGCAGCAGAGATACCAAGGAGCAGATTGGGAGGCAGATTTTGGAAGGGTACAAAAATAACAGGGTTGTTATCATGGGTGACTATAACTTCCCTAATACTGATTGGCACCTGACTAGTTCCAAGGGTTTGGATGGGCCAGAGTTTGTTAATTGTGTCCAGGATGGATTCCTGTCACAGTATGTTGACAGGCTAACTCGGGGGAATGCCATACTAGATCTAGTATTAGGTAACGAACCCTAAGGGCAGATTGTGTCTAACAAGCCTGATAGAGTTCTTTGAGGAGGTGACCAGGCATATAGATGAGGGTAGTGCAGTGGATGTGATCTATATGGATCTTAGTAAGGCATTTGACAAGGTTCCACATGGTAGGTTATTCAGAAAGTCAGAAGGCATGGGATCCAGGGAAGTTTGGCCAGGTGGATTCAGAATTGGCTTGCCTGCAGAAGGCAGAGGGTCATGGTGGAGGGAGTACATTCAGATTGGAGGGTTGTGACTAGTGGTGTCCAACAAGGATCAGTTCTGGGACCTCCACTTTTCGTGATTTTTATTAACAACCTGGATGTGGGGGTAGAAGGGTGGGTTGGCAAGTTTGCAGATGACACAAAGGTTGGTGGTGTTGTAGATAGCGTAGAGCATTGTCAAAGATTGCAGAGAGACATTGATAGATTGCAGAAGTGGGCTGAAAAGTGGTAGATGGAGTTCAACCCAGAGAAGTGTGAGGTGGTACACTTTGGAAGGACAAACTCCAAGGCAGAGTACAAAGTAAATGGCAGGATACTTGGTAGTGTGGAGGAGGAGGAGCAGAGGGATCTGGGGGTAGATGTCCACAGATCCCTGAAAGTTGCCTCACAGGTAGATAAGGTAGTTAAGAAAGCTTATGGGGTGTTAGCTTTCATAAGTCGAGGGATAGAGTTTAAGAGTCGTGAGGTAATGATGCAGCTCTATAAAACCCTGGTTAGGCCACACTTGGGAGTACTGTGTCCAGTTCTGGTCGCCTCACTATAAGAAGGATGTGGAAGCATTGGAAAGGGTACAGAGGAGATATACCAGGATGTTGCCAGGTTTAGAGAGTATGCATTATGATCAGAGATTAAGGGAGCTAGGGCTTTAATCTTTGGAGAGAAGGAGGATGAGAGGAGACATGATAGAGGTGTACAAGATAATAAGAGGAATAGATAGAGTGGATAGCCAGCGCCTCTTCCCCAGGGCACCACTGCTGAATACAAGGGGATATGGCTTTAAGGTAAGGGGTGGGAAGTTCAAGGGGGATATTAAAAGAAGGTTTTTTACTCAGAGAGTGGTTGGTGCATGGAATACCCTGCCTGAATCAGTGGTGGAGGCAGATTCACTAGTGAACTTTAGACAGGTATATGGAGGGATTTAAGGTGGGGGGTTATATGGAAGGCAGGGTTTGAGGGTCGGCACAACAATGTGGGCCAAAGGGTGTTGTACTGTGTTGTACTATTCTATGTTCTATAGATGTGCATAGTTCAGCTCTCCCCAGCTTCCTCCTCATTACTTATCAGGGAGGAGGCTTAGGTACCAGGAACCAGGGGTTCTCAGCCTTTTTAATGCCATGGACCTCTAGCATTAACCGAGAGGTCCGTGCAACCCAGGTTGGGACCCACACTCAACGTCTTATGAATAGCTTCTTCTCCACCACCATCAGATTACTTAATGGTCCATGAACACCATCTCCTCACCATTTTACTCTCTTATTGCACTTTTTTTAACATATTCTTGCACCGTACTGCTGCCACAAAACAAGTTTCATGACATAGGTTAGCGATAATAAACCTGACTGACATTCTGAAATGATGTACAGATTGAATTCAGTTTAAGTACTCTACAGTCACGGCTCCTAAAACACAAGAGTAAGATTTAAACAAAGACCAGTTCAACGTCTGCAGCTTGTCTAAACATTAGATACACAATGAAGAACATCCCAATCTGTCACACAATTTGCTTTTATACAGCAACAAAAGTGTAGTAAATGTAACACAACACTTCTCTAATATGTCAGTCAAACCCTGGCATTAAGCCATAATTGGAGCCGTTTGGAGAGATGACCAAATGTGTACTCGAGGACAGCTTTTAAACAGTGTTATCATAAACAAGAGATTCTGCAGATGCTGGAAATCCAGAGCATCACACGCAAAATGCTGGAGGAACTCAGCAGGTCAGGCAGCATCTACGGAAACGAATAAACAGTCAACGTTCCCTTTTATCAGGACTGGAAAAGAAGGGGGAAATTGTCAGAATAAGGTGGTGGGGTAAAGGGGAAGGAGGACAAGCAAGGTAAGAGGTGAAACCAGGTGAGTGAGGGAGGAGGAGGTAAGAATAAGAAGCTGAGAGATGATAGGTGGAAAAGGTAAAGAGCTGGAGAAAAAGAACCTGGTATGAGAGGAGAGTGGACCAGGGGAGAAAGGGAAGAGGGAGGAGCACCAGGGGGAGGAGACAGGCAGATGAGAAGAGGTAAGAGACCAGAGTGGGGAATAGAATAGGGAAAGAGGAGGGAAAAAAATTACTGGAAGGAGAATGCCACTTCCAGAAGCATATCTGACAGTGCTGAGACAACAGACCTCAAATGCTGGAATCTGGAGCAATTGACCACCTTCTGGAGAAAGCTGGAGTCAAGCAACATCTCTTAGGATAAAGAGATGTTGGACAAATTTGGTTTCCTTCTCTGGAGTATCTAAGGCTAAGGGGAGATGTTCCCCAGGGTAGAAATGACAAATACTAGAGGGCATGCACTTGAGGTGAGAAGGGGAATGTTCAAAAGGAATATGGGGGACAAATGAAATATTATACACAGTGGTGGGTATCTGGAAAGAGCTGACAAGGGGAATGGTGGAGTAGATAAAATAATGTCATACATTAATGATATTTAAAAGTGGGCTCCTTAACGTTGTTATAGGCGGGGGCGGTAAAACGTTAAGTTCCTGCTACTTATTAAGTGCTCTCAATGGCGTGCGTCTAAACAAACCTCTGACAACCAAGTCCAGCTCCTGGTCTTCAAGTGTGGCTTAGCTACCTAAGCCTAGCAGAACAGGAAAAGGCCACAGGCGAATTACTGGCACCTTAAAACCAGTCGCCACGGGCAGTTAGGGCTTGTCAGCCATGGTTGGCAGCTCATCTATGAGAAGGAAAACTCTGATCTCAAATCTCCAATGCCTTGCAGTTATACCCACTCATGGGGAAGGCACCAGTAGTAAACCACGAAGAAAAAAATCTAGAGTTGGAGACCCTAAGGCAGTACTATGTTGAGTTCAGTGCTGACTGGCAACTCCTGGGACACCACTGGTGACAAACTATATTGATCTCTGCTGTTCCTTTAGATTCATTGACCGTGTGGAGAGGGGGCGCCTGTTGCATGGGCAACAGTTTGCTCTCTGTATCATAATGCCTTGGTTGGCACATCACGTAGACAACTAGGACACAATATCCATGGCCAAGCCCAACCAATTCATTTAAGCATGAATGTACACAGAATGGAAGAACATGGATCATATTCAGGTAGCAGGGAATTTAACTCAGTGTCATGTTTGAAGTGTCTCAAAAGGATCTGGTTCCTGTATTGTACTGTCAGATACCATATGTATTACTGAACCAGGAGCCACTACAGCCCAGCAAACACAGGGTTACAGGTGACATGAATGATCCAAGTTTGGACACGGGCAGCAGTGTTTTGGATTAATTCTAGTACACAGAGCATGGGAGGGAGGGCATGGTACTAATGAAATAGCTTAAACTGTAGGCAATAAAGAAATAAACACAGGAGATTCTGCAGATGCTGGAAACCCAGACCAACACAAAGAAAATGCTGGAGGAACTCAGCAGGTCAGGAAGCATCTATGGAGAGGAATAAACAGTCAAACATTTTGGGACGAGACCTTTGAGCAGGACTGGAAAGGAAGGGGAAGAAGCCAGAATAAGTTGTGGGGGTGGGGTGTAGAGAGGGTGGGAAGGAATACAAGCTGGCAGGTGATAAGATGAATAAAGAAATGGCTGAGTGTCTCTGGAGATTATGGCCCAAGGCTGGAGCAGTCGGCAGAATCACAAGCAATGTCAGGGATGTTTTTTTTCTTTCCGTAATAAATACATGTTCATAGTCAGAGATTTACATTTGAATTCAAAGTGACAACAATTTGTTCCTCTGCGTTATTGTCATGGTTGTGGGCTGGTATTAAGGGTGTTATATATACTATATTACACAGTGAAAGGTGCCTTCCACTTGTGTACTGGAAATAACATTAGACGATCTTCAATTACTATGACATAGCAGAATCAGAATCAGCAACCATGAGAAAATCTGCAGAAGCTGGAAATTCAAGCAACACACAAAATGCTGGTGGAACGCAGCAGGCCAGGCAGCACCAATAGGAAGAGGTACAGTCGATGTTTCGGGCCGAGTCCTGACAAAGGGTCTTGGCCCGAAACGTCGACTGTACCTCTTCCTATAGATGCTGCCTGGCCTGCTGTGTTCTACCAGCACTTTGTGAGAATCAGAATCAGGTTTATTATCACCGGCAAGTGACGTGAAATTTGTTAACTTAGCAGCAGCAGTTCAATGCAATACATAATCTAACAGAGAGAAAAAAAAGTAAAAAAATAATAATAATGAACAAATCAATTACGTATATCGAATAGATTTTAAAAAACATGCTAAAACAGGAACATCTTCTTCCCCTCTGTCATCTGATTTCTGAATGAACAATGAACACTAACCCGCTACTTTTTAATTTCTATTTGTGCACGACTTATTTAACTATTTCTTATATATAAATACCTACTGTAATTCATGTTTTTCCCCTCCATTATTATGTATTGTACTGCTGCCAGAAAGACAACAAATTTCACAACATATGTCAGACATATACCACTACATTACTATAAAACTGTGTAATATAGAAACATAGAAAATAGGTGCAGGAGTAGGCCATTCAGCCCTTCGAGCCTGCACCCCCAGTTATTATGATCATGGCTGATCATCCAACTCAGAACCCTGCCCCAGCCTTCCCTCCATACCCCCTGACCCCCATAGCCACAAGGGCCATATCTAACTCCCTCTTAAATATAACCAATGAACTGGCCTCAACTGTTTCCTGTGGCAGAGAATTCCACAGATTCACCACTCTCTGTGTGAAGAAGTTTTTCCTAATCTCGGTCCTAAAAGGCTTCCCCTTTATCCTCAAACTGTGACCCCTCGTTCTGGACTTCCCCAACATTGGGAACAATCTTCCTACATCTAGCCTGTCCAATCCCTTTAGGATTTTATACGTTTCAATCAGATCCCCCCTCAATCTTCTAAGTTCCAACGAGTACAAGCCCAGTTCATCCGGTCTTTCTTCATATGAAAGTCCTGCCATCCCAGGAATCAATCTGGTGAACCTTCTTTGTACTCCCTCTATGGCAAGCATGTCTTTCCTCAGATTAGGGGACCAAAACTGCACACAATACTCCAGGTGTGGTCTCACCAAGGCCTTGTACAACTGCAGTAGTACCTCCCTGCTCCTGTACTCGAATCCTCTCGCTATAAATGCCAGCATACCATTTGCCTTTTTCACCGCCTGCTGTACCTGCATGCCCACTTTCAATGACTGGTGTATAATCACACCCAGGTCTCGTTGCACCTCCCCTTTTCCTAATCGGCCGCCATTCAGATAATAATCTGTTTTCCTATTTTTGCCACCAAAGTGGATAACTTCACATTTATCCACATTAAATTGCATCTGCCATGAATTTGCCCACTCACCCAACCTATCCAAGTCACTCTGCATCCTCTTAGCATCCTCCTCACAGCTAACACTGCCACCCAGCTTTGTGTCATCCGCAAACTTGGAGATGCTGCATTTAATTCCCTCATCCAAGTCATTAATATATATTGTAAACAACTGGGGTCCCAGCACTGAGCCTTGCGGTACCCCACTCGTCACCGCCTGCCATTCTGAAAAGGTCCCAGTTATTCCCACTCTTTGCTTCCTGTCTGCTAACCAATTCTCTATCCACATCAATACCTTACCCCCAATACCGTGTGCTTTAAGTTTGCACACTAATCTCCTGTGTGGGACCTTGTCAAAAGCCTTTTGAAAATCCAAATATACCACATCCACTGGCTCTCCCCTATCCACTCTACTAGTTACATCCTCAAAAAATTCTATGAGATTCGTCAGACATGATTTTCCTTTCACAAATCCATGCTGACTTTGTCCGATGATTTCACTGCTTTCCAAATGCGCTGTTATCACATCTTTGATAACTGACTCCAGCAGTTTCCCCACCACCGACGTTAGGCTAACCGGTCTATAATTCCCCGGTTTCTCTCTCCCTCCTTTTTTAAAAAGTGGGGTTACATTAGCCACCCTCCAATCCTCAGGAACTAGTCCAGAATCTAACGAGTTTTGAAAGATTATCACCAATGCATCCACTATTTCTTGGGCTACTTCCTTAAGCACTCTGGGATGCAGACCATCTGGCCCTGGAGATTTATCTGCCTTCAATCCCTTCAATTTACCTAACACCACTTCCCTACTAACATGTATTTCGCTCAGTTCCTCCATCTCACTGGACCCTCTGTCCCCTACTATTTCTGGAAGATTATTTATGTCCTCCTTAGCGAAGACAGAACCAAAGTAATTATTCAATTGGTCTGCCATGTCCTTGCTCCCCATAATCAATTCACCTGTTTCTGTCTGTAGGGGACCTACATTTGTCTTTACCAGTCTTTTCCTTTTTACATATCTATAAAAGCTTTTACAGTCAGTTTTTATGTTCCCTGCCAGTTTTCTCTCATAATCTTTTTTCCCCTTCCTAATTAAGCCCTTTGTCCTCCTCTGCTGAACTCTGAATTTCTCCCAGTCCTCAGGTGAGCCACTTTTTCTGGCTAATTTGTATGCTTCTTCTTTGGAATTGATACTATCCCTAATTTCTCTTGTCAGCCACGGGTGCACTACCTTCCTTGATTTATTCTTTTGCCAAACTGGGATGAACAATTGTTGTAGTTCATCCATGCAACCTTTAAATGCTTGCCATTGCATATCCACCGTCAATCCTTTAAGTGTCATTTGCCAGTCTATCTTAGCTAATTCACGTCTCATACCTTCAAAGTTACCCCTCTTTAAGTTCAGAACCTTTGTTTCTGAATTAACTATGTCACTCTCCATCTTAATGAAGAATTCCACCATATTATGGTCACTCTTACCCAAGGGGCCTCTCACAACAAGATTGCTAATTAACCCTTCCTCATTGCTCAAAACCCAGTCCAGAATAGCCTGCTCTCTAGTTGGTTCCTCGACATGTTGGTTCAAAAAACCATCCCGCATACATTCCAAGAAATCCTCTTCCTCAGCACCTTTACCAATTTGGTTCACCCAATCTACATGTAGATTGAAGTCACCCATTATAACTGCTGTTCCTTTATTGCACACATTTCTAATTTCCTGTTTAATACCATCTCCGACCTCACTACTACTGTTAGGTGGCCTGTACACAACTCCCACCAGCGTTTTCTGCCCCTTAGTATTACGCAGCTCTACCCATATCGATTCCACATCTTCCCGGCTTATGTCCTTCCTTTCTATTGCGTTAATCTCCTCTTTAACCAGCAACGCCACCCCACCTCCTTTTCTTTCATGTCTATCCCTCCTGAATATTGAATATCCCTGAACGTTGAGCTCCCATCCTTGGTCACCCTGGAACCATGTCTCTGTGATCCCAACTATATCATAATCATTAATAACAATCTGCACTTTCAATTCATCTACCTTGTTACGAATGCTCCTTGCATTGACACACAAAGCCTTCAGGCGCTCTTTTACAACTCTCTTAGCCCTTATACAATTATGTTGAAAAGTGGCCCTTTTTAATGCTTGCCCTGGATTTGTCGGCCTGCCACTTTTACTTTTCTCCTTAGTACTTTCTGCTTCCACCCTCACTTTACACCCGTCTGTCTCTCTTCACTCGTTCCCATCCCCCTGTTGTGAACTAACCTCCTCTCGCCTAGCCTCTTTAATTTGATTCCCACCCCCCAACCATTCTAGTTTAAAGTCACCTCAGTAGCCCTCGCTATCTCCCTGCCAGGATATTGGTCCCCCTAGGATTCAAGTGTAACCCGTCCTTTTTTTACAGGTCACGCCTGCGCCAAAAGAGGTCCCAACGATCCAAAAACTTGAATCCCTGCCCCCTGCTCCAATCCCTCAGCCACGCATTTATCCTCCACCTCATCGCATTTCTACTCTCACTGTCGCGTGGCACAGGCAGTAATCCCGAGATTACTACCTTTGCGGTCCTTTTTCTCAACTCCCTTCCTAGCTCCCTATTCTCCTTTCAGGACCTCATCACTTTTCCTACCTATGTCATTGGTACCTATATGTATATATGTAATAGTTCCCAAAAGTTGCAGTAGAGGAATTCATCCAGTGTACACTGCCGTGTTCTTTTGATTGACTGTAAATGAACAAAATCAGTGCAGACACCTCATGCAGATAACGGACCG
This sequence comes from Mobula hypostoma, assembly GCF_963921235.1. Classification (NCBI taxonomy): domain Eukaryota; kingdom Metazoa; phylum Chordata; class Chondrichthyes; order Myliobatiformes; family Myliobatidae; genus Mobula; species Mobula hypostoma. The sequence goes on from NC_086107.1 coordinate 4,022,395, forward strand.
TCTTCATACCATGCTGTCGACGACTGCATCCACCAAATCTTTATTTTTATTGTGACAACCAAGATGATTGTCAATACCTTCAAATTATTCATAGTTCCTAACTTAAAATAGTTAAATCATTTCATTTTCACTCCCAGTTGTGTTTGGCATCTCCAAGTCCGAATGCTTGAAAACACAGTGAGCCAAACAGTTCTGAATTGTCTTACTGCTTATTTCTCACCAACTATCAGTGACAAAAATCACTGCTGTTTGAACACAAGCAAATGCAACTAACACTATTTAAAAAGTGTTCATACCAATAATGGTGTAGTGTCTAATGGCCACACAAGTGCACGCGCCTGACATTAGTTAGAAACTGTTCAGCAACAGTCTCCTGCCCTAATTAAGCATCTTGCTGTCCCAAATAAATGAAGGGAATTCCAGCTTTTTTCTCAATTAGTTTTTATTCTTTAAGAGTTGTCCCAAACAAACGGCTGCCTCAACTAACTGATGGCCCAATAAAACTAACTGATGGTCCAATACCTGGAATCTGCAGTACACCTAATTGTTCACTGAATTTTTGAATAATTACAGTACAGTTACTTCTTTATTTTTAGAAACTTGTTTGTTTTTAGTAGCAGATGTTACACCACATGAATCTGGCTGTATTATAGATTCATTGTTATCACTGAAACTTTGTTATCTCTGGTCTAGTAAGAAATGATGACTATTTTTTAGTCTGGTCTTTGCTCTCTTGACACTTCTTCCTCTTGTTCTTCTTTACTGTTATAACATTTAATAAATTGGCCATAAAACAACAAAATTTGATGCCTCATTCTTGACTTCCATACAACCATTAGGAAGCTTTAGGATCCAACAGATTCAAGACCTCACCTTGTTATGAATGGCTCTTGCACCTTATTATCTACCTGCACTTCCTCTGTAACTGTAACTTTATTCTGCATTCTTTTTACATTTCCCTTGTACCACCACAATGCACAGATGTGATGAAATGATTGGCATGGATTGCATGCTAAACAAGGATTTTCACTGTACCATGGTACATGTGACAATAATACATTAATTTACTAAGTGCTCCAAGATTCTCCTAACATCCACGTACAACAGTCAATTAACCTACTGACCTGCACATCTTCGGGATATAGGAGCATTCAAGGGAAATATATGGCCACAGGAAAAAAGTGCAAATTCCACAAAGACAGCACAGAGATCAGAAAATCCAGTTCGCTAGAGCCGTGAAGCAGCAGCACTAACTTCTGCACCATGTGCAACCAATCAAAGCCTGAAGGCCGATCGGAAGCCCGGAAGTCAGAGCCCCCCAGTAACCTGGGGTGAAGGACTGTCCATGAATGAGAGTTGAGAGTTCTGGGGGTGGGGGGGGGTGGTAGAGGAATGTCCATGTGCATGAGTGTGAAGGGCTTCTTTTGCTGACGTTGCTTTGCCACTTAGTATGTTCTGTTATGTTACGTTATGTGTTGTTCTTCCAATATCGTAGTCATGTTATCTTGGCACTGGAATATATGGAATCATGTGTGCGTTGGTTGGTAATGCAAATGACACACTTCTCGAAAAGTTTCAATGTGCATGTGATAAATGAAGTTGAATCAAGTACACTATAGATCAGAGGTTCCCAACCTCTTGTGTACCATTGACTGAGGGACCTGGACTACAGGTTAGGACCCCCTGCTATGAAGTAACAATACATCACTCCACGATGAGCTTCGAACAGGAAGTCAGTGATTGCCACCTGCCCCAACAGCCTCTGATGCACCTGTACCCAGTCCTCTGTACCCAAACATCAGGATCAGTCTTTCTCAGAGTGAACCAACAGCAAGCAATTGGCCCAGATGGAGTTCATGGTCACATCCTGTGCAGATCAAATCGTGGTAGACGTGCATGGTGTAGGTTAATTGGTTACGGGGTGTAACTGAGCAGCATGGGCCCGTTGGGCCGGAAGGGCCTGTTACCATGATGTAGCTCTATATTAAGAGATGTTATAATTTCTGCCACATTCCTATCACCAAAGTCAAAGTCCAATTAAATTTATTAACAAAGTTATTTTTATGGGTATACAATCAATGTATAAGCTATCCCAGGTATTTACATTTTTTGTGTTTTTTTTTGTGCTGTATTGGATCTCGAGTAACAATTATTTTGTTCTCTTTCACATGTGTACTGAAAGCGACATTAAACAATCTTGAATCTTGAAAGTACGTACAAGTTACCAAATACTATCCCGAGATTCATTTTCTTGCAGGCAGTTACAGGAAAATGAAGTAATACAATTCTTTATCAGCATGGGGCCAATAAAAAGAAAGGAGGTGTAAGCAGAGCAGCAATTGTATGAGTGGGCACTGAGAGTGGTCTGGCTTTGGCTCAACGGGTTTAGGCAAGAGCAGGCGGCTGTTCCAAGTAAATTTCAGGCAAGTTTCTTTGTGTGTTATAACACAGCCAGTGCACTGAGAATGATTCCAGAGGTAGTGTTATGCTCTTTGTGTGAGATGTGGGAAGTCTGGAAGGCCTCCAGTCTCCTTGATAACTACATCTACACAAAGTGCATTAAGCTACAGCTCCTTAGAGACCATGTTAAAAAAAAAACTGGAGCTGCACCTCGATGACCTTCGGCTCATACGGGAAAATGAGGAGGTGATAGATTCGAGCTATAAGGAGGTAGTCAGCCTACATTGCAGGAGGCAGGTGGGTGGCTGGCTGGCTAACTATTAAAGAGGGAAAGGGAACATGCAGCCAGTGCAGTGTACTTCTGTGGCCTTTCCCCTCAATAATAAGTATACCGCTTTGGATACAGTTGGGCGTACTGTGGGATCAATCTACCAGGGGAAGCCACAGTGACCAGGTCTCTGGCACTGAGTCTACTCCGTGGCTCAGAATGGAAGGGGAGAGACGAAGAGTGCAGTAATGATAGGGGATTCCGTAACTAGGGGAGCAGTAAGCATATTATGTGGATCTGAACGAGACACCCAGATGGTCTGTTGCCTCCCAGGTGCCAGGGTCAGGGATGTCTCGGATTGGGTTTTCAGGTTTTCTAAAGGAGGAGGTTCAAGGGGCAGGATTTCAGATTTCTGGATCACTGGTATCTCTTCTAGGGAAGGTGTCACCTGTACAAAAAGGGTTACACCTGAAACAGAGGAGGACCAATATCTTTTGGGTAGGTTTGCTAGAGCCGCCGGGAAGGGTTTAAACTAATTTGGTAGGGGAATGGGAACCAGAGTGACAGAGCTGATGCAGTGCTATACAAGCAGAGGCAGTGTGTACTGAGACTAATGAGGAAAGATAGGCAGAAGATGGGGCAAAATTGCACCTCAGTGGGATGAGTTAAAGTATAACAGGGGGACGAATCAAAAAAGCTAATGAATACACGAATGAAGGTGTTATATTTGAATGCACACAGTATACAGAATAATGTAGACGATCTTGCGGTGCAGTTAGAGATTTGCAGGTATGATGTCGGCATCATTGAGTCGTAGCTGCAAGAAGATCATAGTTGGGAGCGAAACATCCAAGGATACACATTGTATCAAAAGGACAGGCAGGTAGACAGAGGGATGGGGTGGCTCTGTTGGTTAAAATTAAAATCAAATCCTCGGGAAAAGGTGACATGGTGACATAGGATCAGAAGGTGTAGAATTCTTGTTGCTAGAGTTAAGAAACTGCAAGGGTAAAAAAAAACCCTAATGGGCGTGACATACAAGCCTCCGAACAGTAGCCAAAATGTGGGCTAAAAATACAACAGGAGATAGAAAAGGCATGTAAAAAGGCAATGTTGTGATAGTCATGGGGGATTTCAATATGCAGGTAGATTACAGATATCAGGTTGGAGCTGGATCCCACAAGGATAGTTCTAGAATGCTGATGAAAGGCTTTTTAGAGCAGCTTGTGGTTGAACCGACTGGGGCAACAACAATTTTGGATTGGGTGTTACATAATAATCCAGATTTGATTAGAGAGCCTAAGATAAAGGAACACCTAAGAGGCAGTGTTCATAATATAGAAACATAGAAACATAGAAAATAGGTGCAGGAGTAGGCCATTTGGCCCTTCGAGCCTGCACCGCCATTTATTATGATCATGGCTGATCATCCAACTCAGAACCCCGCCCCAGCCTTCCCTCCATACCCCCTGACCCCCGTAGCCACAAGGGCCATATCTAACTCCCTCTTAAATATAGCCAATGAACTGGCCTCAACTGTTTCCTGTGGCAGAGAATTCCACAGATTCACCACTCTCTGTGTGAAGAAGTTTTTCCTAATCTCGGTCCTAAAAGGCTTCCCCTCTATCCTCAAACTGTGACCCCTCGTTCTGGACTTCCCCAACATCGGGAACAATCTTCCTGCATCTAGCCTGTCCAATCCCTTTAGGATCTTATACGTTTCAATCAGATCCCCCCCCTCAATCTTCTAAATTCCAACGAGTACAAGCCCAATTCATCCAGTCTTTCTTCATATGAAAGTCCTGCCATCCCAGGAATCAATCTGGTGAACCTTGTTAGAGAATTCACACCGCAGTCTGAGAAGAAGGTATAATCGAATGTATCGGTATTACATTGGAGTAAAAAGAATTACAGAAGCAAAAGAGAGGGCATATAATATAGCAAAAACTAGTAGGAAGGTAGGGATTGGGAAGATTTTCAAAACCAACAGAAGCCAAATAAAAAAGCCATCAAGAGAAAAAAGGTGAAATATGAAGCTAAGCTAGCCAATAATATAAAATATACAAAAAGATTTTTCAAGTAGATAAAGAGTAAAAGACAGACAAGAATAGAAATTGGACTGCTGAACAATGAAGCTAGAATTATTAATGAGGAAAAAAGAAATAGTGATTGAACTGAAACAGTGTTTTGTGCCAGTCTTCACTGTAGATTCACTGTGGAAGACGCTAGCAGAATGCCAGAAATACGAGTGCATCAGGGGGCAGAAGTAAGTGTCATTGTTAAAATTAAGGAGAAGATGCTCGGGAAGCTGAAAGGTCTGAAGGTAGATAAGTCACCTGGACCAGATGGACTACACCCCAGGGTTCTGAAAGAGGTGGCTGAAAAGATTGTGGAGGTGTTAGAATCACTCGACTCTGGAATGGTTTCAGGGGACTGGAAAATTACAAATGTCACTTCACTCCTTAAGAAGGGAGGGAGGCAGAAGAAAAGAAATTATCGGCCAGTTAGCCTGACTTCAGAGGTTGGAAAGATTTTGGACTCTATTATTACAATTGAGGTTTCAGAGTACTTGGAGGCACATGATCCAACAGGCCAAAGTCTAAAAGGGGAAATTTTTGCCTGAGAAATCTGTTGGAATGCTTTGAGGTAATAACAGGCAGGACAGACAAAGGAGAGTCAGTGGATTTGGTTTATTTGGATTTTCAAAAGGCCTTTGACAAGGTGTTGTACATATGGCTGCATAACATGATAAGAACCCATGGTATTTCAGGAAAGGTACTAGCATCGATAGAAGATTGGCTGACTGGCAAGAGGTAGATAGGTATAAAGGAGGCCTTTTCTGGTGGCTGCCCATGACTAGTGCTATGCTGCAAAGGTCGGTGTTGGGACCACTTCTTTTCACATTATATGTCACTGATTTGGATGAAGGAATTGATGGTTTTGTGGCCAAGTTTGCGGACGATACAAAGATATGTGGAGAGGTAGGTAGAATTGAGGAAGTGGGGTATCTACAGAAGGACTTTCACAGATTAGGAGAATGGGGAAAGAAGTGGCAGGTGGAATACAGTCTAAGGAAATATATGGTCATGTACATTGGTAGAAGGAATAGAGGTGTGGACTATTTACTAAGTGGAGAGAAAATTCAAATATCACAGGTGCAAAGGGACTTGGGAGTCTTTATGCAGGATCCCCCAAGGGTTAACTTGCAGGTTCAGTCGTCAGTAAGGAGAGAACTAGAATATAAGAGCCAAGGATATAATGCTGACGCTCTATAAGACATTGGTCAGACCACACTAGGAGTATTGTGAGCAGTTTTGGGCCCCTTATCTAAGAAAACATGTTGGCATTGGAGTGGGTCTAGAAGAGGTTTGTGAGAATGATCTAAGAATGAAAGGGTTAACATATGAGGAGCTTTTGATGGCTTTGGGCCTGTACTTGCTGGAATTTAGAATAATTAAGGGAGATCTCATTGAAACCTACTGGATATTGAAAGGTGCAGACAGAGTGGATGTGGAGAGGATGCCTCCTGATTTGAGGGAGTCCAGCACCATACAGTAGAGCCCCAAAATTGAGGAACATCTACTTGGAACAGCGATGAAGAGGAATTTCTTTAGCCAGAACGTGGTGAATCAGTGGAATTCATTGCCACAGATGGCTGTGCAGGTATCACTGGATATATTTAGCCTTTGACTTCTTGACTAATCAAGAACCTACAGGAAGAAAGCAGAAGAATGGGGCTGAGAAGGATAATAATTCAGCCATGATGTAATGGTAGATAAGATTCAATGGGCCGAATGGCCTCATTCTCCTCCTGTTTTATGGCCTCCAATAGAATTCATGAAAAACTATACATAAAGATTGGCATACTACCAATGTGCAAAAGGTGGCAAATTGTGCAAATAAAATTAACACGAGTTGTAAATAGTCCTTGAAAATGAGCCTGTAGGTTAGGTAATGGTGAGTTAAATTATCCAGGTCGGTTTCAGAGTCTGATTGTTGTAGGGTAATAACTGCTCCTGACCTTGATGGTGTGGGACCTCAGGCTCCAAACATCTTCCATTCCCCTCTCAGCATTCACTATCTAATCTTGGTCAAGCTTCACCAACTACCTTCCTTCTCACAGCAATTTCTGATGCAACATCTGAACTTTGACCTTTTCCCATGGTTCAAAGACCTCAAAGATCTCAAGGTGACGCAGTGACTCACATGCACTTTTCTCAATTTGGAGTTGTGCAGTCAGTGCTCACAATGCGTTGGTCTTCTTTCAAACGGTGAACCCAAACAATGACTGGATGACTTTTCTGCAGAATGACTCCATTCAGTTCATTAGGTTGCACCTCAGTTTCCAGTAACCTGTCACTTTAACTCTCTGCCTCATTCCAATTCCTGATCCTTCAGCCATCTCAGTTGTTCCAGCCAAGTCCATTGGTAGTAAACAGGAGGAACATCAAATCATCTGACTAAACAGGATGCAGCCCTCAAAACAATAATCAACAAACTCATGCTTTTCGGTTATCAGAGTTTCCAGATATGGTTAGAACAAATTAATTAATGAATTCTGATTCAAGTCTTTAATGTGTGATGTTGTTCGAGTTTCTCTTTCACTGGACGCTACCCAATCTGCAGTATTTCCAGCATTCTCTTCTATGTTTTCCGGAAGTCCTGGTGATCTTCAGCCTACAATTCCAGCACTGTTTTGTCTCGCTACATACGGCCTTTGCTCACCTTTGTTCCAAAAGTCCTCGTCTTGTTTATTATTTATTGTAATGCCTGCACTGTTTTGTGCACTTTATGCAGTCCTGGGTAGGTCTGTAGTCTAGTGTAGTTTTGTGTTGTTTTACATAGTTCAGTGTAGTTTTTGTATTGTTCATGTAGCACCATGGTCCTGAAAAACGTTGTCGTGGGTTTTTTACTGTGTACTGAACCAGCAGTTATGGTCGAAATGACAATAAAAAGTGACTTGATTTGACTTGACTAGACAATTCAGCTATGATTAACAAGAATTCACCCCCACATTAATGGCATCACCAAGCGTACATCAACCCTATGAAAGACAATCCCTTATCACCTCCACTCCATCCCCTTGCTACAATCTAAAACATGATTGCCCTTATACTTTTCCAGATCATTGACTTGAAAAGTTAGCTCTGGTTTTCTCTCTGTATAGGTGCTGCCTGACCCAAGTATTTTAGTTTCCTATTTCATCAAGGATCAGATTTATTTGCCACATACATTTACATGTAATAGAATTTGCTATGGTGTGTTGGTCATTATCAGAATCAGGTTTAATAGCACTGGCATATGTGTGAAATTTGTTGTTTTGCAGCAGCAGTACAGTGCAATATAGAGTAATAAAAAGTATAAACTACAATAAGTAGTGCATATAAAAAAATAAATTATTCAGCAGTGCAAAGGGGGGGGGGGGAACAAAAAAAAAGAGGGAAAAATACCGAGCAAGTGTTCATTGGTTCATTGTTCATTCAGATGGCAGAGGAGAAGAAGCTGGTTGAGTGTGCGCCTTCAAGCTCTTGTAGCTTCTCCTTGACGGTAGAAATGAGAAGAGGACATGTCCTAGGTGATGGGGTCCTTAATGATGGATGCTGCTTTTTGAGGCATCGCCTTTTGAAGATGTCCTCAATGTTGGAAGGGTTAGAGCCCTTCATGGAGCTGGCTGAGTTCACAACTTTCTGCAGCTTTTTCCAATCCTGTGCAGTTACCTCCAGTGTTTTATTTTATTTATTTAAGGATACAGCACGAAACAAGCCCTTCCAGCCCACACCACCAGTAACCCACCGATTTAACACTAGCTTAATCACAGGACAATTGACAATGACTAATTAACCTACAGGACATGCATCTTTGGACTGCGGGAGGAAACCGGAGCACCTGGGGAAATCCAAGCACGCAAGGGAAGAATGTAGAAACTTTCTTACAGAGGAAGCCAGAATTGAACTCCGCCACCCCTAACTACAAAGTTACCACAACACCCAAAGGTTTAAAGTTGAAAGTGAAATGTTTATCTGATCAATTATCTGGCTACATACCAAGCTAACAGGATTATAACTAAGGCATACAAATAGCTTGCTAAACACCATAAAAGTTATTACAAAATAGGTCACGTGATGCCATTTTTATAATTATAGTAATGAAGCATTTACTTAGAGATGAATTTCAAAGTTGTCTGTTGTAATAGAAGTTCATTAAGGAATTGCAGTGGTATTCATACAGAGTTCTAATTTTTCATTTTAAAAAAAGCTAGTTTAAAACAACTGAGCTTGGTTATGGTACTTTGACATAACAGTGAACAGCTGCATGAAAAGCAACAGCAAGCTAACGATTTGGAAAAAGAGAAGGGTGAAAAGTGATATAAATAATTAAAAAGATATGAATAATTTAGCAGATAGCAAAATCTTTACAAGTGGTTTTGACTTCACAGGGTATTCTGGTGTGAAGCACTGAAGCACAGGGTAATTAATGCAAAGAGCCAAACCAATAATTAGGAATCCATAATGAGTCATGACAGATTAAGCAGATCCTCATTGGAATGAAAAATGAGTAGGGATCTTGTAAGATCCAGAGGGGGACATAAAGATTACCTTTATTCAGCCTGAAAATGTTGCCATGCTTCTGGCGCCAACATAACATGTCCTCAACTCAATAACCCTAACCCATGCATCTCTGGAATGTGGGAGGACACCAGAGCATTCAGAGGAAACCCATGTGGATATGAGGAGAACATACAAGTTCCCTGCAGACAGTGTCCGGCATTATGCTAGCCACTACGTTGCCATGCTGATGGGAGAGGAGAAGAAATAATGCCTGGGGTGAGTGGAGCCTTTGATTAATTGGCTGCTTTACTGAGACAAGTGAGAAGCATAGGCAGAATCCATGGAGAGGAGGTTGTTTTAGTGATATGCTGAGCCAGATCACAAGTAGAGCAGTTGTCATACCAAGCCATGATGCATCCAGGCATGTTCCTTCCATGGTACACTGACAAAAATTTGTGAGGATCAAAGGGGACATACTAAGTTTTTTTCAGCCTCCTAAGGAAATAGAGGCATTAGTGAGGTTTCAAAGTCAAAGTAAATTAATTATCCAAGTACAGGTATCCCCTGCTTTTCCAACGTTTGCTTTACGAAACCTCACTGTTACTAAAAACCTACATTAGCTCCCTGTTTTCGCTAACAGAACGTGTTTTCACTGTTACGAAAAAAGGCAGCGCACACCCTGAGCAGCCAAGCTCCTCATCCGGAACTGCATTCTAGCCGGCATTGCTTAAACACGTGCCTGTGTATCAGAAAAGCCTAAAAGAGCTCATAAGGGTAAGCATAAAACTAGACATAATGAAGCATTTCGATTGTGGTGAACGAAGTGAATTTGGCTTATGGAAGCTGACGAGGATGATGTTGAAGAGGTTTTGGCATCCCGTGACCAAGAACTGATAGATGAAGAGCTGATGCAATTGCAAGAGGGAAGGATAACAATCGAAACCGAATGCAGTAGCGAACGGACCGAAAGTGAAGTCATCCAGGAACTGAACGTGAAGCAACTGCGTGAGATTTTCGCTGCAATGATTGCAGAAAAGTACGACTTTAATTTTGAAAGGGTACGTCGGTTTAGGGCGATTGCTGGTTGTGTTGCCTCTGATCTGGACCGACATCTACGTGCCGGGCGGCACCTAATTAATTAGCTTGTTTATTTCGGCTTTTTTGTTAAAGGTGTGCTGGGTGCATCCCGGCTACCATTGCACTCTTTGCGGATCGGTATCGGGTCGCTGCCTGGAGGGTGGGGAGTCACTGCACCACCCCAACCTTCGACGACTCAGCCTAACACACCATTATCAGTGTGCTCGGCACTGTCTTCCTGATTTCCGTAAGTGATACTACACTGTACAAACATTATTTCTATTTTATATCGGCTGTGTATTTTTATGTGTTATTTGGTATGATTTGGCAGCTTCATAGCTTAACGGTTACTGGAGAGTGTGTTTTTGCCCAGAGTGCTGGTGCCGGGTTTTTGCCGAGAGCGATTCCGTGAGATTTTCGTTACGGAGAACAGTGCAGGCAATGATTGTAGAGAAGTATTTCTACTTTATATAGGCTGTGTATTTATCATATCATTCCTGCTTTTACTACATGTTACTGTTATTTTAGGTTTTATGTATTATTTGGCATGATTTGGTAGGTTATTTTTGGGTCTGCGAACACTCACAAATTTTTCCCATATAAATGAATGGTAATTGCTTCTTCGCTTTACGACCTTCCGGCTTACGAACCGTTTCATAGGAACGCTCTACCTTCGGATGGCGGGGGAAACCTGTACAGTACTGTGGAAAAAGTCATGGGTCATTGCAAAAAATTCTGTAAACGAAGATGCTTTCAAAAATAATGAAATGAAACATTTCAAAGAATCAAAAAATTTACTATATAGAGCAGTAAACAGTAAAAAACTGAATCAAATTAATATTTGGTGCAACCAGCCTTTGCCTTTAAAACTGCATCAATTCACTTAGGTACACTGTCATGCAGTTTCATTAAGAAAATTGTCTAGTAGGAGGTTCCAAGCATCTTGGAGAACTTGCCACAGTTCTTCTGCAGACTTTGGCTGTCTGGCTTGCTTCCCTCTCTCCTGGTAATCCCAGACAGCCTCGATGGTTGAGCTCGGGGCTCTGAAGAAGCCATATCAGCTTTTGCAGAACTCTGTTCTTTCAACTGAAGATATTTCTTTATGACCGTGGCCAGGTATTTGGGGGTCACTGTCCTGCTGCAGAATGAAGTTGGGATCGATCCGACACCTCCCTGATGGTATTGTGTGATGGATGAGAATCCATTTGTATTTTTCAGCATTGGGGATGTCACTAATTCCAACCAGATCACCAACTCCATTTGCAAAAATGTAGCCATAAACCTGCAGGGAACCTCCGCCGTGCTTCACTGTTGGCAGCAGACATTCATCCATGTATCACACTCCAGCTCTTCTACGAACAAACTGCCTTTCGTTTGAGCCAAAATCTTCACATTTTGACTCATCAGTCCAGAGCATTTGCTGCCACCCTTCAGCACCCCAGTCCTTGTGTTTTTGAGCAAAGGCGAGTCTCTTAGCTTTCTTTTTACTTTTTGGCAAACTTTCCATGAAGGTCACTTCTGACAAGATTTCTCTCCACTGTCCGGAAGTGTACTTGGGTTCCAGTGGTTTCTGTGAGTTCAGAGCTGATAACAGCGCTGGACTTCTTCCGATTTAGAAGGAAGTCAGTTTAATGTATCTCTTCTCTGCTGCATTCAGCTTCCGTGGCTGACCAACGCGCTTCTGGTCTTCAACCTTGCCTGTTTCTTTGTACTTCTTCTGAAGAGTTTGGACAACACAACTTTAATCTCCTGTCTGCTGCAAAATTTCTGCTTGGGAGAGACTTTCTGATGCAGAATGACCACCTCGTATCTTGTTGCTATGCTCAATCATGTCATGGTGTAAGAATTGATGATTTGAAGGTTAAACTGTCCCATCTGCCACACTCTCTTTAGCTTGGTTGTCCTTCGCCCAGTTCGATGCCTTCTACACCCGTTTCTGTTTTAATTAATCAGTTTAGTTCATTCAACTTATTACATCATTGATCATTAGCATCGATTTGTTATTTTTGTTTAATCATGCACTGAGCAATATACCTACAAAGTTACTAAGTTTTTATTTGAAAAGGGTCTATTACTTAATACGTTATTTTCTGTGAAATACAAAATATTCTCTAACATTTAATTTTTTTGAAAAATGAATGCTCTTTTCTATTGACATACTAATGCAGAAGACAACAACTAAACATCTATAACAAAATTTATTTTAAAAATGTAGGGTGCTGAAGACTTTTGCACTATACATATTGACATGTTGAAGGGTTGAAGGGGTTGGGGGATGGTTTTCAGACCCTTCTAAGGAGGGGTTGCTCAGACTTCTGTCTGGGTGGTCTGCCTGTGTTGCTTTCGGACTGACAATTTTGCAGGAGTTATGTTTTGTGAATTGGGTTCCGCTTTTCTGTCTTTGTCTGTAAGCTAGTCCTATAAATACTAACAACAGGAATTCTGCAGATGCTGGAAATTCAAGCAACATACATCAAAGTTGCTGGTGAACGCAGCAGGCCAAGCAGCATCTATAGGAAGAGGCGCAGTCGACGTTTCAGGCCCTGACGAAGGGTCTCGGCCTGAAACGTCGACTGCGCCTCTTCCTATAGATGCTGCTTGGCCTGCTGCGTTCACCAGCAACTTTGATGTATGTTCCTATAAATACTCTTAAGTTAGACAAAGGCTCAATATGACCTTGCAATTCTTGTTTCACCCTGCACGATATGGTAAAACTGTCTAAAAAAAAATGAGGAACTACCTCATTGTGCATAATCTCAGTTTGATGGCTTTTGCCTTTTAAGGTAACCAAAGGGTCTTTGTCTTAAAATACCACTGTTGCTGGGCATAAATGAGATAAAAACTCTGTGTCTCTGTACTTTGAGAGAGAGAGAGACCACTGGTACGGATCCCGTGTGTGTCCGAGAAGTGCGCTCTCTTTCCAGTAGCGAGCTACTAATAAAGAAGTTGCTTTATCTCCCGTAGTACTGTGTGTTCTTGCATCGGGTAACAGGCGATAATTAGAAGGTTTTAACAATATATGTCACTATATACAACACTGAGATATATTTCTTTGTTCCCAGATAGTCCCAGTTCAGTGCTGGTGAGTGAAGTTATCCCCTCTGGTTCAAGTGCCTAATGGTTGAGGGGTAATAACTCCCTGAACCTGGTGGTGTGAGTCCTGAGGCTCCTGTACCACTTTCTTAATGGCAACAGTGAGAAGACAGCATGGATAGGATGTTGGGGATCCTTGATGGATGCTGCTTTCCTGCAAAAGTGCTCCATGTGGATGTGCTGAATGGTGAGGAGGGCTTTAATCGTGATGGACTAGGCCACATCCACTACTTTTCCATTCAAGGACACTAATGTTTCCATTATCAGGCTGTGATGCATCCCGTCAATATACTCTCCACTACAAGTTTGTCAAAGTTATAGATGACATGCCTAATCTTTGCCAACGTCTAAGAAAGTAGAGGCGCTGCTGTGTTTTCTTCACAATGGTACTAATGTGCTGAACCCTGGAGAGATCCAATGAAATTACAACACCTAGGAATTCAAAATTACTGACACACTCCACCTCCAGCTTCCTCCTCTTGTAATCAATAATCAGCTCCTTGGTCTTGTTGACATTGAGTGAGAGGTTGTTGTACACCACTTTGCCACATTTTCACTCTCCCTCCTATATGCTGATTCTTCATCACCTTTGATTCGGCCTATGACAGTGGTATTGTCAGCAAACTTAAATATGGCATTGGAGCTGTGCTTAGCCTGAGTCAAAAGCCTAAATCGAGTAGAGCAGGAGGCTAAGCACACGGCCTTGTGATGCACCTGTGCTGATGGTGATTGTGGAGGAGATGTTGTTTCCAATCCCAACTGACTGGGGGTCTATAAGTGAGGAAGTGGAGGATACAGTTGGACAAGGAGGTATTGAAGCCAAGGTCTTGAAGCTCATTAATCAGTTTTGAGGGGACTGAATGCCGAGCTGTTGTCGTGTACTGATCAGTTAGGTCTTCTATTACACAAAAACAAACTACACAAATTCATCTTTAGGAAGAGGTATAGTCGACGTTTCGGGCCGAGACCCTTCGTCAGGACTAACTGAAGGAAGAGCTCTTCCTTCAGTAAGTCCTGACGAAGGGTGTCGGCCCGAAACATCAACTGTACCTCTTCCTAGAGATGCTGCCTGGCCTGCTGCGTTCACCAGCAACTTTGATGTGTGTTGCTTGAACTTCCAGCATCTGCAGAATTCCTCATGTTTACACAAATTCAGACTGGATCACATTATAGCACATTTATTATTTTACTTGCAAGGGGAGATGTACCTCTAGCCAGGCTTCATCTGGAAAATGGCTCTGATCTTCTGTTTAGTACTTTTATACCTCCCCCCCCCCACGAAGAACAAGATTATATTGCTCTATTGAGCAAAACATTACATTCCTCTGTTATCTTCATCATTATCTCATTCACACATTTGATCTTTAGAAGTTCCATCCTGTCCCCTGTTATCAAACATCCCTTCTGGCCATAAAACAAATTGACTGTCATCAAAGAAAATAGCTTGCCCCAAACAATGCAAACACATTTGCAAGCTTCCTCACCCAAACCAGCAAACTATCTTAGGATTTCACAGACCCCATTTCATTACATTATACAAAAGTTACCAATTCATAAAGACTTCAGGGTTACGATACATTACGATCGTGGAACGTGTTTGCAGACTGGATATTGAACTTTTTACTGTTGGACTTCGGCCACATTTCACCGTGATACAACACTTGGCGGCACGGGAGGTCGTTACTGCATGTGGCTATCGAACGTGCAGCTCCTCCCGTGGAGGGCCAGACACCCTGAGACAATAGACTGGTCCTGGACTTATTTTCCATCTGGCATAGTTTTGCATTTTGTTGTTTGATTGTTGGGGTTTTTTGTATGCTATATTTACGCTCTATCCTTGGTTGGTGCGACCGTAACGAAACGAAATTTCCCTCGGGATTAATAAAGTGTATCTATCTATCTATTTCCACACTGTAGTCAAATTGAGGGCTGACCCTTTAGAACAGAGGTGAGGAGGAATTTTTTTAGCCAGACAGTGGTAAATCTGTGGAATGCTCTGCTACAGACTGTGGAGGCCATGTCCATGTGTATATTTAAGGCGGAAGTTGATCGTTTCTTAATCGGTCAAGGCATCAAAGGATATGGCGAGAAGGCAGGTGTATGGGGTTGAGTGAAATCTGGGATCAACCATGATGGAATGGTGGAGCAGATTCGATGGGATGAATGGCCAAATTCTGCTCCTGTGTCTTCAGGTGTGTAATGAAGAGCATCCTGATGTGTGCATCTTCACTGTATAGATGATCCAGGGCAGAGTGAAGAGCCAATGAAATGTCATCTACTGTGAAACTGTTGTGAAGGTAGCCAAAACTGGAGCAGATCCAAGTCTCTCCTCAGGCAGGAGTTGATGTTTCATCGCCATGTCTTGACCATGACTGGATTTGTCATTATGATCTAGAAAATTACGGTGAAAAGCTTCAAAGCTGTGGTTGCTTGCAACCAGGTCACACTGACGCATTAACAGACTTGAGGAAAATAGTTTAGATAGAAGCTTGCACCTACACCACACTCTCAGGAGATAAGGAAAATTGTTTAGTAGTTTATGAAGATAAAATTTGGAACAAGTTTAGCTCTCTCCATGAACAAACAATAGCAGATTGGTAAGCACAAGAGACTCTGCAGATTCTGGAAATCCAGAGCAACACATACAAAATGCAGGAGGAACTCAAGGTCAGGCAGCATCTATGGAGGGGAACAGAACTTAGAACATAGAAATCTACAGCACATTATAGGCCCTTTTGCCCATAATGTTGTGCCGATCATGAAAACTTACTCTAGAAATTAGAATTTCCTTACCGCATAGTCCTCTATTTTTCTAAACTCCATGTACCTATCTAACAGTCTCTTAGAAGATCCTATTGTATCCGCCTCCACCACTGTCACCAACAATGCACTACACACACCCACCACTCTCTGTATGAAAAACTTACCCTTACTCTGTACCTACTTCCAAGCACCTTAAAACTATACATCCTCGTGTTAGCCATTTCAGCCCTGGGAAAAAGCCTCTGGCTACCCACACGATCAATGCCTCTCATCATCTTTACACTTCTATCAGGTGACCTCTCATCCTCTGAAACTCCAAGGAGAAAAGGCCAAGATCATGCAACCTATTTTCATAAGCATGCTCTCCAATCCAGGCAACATCCTTGAAAATCTCCTTTGCACTCTCTCTACAACGTCAAAACGGATTACAGTACTCCAAGTGGGGTCTGACCAAGGTCTCATGTAGCTGTAACAGTTCCTCTAGCATTTTGTGCGTTGCATTGTATCACGTACCCTGTGACGGGTTAAAAAACCAGGAGAAATAGAAAACACTTTGGAGTCTGGTACTGCTATTAACTAATGGTATTTATTAGTAACTACACCAAACAGTAATATATAACCCGATAAATCAAACAAGTTAGCAGTGTTACGTGTATATATGTGTGCAAATATAACTCCCAAACTATTGAGCTTGGGGGAAACAAGGCTTAGAGTCTTGAGATGGTAAAGTATGGAAGTTCAGTTCATCCACGGAATAGGTGATGAGAGAGAGATATTTGTAATCCAGGGTAAACGTCGAGAGAAAGCAATTATGTCGATATGCCACAGATTCCACGACAACAATACAAATTAACAATAGTAGTAGGTTTTATCTCCGAAGTTGTTCCATTCCACACAGGAAATATCACCGACAGTGATCTTCAACGAATATCCTTTCAACATAAGTGGTACCACACCCAAATTCAGCTACGGGTCATTCCAAAGTGCTGGCCACAGGATACTCAAACAGAATCCACACATGGATTATCACCAACAGTAGCTTGTCACTAAGGGGACCATCTTCAAGGGAACCAACCCCAAACACACAACATGATAGCCACTTATTCAGTTCCACAACATACGAAATAACTCCAACAGTGATTTGCCACAGGGGTGCCTTTCTTCCATGAACTACCACACCCAAACAAGGGTAACACACAAGTGGGATTCACAAAGATACTCCGCTCAACAGAGAACCCACTCTTGTGGATTAACTACGTGACAGTCACACCTTCGTATTCGAATGGAACTCAAACTCACCCTCATAGGCTACTTAGAAAGAGGGAGATTCCAAACAGTGACCTCTTTGTCACTAGGTTTCTTCCGTTTCAAACCTTCCTCTCCCCTCTTCTCTTCCTTTAAAGTCACCGAATGTGACCACAAAAGAGGAGACCGTCTTCTGTGGGTGAGTTATCAACCCAGGTGAGGGTTGGACACACAAATAACTTCCCACCGGTCACACCTTTTCCACACTGCGAGAGCCACCGATCAATCCGCCTTATTGATCCTCCAAAAACCCACCCTTTCTGTGGGCACAACAAAGCTCATCCAGTGTCCAAAATCATGTGTCTGTCTGTCTATCAGCTGACCTTCTATTTACCTCACCATGCTGAAAACCAGCTGTCCCTCAAGTAGCTCCTCCCTTCTCTCTCTGTAAGAACACAGAAGCTGACAGTGTCCTTGCGAAGTGTAAACATGCTGCAGAGAAACCATAACCTCGATTGTTCATCAAATAACTCCACCTCTCTCTCTTTCCATGGCAACCCAAAAGCTGACAGCAGTAGTCAGTGTCCTTGTAAAAGTGTAAACACCAGCTGAAAGGCAGACTCTGCCCCCCCCCCGCCCTCAGCAGAAATCCAAAAGTTAGTCTCAGTTCTTTCTTGTGCCTTAAAGTGACAGTCCACAGCAAAAAGAAACCCCAGGGGTACATAACAATTGGTAAACTGGTTTATTATTGCCAACCATACTGAGCTACAGTGGAAAACTTGTCCACTGCATGCCGTTCATACAGATCAACTTATTACAACAGTGCATTTAGGTAGTAGAAGATCTACCAGTAACAGAATGCAGAATAATTTCTACAGAGAAAGGGCAGTGCAGGCAGACAATATGGTGCAAGGTCATAACGAAGTATCCATGTTCTCATAATGAAAGAATAGAAACAGGCTATTGTTTAAGCTTTGCTGAACACTTCACCAGTGTGAAATTATTAAGTCACACAAAAATTCAACTGCAAACAGCACTGGTGTATAAATACTCAACAGGTCAGGCAGCATTGATGGAGAGGAATAAAGAGCTGAAGTGTCGAGACGACCTGATGAAGGGTCTCAGCCCGAAATGTCGACTATTTATTAATTTCCATGGATACGGCCTGCCCTGCTGAGTTCTTCCAGCATTTTGTGTGCTGCTCTGGATTTCCAGCATCTGCAAAATCTCTTGTGTTGGTTATGTTGTACTGTCTCAGTACTTTTATATTTGTGTGCTGTAGCACTTTTATTATTTGCAGCTATTTTGTAAATAACACTATTCTTTGCATTTCGGGTCAGATGCTAAATGCATTTCATTGGCTTTTTGTATCTGTACTCGGCACAATGACAATAAAGTTGAATCTAATCTAATCTAATCTAAATAGCAAGTCACACAGTATTCGCACAATGGGCCGCACAGTCCTGTGGGTTTCTGGCGTTGAAATGCATGCACACCACAGCACAATATTTCCAAATATCATTTTCCAAATATCAATGCATCAAGGCTAAAACAAAGGTGCAAATTCAAATGCAACATGTCAAATTCCACATAGTATTTGTAATCATTCACTAACCTGGAGTGCTTATAGAGTCTACGAGGTCTGTTGTGAGATCGACGATCCCAATTTTCTGGGTCACTAGAATTACTATCATAAGGGTATGGCCGTGTAGCCATCCCACACTAAAGATCTCCACTCAACCAGATCCTTCAGTCCGCACACCAGACACCCATAACCTGCAAAAAAAAGGGTTCACTTCATTATTGCAAATATTTCCGGCTTGAACAATGTAATCACTCAAACAAAAAGATGAACAACATTGCAGAGTCTTCCATGATGGTAGCAAGTCCCAAAACAGAGGCAAAGTCAAATCCATGAACTTTGGAAGCTCAGTTTCACTGAGTACAGGTAGAGATAATGTCATTTCTCCAGCACAGAAAACATAACTTTCTTTCTCCAACTGTTCCAATTTATCAATGCTCGAGACAGCAGCTTCCAGCTTAGCCTTTATTGTCTTAATTCTCTGTCTGTGGAGTCAGAGTTTTACAGCATGAAAACAGGCTTTTCAGCCCAAATGCTCCAATGCTGACCAAAATGCCTCATCTCAGCTAGTGCTGCTTGCCAGCATTTTCCTCGTAACCTTCTAAACAGTCCAATCCACGTAGCTAACTCGTTATTGAATCTGCATCGCCCACTTCCTCTGGTAGACCATTCCACATAAATACCACTGTGTAAAAAAGTTGCTCCCCCGACCCCAAAGTTTCCATTAAATCTTTTCCTTCTCACCTTAAACCTTTCGCAACTAGATGCAAGAATATATTAGACCTGGCTTATACCAACTTTTCTGGAGTTTACAAGGCTACTCTACCCCCCCCCCACCCCCAACTCTCACCTTGGATACTCAGACCACACATCCATTTTGCTAACCCCTGCATACCAACCACTAGTTAAACAAATCAAACCAGTTCAGAAAGATCAGGATCTGGTCAGAGGGTGACACACCAGTGCTGCAGCACTGCTTCAAAATCACAGACTTGAGCATATTCAGGGAGGTGGCTATCTACAATTATCACATCAACATTGATGAATACGCAAACACGAGGAAATCTGCAGATGCTGGAATTTCAAGCAACACACATCTCCCCCATTTCACACACATCTGTTCTCACTCCATCCTCCCACCACCCCACTAGGAATAGGGTTCCCCTTGTCCTCACCTACCACCTCACCAGCCTCCGGGTCCAATATATAATTCTCTGTAAACTTCCGCCACCTCCAACGGGATCCCACCACTAAGCACATCTTTATAGTATAATTTTCTTTTATGTGTTGTGTGTGATATATCTTGTGTATGGTTGAAAGGAATGTTACTTCTTTTGGGATTGTATATACGTAGTCAGATGACAATAAACTTGGAATTGAACTTGAACTATAGCTTCTTGTTCTTCATTCCTGGACCTTCAACCTACATACGCACCTCATGATTTAGACACTACCAGCCTATCCAACCTCGCCCTATAATTCAGTCCCACAAGTACAGGCAATAAGTTCTGTCACCTACTTGTGGCATCGCCTTTTGAAGATGTTCTAGATGGTGGGGAGGATAGTACCCATGATGGACCCGGTTGAATTTACAACCCTCTACAGCTCTTTCCAATCCTGTGCATTGGCCGCGCCATACCAGACAGTGATGCAACAAGTCAGAATGCTCTCCACAGTACAACTGTAAAAATTTGCAGGGGTTTTTGGTTATCAATTCTCTTCAAACTCCTAATGAAATATAGCTGTAGGGGTGCCTTCTTTAAAATCATATCAATATGCTTATTCCTTCAAGTAAATTGTTATCAATCTTATTGTTCATATTTTCTTAACATTGAGAGAACATGAGAGACCAATTACTATCCTTGTACTGTCTCCTTGTCTGTCAACACTGAACCAATTTCATTACCTATAGCAACACACATCAAAGTTGCTGGTGAATGCAGCAGGCCAGGCAGCATCTGTAGGAAGTGGTACAGTCGACGTTTCAGGCCGAGACCCTTCGTCAGGACTAACTGAAGGAAGAGTGAGTAAGGGATTTGAAAGTTGGAGGGGGAGGGGGAGATCCAAAATGATAGGAGAAGACAGGAGGGGGAGGGATAGAGCCAAGAGCTGGACAGGTGATAGGCAAAAGGGGATACGAGAGGATCATGGGACAGGAGGTCCGGGAAGAAAGACAAGGAGGGTGGGGGGGACCCAGAGGATGGGCAAGAGGTATATTCAGAGGGACAGAGGGAGAAAAAGGAGATGAAGCCACACTCAGGTTGGAGGAATAACACCTTATATTCCGTCTGGGTAGCCTCCAACCTGATGGCATGAACATCGACTTCTCTAACTTCTGCTAAGGCCCCACCTCCCCCTCGTACCCCATCTGTTACTTGTTTTTATGCACACATTCTTTCTCTCACTCTCCTTTTTCTCCCTCTGTCCCTCAATGCTTTTCAATGATTCTATTGTACTGCTTTGTTACTATGAATGGCTGCAAGAAAATGAATCTCAGGATTGTATATGGTGACATATACCAGTGGTCCCCAACCAGCAAACCACGAAGCATGCAGGGGTGCAGCGGTAACTGGAGCGCACCCAGCACATCTTTAAGAAAAAAGCCGAAATAAACAAGCTAATTAATTAGGTGCCACCCAGAAGCCAGTCTTCATTAGAGGAACTGAGGTGGAGAAGGCTAATAACTTTAAATTCTTCGGCATTAAGGATCGACGTTTCTCTCTCTGAAAAGTGTCAGAGGATCTGTCCTGGGACCAGCACGTAACTGTCATTACAAATAAAGCACGGCAGTGCCTATACTTTATTAGAAGTTTGTGTAAATTCAACATGTCACCTTGATCCTGACAGCCCAGTCTTTTCAGCCTGTCTGGGCTGGCCTTTAAATTGACCAAACAATGGAACAGCTAAAGGCTCCAGTGCCCTGGAAAAAGCAGTGAACATCGCATAGAGCAAGTGAAATTGGCAATCGCCTCTGATCTGGGCCGACATTTACATGCCGAGTGGCACCTAATTAATTAGATTGTTTTAGTGAAAAGGGGGAGGAGAAGATGGTGGTGCGACACAGCGCGTGCAGCCTCTCCGGTGAAATGATATCGTATTTGTTAAATAGGGGCTGTGCACAATCCTGATTTGATAGAGGCGGATGTGAGAAGCACGGAGGAACATCTGGAGAAACTTCTGTAATGCCTGGTTCGCTGCCGCTGCTACTGTGCAATCGAGAATCTCCAGAGGGAAGGCTCCAAATCCTCAGCTGTGCCTGTTGCTGGTGGCCGGGGCTGGGGTCGAAGCGTTCGGCAGAGATGGTGCTCGGCGCTCAGTGTCGGAGGGCTGGTCGGAGGCTCGAAGTTTTCAGACAGACTGAGAGTCGGACTGTGGTCGGGTGCTTCCAGGATGCTGCATCCGCAAGTTTGCGGCGCTGGAAGCTCATGGCAGGGAGAGTTTTCTTCCTTCTACTGTCTGCGTGAGATGTTGGGACTTTTGAGAGACCTTGAGACTTTTTTTACCATCCGTCTTTTATCTGTTTTTTTAAAATCAAATTACGGTATTGCTTGCACTATTGTAACTATATGTTATAATTATGCGGTTTTTGTCAGTTTTTCAGTCTTGGTTTGTCTTGTGTTTCTGTGATATCACACTGGAGGAACACTGTATCATTTCTTAATGCATGTATTACTAAATGACAATAAAAGAGGACTGCGTGTCCTCATAATCTAATCTAATCTCGTCGTTTTTCTTAAAGATGTGCTGGGTACGCTCTGGCTACCACTGCACCCCTGCATTTTTCGCGGCCCGGAGGCTGGGGACCACTGACATATACTATGAACATTGATTATAAATTTACTTCTAATTTTGTTTGTGGCAACCTTCAGGCTCAAGAAGAATTTACACATCTCCTTAACTGTGTTTTTTATTTTATTGAGATACAGTGCAGAAGTGGTCCTTCTGGCCCTTTGAGCCACATCTCCCAGCAATTTAATCCTAGCCTAATCACAGGACAATTTACAATGACCAATTAACCTATTAACCAGTACCGTCTTTGAACAGTGGGAGGAAACCCGGAGCACCCAGACGTCAGAGATAGAACATACAATTTACAGGCAGTGGCAGGAATTGAACCTGAGACACCTGCACTGTAAAGTGCTGTGCTAACCACTATGCTACCATTCTGCAAGCGAATGAGGTTCAGAGGAATTTGGGTATTCTCATGCACAAATGACCTAAAGTGAGCAGGCAGGTCCATCAAGTAGCTTCAAAGGCAAACTGAATACGAGCATTTATTACAAAGAGTTTGGAGTTTAAGGAAAGGTTTTACTACAGATATACAGGATGCTGCCAAGTCCTTCCAGAGAGAGAAATTCTCAGAAATTCTGTTGCCAGGATCGTTATTTAAAGTGAAGATACATAAATAAAGATCAAAGAATTGAGAATGGGGAATTGTAGAAGGTTGAGGAATTGGAACCAGTATCAAACAGTCACAGTGATAGTGAATTGCAGGGCAGGTTTAGGGAGGCCCAGTGGTCTATTTGTCAGCTCCAATTTCCTTGTGTAGTGGGA
This sequence comes from Mobula hypostoma, assembly GCF_963921235.1. Taxonomy (NCBI): domain Eukaryota; kingdom Metazoa; phylum Chordata; class Chondrichthyes; order Myliobatiformes; family Myliobatidae; genus Mobula; species Mobula hypostoma. Next base: position 4,045,925 of record NC_086107.1, read on the forward strand.
TGGCTTTTTAAATTCCTCCATCAATAACTATTAGGAACTAATACAGTTTTATATTACTGCAGAGGTATTGGAAGTGTTCTAATTTGTCCTTTATTTCATTTAATTGCATAATTTGTTACTTAGTTAAATGGTAGTTTGTCTTTTTTATACCTTTTAACTACTTCCATGAAATCAGCTGAATGAGACAGCTGCTTAATTGGGCCAAAATGTGCCCCGATTAACCGGAATCCAATGTAAATGAAAATGTATCGTGACTCTTAGATAGGCACATGGATGATAGAAAAATGGAGGACTACTTGGGAAGGAAGGGTTAGATTGATCTTAAGAGTAGTTTAAAAGGGTTCAATTCCTGCTGCTGCCTGTAAGGACTTTGTACATTCTCCCCATGATCACATCCTAAGAACTTTCTACAGGGGCACAATTGAGAGCATCCTGATTGGCTGCATCACTGCCTGGGACGGGAACTGTACCTCTCTTAATCGCAGGATTCTGTAGAAAGTGGCGCGGACAGTCCAGCACATCTGTAGTTGTGAACTTCCCACTATTCAGGACATTTACAAAGACAGGTGTGAGAAAAGGGCCCAAAGGATCATTGGGGACCCGAGTCACCCCAACCACAATCTATTCTAACTGCTACCATCCAGGAAATGGTACTGCAGCATATAAGACAGAACCAACAGGCTCCGGGACAGCTTCTTCCACCAGGCCATCAGACTGATTAATCCACGCTGATTTGAGCGTATTTCTATGTTACATTGACTGTTCTATTTATTATAGATTATAAATTACTATGATTACACATTTAGACTGAGATGTAACGTAAAGATTTTTAGTCATGTATGTGAGGGATGTAAGAAATAAAGTCAAATCAATGGGGATCCTCCCACATTCCAAAGATTCAAGGTTAGGGTTAGTAAACTGTCTGCATGCTATATTGGTGCCAGAAAAATGGCGACACTCGCAGTCTGCTCCCAACACAATTCTCACTGATTTGATTTGACACAAGTGATGCATTTCACTGTATGTTGCAATGTACATGTGACAAATAAAGCAAGTCTCTCTTTATCTTTAGAACTGCATTTTCTTACACAGAGAGTGGTGGGTGTGCGAGGAACACACTGCCAGAGATGGTGGCAGAGCCAGACAAATTAAAGACATTTAATAGACTCTTAGATAGGCACATGGATGATAGAAAAATGGAGGGCTACGTGGGAAGGAAGGGTTAGATTGACCTTAAGAGTATATTGAAGGGTCAGCATAGCATCGTGAGCTGAAAGTCCTGTACTGATTCTATGTAAATAAATGACCTGTTCTTTTCTGGAGTGCAAGGATTACAAGACATTATACTTCCTATCTACACTATGATGAGTTTGCTAATAGTAAAAAAAATGCAACACTTCCTTCAAGGATTTGAAGTATGGATTAAAATAAAATGGGGAATTTGCAAATGTGAAAAAAGGAAACTGCTCCAGCAGATTAAGAACAAACCTCTAAAAATGTTCAATTGAGGTAATTTCTTAAGAATTAGGTTAATCAGGCAATCAAGATAATTCTCAAGGGTGTGTAGCAATCAGCTCCGAACAAGTTAGCATACCAAGGTCACATCAACGCCATCATCTCCATTCATTACGCGGAATTGCCAGGAGAAAGTACAGGGAGAGAAGTGACGTTCAATCGACTGCCTCTATGGTCCTCATGCCTTTCCTCCAGGTGCTCCCACAGTTATTCTGTTAGTAGGTTAATCGGTCAATGTAATATTTCCTGTGATTAGGCTAGGGTTAAATCAGTAGGTTGCTGGGCAGGGCGACTCTGGGCCGGAAGGGCCTGTTTCACGCTGTATCTCTAAATACAGCAAAAACAAAGGGAAGAAATAGAAGCTGTTTGGCAAACTATTGGACCGGAGGAGATTTAATCACCTCCAAAACATTCCTAAAATACACTTGCAATAAAACCAATTTAACACTGAAATTTCATCCATTTTAAAGATAATTCTTATCTCAGTAGAACATAGCATGACAGTAAAGTGCAGACCCTTCGGCCCATGTTGTACCAAATTTTTAGTTTAATTGAATTGACATAGAGCAGGGGTCCCCAACCTTTTTTGCACTGCGGACCGGTTTCATATTGACAATATCTTTGCGGACCGGCCAACCGATGGGGGGGGGGGGAGGGCGCGGAGATGGTTGCCAACGGACAAGAGTAGCAGTCAAATACGTTGTTTACCCCGAAAAGACTACAATGACCATGAAGCCTTGCGCGGGCACCAGTGCGCATGCGTGCACGTGCCGATTTCTTTTCTGCAAACTGTTTTTGGCGATTCTGCTCGGAAGGGGTGTTAATCACGACCAGAATATAGGTGATAAGTGGCTAATACACTCAATTTCGTTTCTAAAAGGGTTTATCTAATGAATTTAATATTAAACACACAACGCATATTTTCCTCGCATGAATATATAAAATCATTGCAACGCACCAATATCGCTGAATCAGTTATCAGGGGAGCTTGAAGTAAGTGTTGAACGAACTTCCAGTAGAAGTGGTAGAGGCAGATTCGATATTATCATTTAAAGTTAAACTAGACAGCTATATGGACAGGAAAGGAATGGAGGATTATGGGCTGAGTGCAGGTCGGTGGGACGAGGTGAGAGTAGCGTTCGGCACGGACTAGAAGGGCGGAGATGTCCTGTATCCATGCTGTAATTGTTATATGGTTATGTAAGTCAATTATAAGTCAATAGCATCATAACATTTGGATATTAAACACACAGCGCATATTTTCCTCGTATGAACATATAAAATCATTGCAACGCACCAATATCGCTGAATCAGTGGGAGCCCTTGTCTGAATACTTGTGTTCCTGCAACAAGACGGTCCTATCGAGGGTTGATGGGAGACAGCGATACTCGAATGGGTTCCTTATGTCCAGTCTATTCCGCAAGTTAGTTTTCGTTGCATTCATTAGAGATATATTGGAAATGGAAGCAACGTTTTCAGTGCTTCCGTCTCTATCTCAGGATATTTAGCCTTGACTTTGATCCGGAATGCCGGCAGAGATGTTTTGTCAAACATACTTTTCAGCCCGCCGTCATTTGCCAGCTCGAGGAGTTGATCTCCTTCCCGCGCTGACACGGATGACGCATACGTAATGAGCTCACGTGCGATCGAGCTCAACAGTGGGCGTGACAGGGAATGAGAAAAGATGCAGCTGACTCATATCGTTTCCTCGCGGCCCGGTGGTTGGGGACCGCAGTAACAGGCCCTTCCCACCCAACAAGCCTGTGCTGAACAATTGTACCATGTGACCAATTCACTAACTCACCCATATATGGTCATTGAAAGAACATACACACAGACAGCAGTGGGAATTAAACCTGGGTTGCTGCCCTGTAATAGCGTTATGCTAAGCACTATGCTACCATACTGCCCTACTCTTACAACTGACTCCAAAATCAATCTAACTCTTCCCTCCTATATACTCCTCCATTTGAAGCTTGAAATTTCAGGGTACCCGAAGTAAGCAGACTACAGCATGACACCACCAATTTCCTTACTACAAGATATCCATTTCACATCCAGCAAAGACAAAGTATGATAATGTGTATTGAATTATCAAACAAGCAAGTTATCAGACAGATAGGATAGACCAACAACTGGATCTGTTGAGACAAAGCACCTTCCCCATGTCATTTTACTTTTAAATTTAAAAAATGATTAGGATGTCGAGAAGTCCTTGCTTTTAGACGATAAGACATAGAAGCAGAGAAGACTAAACCTATCAAGTCTGCTCTGCCATTCCATCATGGTTGATTTATTATCCCTCTCAGCTCCATTCTCTTGCCTTCTCCCTGAAACCTTTGACACCCTGACTAATCAAGCACCTGTCAACCTCCTCTTGATCATAAAAGGATACAAGGACAAATATCCAAAATTGAAAAGGTAGGTGTTAACAAATGCAGGAGAACTGTTGGAGGGTTGGGGAACAATGGAAAAAATTCCAAGCTTAGGGCCTCAACTCCTGAAAGAATAAAGTCCAGAACGCACAGGAGGTCAGAATGGATGGAAGCACAGGTTTGTAAGTGGAGGGAAAATACTTCAGGTGCAAGAAAAATGTAACAAAATTAAGTAATGGCAAGGTAATCAACATGGAAGGACTGAATGTTTTTCTCTCCAGTTGTTGCTTGACTTGCTGGGTATTTCTAGAACTTCCCAAAATGAACAATCAGGATACAGAAACTAAGCTGTAGTTTACCCGTTGTTTAGTGTGTAAACCTCCTGTATGGCTGTAGTGAACAGTCAGCAACCATAAGAAAGGAAATTGGAAATTTTTTCTTGGTGCCATGGTCATAACACAGCCGAGACACAGTGCATGTGGAGAGGATGTCTCCTAGAGCAGGGGAGGCTAGGACAGAGGGACAGCACCTGAAATAGAGGGACATCCATCTAGAACAGAGATGAGGAGAAATTTCTTTAGCCAGAGTTTCAGAGGTTCTTGATTAGTAAGGGCATCAAAAGTTACGGGGAGAAGGGCAGGAGAATGGGGTTCAGAGGAATAATAAATCAGCCATTATCGTCTGGTGGAGCAGACTGAATGGGCCAAACGTCCTAATTCTTCTCCTATGTCTTATAAACATGATGTTGATGAAAAGCAAGATAGGATTACTGGAAACACTGGATTCAGTAAATCCAGCCAGTATCACTTTGTTGCTGTTGACAGAGGGAGATAACTAAACTATGGAACAACAAAAATCATTCTAATCCCCAGGGAATGTGACACAATTTTTCTCTCAACTACAGCAAAAAAAAACACATTCCACAACTATATAATGTTTCACCATCAGATGTGTCACAACATCAGCATTCTAAAAAGGGAGGTTTGAACGGCTGGAAATTGTGGTATATTTTGGTTCCAATGACATAGGTAGGAAAAGGGAGGCGGTCCTGAAGAGATATGGGGAGTTAGACAAAAAGCTGAAAAGCAGGGCCTCCAGGGCAGTAATCTCTGGATTGCTGACTGTGCCACATTCAAAGAAAATTAATTATATGTCACCATATACAACAATGAAATTCATTTTCTTGTTTGCATATTGAATAAATCTATAGAATAATAACCATAACAGAATCTATGAAAAACTGCTCAACTAGGGTGCTCAACCAGTGTGCAGAAGACAAGTGTGCAAATACAAAAAGAAGGAATAATAACAACTAATATCGAGAACATGAGATGAAAAATCCTTGAAAGTGAGTCCATAGATTGTGGGAACACTTCAGTGATGAGTTGAGTGAGCTTAAGTGCAGTTAACCCCTTTATATCAACAGCCTGATGCTTGGGGGTAGTAGCGAGTCCTGAGGTTCCTGCACCTTCTTGCTGATGGTAGCAGCAAGAAGAGAGCATGACCTGGCTGCTGAGGCTCCTTGATAATGGATTCTTCTTTCCTACGACATTTCATGTTTTACCCATAATGGACTGAACCATATCCACTACATTTTGTAGGATTTTCCATTCAAGGACATTGGTATTTTAGATTATGAAGACACATTAGTCCCCTTTTATTGTCATTTAGTAATGCATGCCTTAAGAAATGATACATTATTTCCTCCGGTGTGATATCACAAAAAAACACAGGACAAACCAAGACTGAAAAAACTGACAAAACTACATAATTATAACATACAGTTACAACAGTGCACAATACCACAACGTGATGAAGAAGTCCATGAGCACAGTAAAGTTCAAAGTTTCTCAAATGTCCCACATCTCACACAGACGGGAGAGGGAAGAAAAACTCTCTCTGCCACACCGACCACAATCCGACTCTGAGTCATCCGAAAACTTCGAGCTCTGATCAGCTCTCCCACACCGAGTACTGAGCGTCATCTCTGTCCGAGCGATTCGACCTCCTTCTCGGTCGCCAAAAGCAGGCAAGGCCGGGGATTTGGAGGCCTACCCTCCGAAAGATTCCTGACCACACAGTAACGACAGCAGCGAATGGGCGTTTCAGAAATTTCCCTTGATGTGATGCAGCCAGACAATATACTGTCTACCACACATTTACAGAAGTTTGTCAAATCTCCACAAACTCCCAAGGAAGTAGAGGCACTGCCGTGCCGGACCCAGGACAGGTTCTTTGAAATAATAACGTGGAGGAATTTAAGACTCTAACCCTCTTCACCTCTGATCCTTGATGAGGATTGGTTCATGACCTCTAGTCCTTCTCCTGAAATCTATAATCAGCTCCTGTCTTGATCATGGCAGTGCGGGTAAGAAAAGGATGATTTAGCAGATGAATGTGTGGTTGAGATATTGGTGCAGGGGACAGCATCAGTTATCTGGATCTTTGGGACCTCTTCTGGGATGGAAATGACCTGCACAAAAAGGAAGCGTTACACCTAATCCTGAGGGGGACCAATACTCTTGCGGGCAGGTTTTCTAGAGCTGTTGGGGAAGGTTTAAACTAATTTGGCAGGGGGATGGGCACCAGAGTGTTAGAGCTGAGGACTGGACAGTTGGTATACAAATAGATGTGGTGTGACATGAGACTGTGAGAAAGGACAGGCAGATGATAGGACAAAATAGCAATCAGTGGGATGTGTTAAAGTGTAACACAGGGCCAAAATCAAAAAAGGGTGATGAATACAGGAATGAAGGTGTTATATTCAAATAGACACAGTATATGAATCAGGTAGATGATCTTGTGTGGTTAGAGATTGGCAGGTATGACATGGTAGGCATCAGAGTCATGGCTGAAAGATTAAAGTTAGGAGTTTAACATCCAAGGCTACACTTTGTATTGAAAGGGCAGGCAGGTAGGAAGAAAGGGTAATGTGGCTCTCTCAGTTAAAAATGAAATCAAATTCTTAGGCATCGGATCGGAAGATATTGAATCTTTTTGGGTAGAGCCCTTAGCTGGCCGGTGGTATAGCTTTTAAAAACCAACAGAAGACAACTGAAAAAGCCATGAAGAGAGAAAAGATTAAATATGAAGCTCAGCTAGCCAAAAATATAAAAGCGGATACAAAAGGTTTTTTTTCCCCCAGATACACAGTAGAGAGTAAAAGAAACAAAAGTGGATATTGGACCACTAGAAAATTAGCCTGGAGAGGTAGCAATGAGGGACAATGAAATGGCACACGAACATAATACATATTTTGCGTCAGTCTTTACTGTGGAAGACACCAGCGAAATGCCAGAAATGCAGGAGTGCCAGGGGGCAGAAATGAGAGTCATTGCTATCACTAAGGAGAAAGTGCTTGGGATGCTGAAAAGTCTGAAAGTATGTAAATCATCTGGACTAGATGGAATACACCTAGGATTATGAAAGAGCTAGCTATAGAGACTGTGGAAGCATTAGTAATGATCTTTCAAGAATCACGAGATTCTGGAATGGTTCCAGTGGTTGGGAAGATGTTAAGAATCAATTGTTAACAATGAGGTGATGAAGTACTTGGTGACACAGAACAAGCTAGTCAGAATGGTTTCCTTCAGGGAAACTCCTGCCTGACGAACCTGTTGGAATTCCTTGAGGAGATTACAAATAGGATAAAGGGGATGCAGTGGATGTTGTATATTTGGACTTTCAGAAGGCCTTTAACAAGGTGCCACACATGAGGCTGCTTACCAAGTTAAGAGTCCATGGTATTACAGGAAAGATACTAACATGGTTAGAGCATTGGCTGATTGGTAGGAGGCAGCGAATGGGAATAAAAAGATCCTTTTCTGGTTGGCTGCCAGTCCCAACACTGCAGGGGTTGGTGTTGGGACCACTTCTTTTTGTGTTGTATATAAATGATTTAGATGATGGAATAAATGGCTTTGTTGCCAAGTTTGCAGATGACACAAAAATTGGTGGAGGGGCAGGTAGCGTTGTGGAAACAGGTAGGATGCAGAAAGACAGATTAGGAGAATGGCCAAGAAAGTGGCAAATGAAATACAATGTTGGAAAATGCTAGGTCATGCGCTTTGGTAGTAGAAATGAATGTGCGCACTGTTTTCTAAATGAGGAGAAAATCTAGGAATCTGAGATGCGGAGGGATTTGGGAGTCCATGTGCAGAACACCCTGAAAGTTAACTTGCAGGTTGAGTCGGTGGTGAGGAAGGCAAATGCCATGTTAGCATTCACTTCAAGAGGTCTAGAATACAAGAGCAAGAGTGTGATGCTGATGCTGTATAAGCAACTGGTGAGGCCTCACCTTGAGTATTGTGAACAGTTTTGGGCCCTTCATCTTAGAAAAGATGTGCTGGCATTGGAGGAGGTTCACAAGGATGATTCCAGGAATGAAAGGGTTATCATACGACGAACATTTGATGGCTTTGTGTCTGTTCTCGTTGGAATTCAGAAGGATGGGGGGTGGGGGGGGGAGGATCTCATTGAAACCTTTCAAATGTTGAAAGGCCTAGACAGAGTAGATGTGGAAAGGATGTTTCCCCATGGTGGGAGAGTCTAGTACAAGAGGGCATAGCCTCAGGATAGATGGGCACCCTTTCAAAACAGAGATGCGGAGAAGAAATTTCTTTAGCCATAGGGTGGTGAATTTGTGGAATTTGTTGCCACATGAGCTGTGGAGGCCAGGTCGTTGGGTGTATTAAAGACAGAGATTGATAGGTTCTAGATTGGACATGGCATCAAAGGCTACGGGGAGAAGGCCGGGAACTGGGGTTGAGGAGGAGAGTAACAAAAAAGCATCAGCCATGATTGAATGGCGGAGCAGACTCAACAGGCCAGATGGCCTAATTCTGCTCCTGTTTTAAGGTCTTGTGGACTAGAAAAATGCAAAAGTCACTCCACTTTTCAAGAAGGGAGGGAGGCAGAAGAAGGGAGTTTATAGGCCAGTTAGCCTGACTTCAGTAGTTGGAAAGATGTTGGGAGTCGATTATGAAGGACGAGGTTTCAGAGTACTTGGAGCCACATGACAAAATAGGCCAAACACATAATTTAATCCTATGCTAGGTGGGCAGAGTAACTTATCACAGTGCTTTGGACAAGGCAGTGTAAAATATGTCTTATTATTCACTCGTTGAATGGCAGAAATGTACGTAAGGTTATGTATGGAAGTGTTATTTCACACAGCCCTGAAATAGACAAAACTGGCTAATTATATTTAATATCGTCCTAGAAGATAAGAGGGAGTGTGAATACCATGCTGATTTACACTTTTCCTACCAACCATGCCAGCATCTCAGGAGTTGAAAAGTATTTTAGAACATCCTAATTTTGAAAACAGCAAACTTAAGATACAAACGTTTGTAAATGGCAGTCTTTTCTTCCAACAGATGCCACGGCAAAGAAAGCTCAGCTGTATCTCTATTTCCTCAGGAAGTTAAATAAATTTGACACATTCCCTTAGATCCTCATCAATTTTTAAATCGACGAACTACAGAATGCATCACGCTCAGGTTGTGGCCACAAGAAACTGCAGAAAGTTGTGGGCATGGCTTGGCTCATGAAAGAAAACCAGCTTCCCCTCCATGGACTCTTGTCCACACTTCTTGCTGCCTCAGTAAAACAGTCAGCATAATTAAAGTCACCACTCAATCTCTATTCTTCCCCCTCCCATCAGGCAGGAGCCTAAAATCACATACTGAGGCTCAAGGACACTTTACGTTCCCCTATTACTAAACAGTCTCCTAGTGTGATAAGAATAGATTCTTAACCTCACAATCTGCTTTGCTGTGGACTTGCATCTCATTGTCTGCCTTACTTCACTTTCTCTGTAACTGTAATACTTTACATATTGTTTTCTCTTCGACTACCTCAATGCACTGCTGTGATAAACTGATTTGTATGGATGGCATGCAAGACAGGTTTTTCCAATGTATCCCCACATGTGTCATCATCATCGTCAGGTGCCGTGCCCAGTTTGAGCTTTGACTGCCATGGCCCACACACTCCTGTTTCGGGTCAAGTGGATCAATTCATTGGTATTCATTTCCAGTTCTCTTTGTCTTCCTCTTGCTTTCTTCCCTTCAATCTTTCCCATAATTACCGTGCTTTCTAACTCCTCTTTCCTAATCACATGTCCAATGAAGTTACGTTGCCTTTTCATGATCTCATACATTATTTCTCTTTTTGTGTTTGCTCTGTTCATGACATCCTCGTTAGATATTCATTTCGTCCATGATATTCTTTGCATCCTCCTCAAAAACCACATCTCTGCTGCTACAATTCGTTTTCTCATGTTACTAGATATTGTTCAACATTCTGAGCCATATAACATAACTGGATAAACGTAACATTTCAGTACTCTGAGGCGGGTTGTCATGCCTAGTTTAGTATTGGTCAGTATACTCTTCATTCTCATAAAGGTGTCTTTTGCTATCCCTATTCTTCTTTTGATGTCCAAGTCGCACCTGCCATCTGATGTCACCCAGCTTCCTAAGTAACAAAAGTTCTGTACTTGTTTTATGTCTTCCCCATTTATTCTCAGCCTGCATATAGGATTCTCCTTCTTTTTGGATATCACCATACATTCTGTCTTCTTGCAATTGACTGTCCTCATAATCTAACCTAATTAGTTTTGTAGTTCTTCCTCCATACTTGCAATTAACACAGTATCTGCATATCTGAAACTATTGATGTTTTCACCACCAACTTTGATTCCCAAGATGTCTCTTACTTTTTGTAATATAGTTTCACTGTACACATTAAATAAATCAGGGGAGAAATCACACCCTTGTCTAATGCCTCTCTTGATTTTCGCAAACTGACTCACTTTATCTATTCTTACAGCAGCAGTTTGTTCCCAGTACAGATTTCTGATTAGGCGTAGGTCTTTCGAATCTAGATCTAGAGTTTTCTGTAATATTTCAAATAACTTATTGTGCTTCACTTTATCCACATGTGTAATAATACTAAACAAATTTACCAATTTCTTTGGAAGACAGTCTTCCTGGTACAGTGCCTAACTACTATTGGGATTGGAATATAACTGAAATATGTACCAAAATACAGTGAAAAGTTTGTCTCGCATACTGTTCATACAGATCAGATCATTACCCAGGTAGGTGGAGGAGGGGGGGATGAACTAAGAAACTGAGAGGTGATCGGTGCAAAAGGCAAAGGGCTGGAGAAGGAGGAATCTGGCAGGACAGAAAGTGGACCACGGAGAAAGGGAAGATAGAGGGGCACCGGGGGAGGTGATAGGCAGGTGAGGCCAAAAATATGGGAGAAGGAAACCAGAATGTTTGTTCCTTTACTTGTGTATTCATGTTCTATATGTTATTTGTTTACTTTTTTATTGTCTGCATGATTTGTTCGTTTATGTGCATTTTAGGTGTTCGATTGTCTTTATTCTGTGGGGATATTTCGTGGATTCTTTTGTCTCTATTTTGTGGCAGCCTGCAAGAAGACAAATCTCAAGGTTGTATATAGTATACATCATTTGAAAGCAAGTGAACTTTGAAGTTTGAACAGTAAAAGAGGAGGAGAAGGGGGAGAAATCTCCGGAAGTTAGAGAAATCAACGTTCATGCCACCAGGTTGGAGACTACCCGGAATAGGTGGTGCTGCTCTTTCTACCTCAGGATGTCTTCATCAATGACAGAAGAGGAGGATTATGGGCTGTGTAGGAGTGAAGGGTTAGGTTGATCTTGGAGTAGGCTCAAAAGTCAGCAAAACATTGTGGGCAAAGGGTCTGCACTTTGCTGTACTGTTGTACGTTTTATCCTGCTGTTTGTACAGATCCACACAGAAGGAATGAGAAGTTGATTTGAAATGGGTGCTCACCAATCCAACATTTCGGAATAGGAAATGGAAAACTGACAAAAAGGAACCTAGGTATACTGAGTAAGACTGCAGCATCAGCATCTCCAGTGAAACAGCATGAGCAATGAGTCTGACTTTTCCAGCACTCCTTTCATCCCAAGGTCAATACATAATCACAGTCTGGAACATGAGAACTTGGAGTGTGATCGCATTTCAGTCTCAAATCTCAAGCTACTATTCCTCAGTTAAGTATCCTTTACCCAGTATGGAGGGTGCACTACACGGGACTGGAAAAAGCAGCAGTAAGTTACAAACTCAGCCAGCTCTATCATGGGCACTCGGCTCCCCAGCTTCAAAAGGCGATGCCTCAAACAGTCGGCATCTGTCATGAAGGACCCTCACCACCCGGGACAGGCCGTCTTCTCATTGCTGCCATTGAGGAGGTGCAGTGCTGTGTACCGCTGCCACAGAACAATGTATTTCACCACATATGCCAGTGATAGTAAAACTGATTTTGAAATGCTTTGAAGTTGTGTTCAAGGTACCACTGGAAGGACAAAATATGCTCCCAATTATATGCGTACACCATGATTCGATATGAGATGGTACACCGAACTCTGAATTATCCACCAGTAGCACCCGCCGTAGCATCAAAACAATGTACACTGTCGTGTTCAGATAAGAATGGGAAATTATGTCGTAATCAAAGACCTCAATTCCAGATTTATGTTTACATTTTTCAACTGTGCATAATAGAACACAGAAATTTACAGCACATTACAGGCTCTTCACCCACAATGTTGTGCTGACCATGTAACCTACTCTAGAATTTCCCTAGCGCACAGCCCTCTATTTTTCTAAGCTCCATGTACCTATCTAAGAGGGTCTTAAAAGGCCCTATTGTATCCGCTTCCACCACCACAGCTGGCAGTGCATTCCACGCACCCAACACTCCCTGTGAAAAACTTACCCCTGACATCCATCCCCTCAATACCTATTTCCAAGCACCTTAAAACTAAGGCCCCTCATGTTGCCATTTCAGCCCTGGAAAAAAGCCTCTGGCTATCCACACCATCAATGCCTCTCATCATCTTATACACCTCTATCAGATCACCTCTCATCCTCTGTCGCTCCAGGAGAAAAGGCCAAGTTCACTCAACCTATTCTCATAAGGTATGCCTTCCAATCCCGGCAACATTCTCATAAATCTCCTCTGCACTCTCTCTATAGCATCTGTATCCTTCCTGTAGTGAGGTAACCAGAACTGAGCACAATACTCCAAGTGGGGCCTGACCAGGGTCCTATATAGCTGTAACATTACTTCACAGCTCCTGAACTCAATCCCACGGTTCATGAATGCTAACCCACCATACGCCTTCTTAACAACACTGTCAAAATGCGCAGCAGTTTTCAGTGTCCCATGGACACGGACCCCAAGATCTCTCAGATCCTCCACACTTTATTATATTCTATCTTCAAATTGCACCTTCCAAAATGAACCACTTCACACTTATCTGGGTTGAACTCCATCTGCCACTTAACCCAGTTCTGCATCCTATCGATGTTCCGCTGTAACCTCTGACAACCCTCCAGACTATCCACAACACCCCCAACCTTTGTGTCATCAGCAAACGTAATAATCCACCCTTCTACTTCTTCATCCAGGTCATTTATAAAAATCACAAAGAGGAGGGGTCCCAGAACAGATCCCTGCAGAACACCACCGGTCACTGACCACCATGCAGAATACGAACCATCTACAACCACCCTTTGCCTTCTGTGGGCAAGCCAATTCTGGATCCACAAAGCAGGTCTGGTTGGATCCCATGCCTCCTTACTTTCTGAAGGAGCCTTGCATGGGGAACCTTATCAAATGCCTTACTGAAATCCATATACACTAGATCCACTGCTCTACCTTCATCAATGTGTTTCAGAACTTCATAATTGTTCATTCACATCAGTCACCAAATTTCAGGTAAAATTGGCAGCCCATGTAGAAATGTTTAAACCATCAACACAGTGGCCACTTTATTAGGTACACCTGCTCGTTAATGCAAATATATAATCAGCCAATTACATGGCAGCAACTCAATACATAAAAGCATGCAGACATGGTCATAGGATCAGTTGTTGATCAGACCAAAAATCGGAATGGGGAAGAAATGGGATCTGAGTGACTTTGACTGTGGAATGATTGTTCGTGCCAGACGGGGTGGTTTCAGTATCTCAGAAACCACAGATCTCGTGGGATTTTAATGCACAACAATGTCCAGAGTTTACAGAGAATGGTGCAAAAAAAACAAAACACATCCAGCGAGCGTCAGTTCTGTGGATGAAAACATCTTGTTAATGAGAGAGGTCAGAGGAGAATGGCCAGACTGGTTCAAGCTGACAGGAAGGTGACAATAACTCAAATAACCACGCGTTACAGCAGTGATGTGCAGAAGAGCACCTCTGAACACACAACACATTGAACCTTGAAGGGGATGGGCTACAGCAACAGAAAACCCACAAGCATACACTAAGTGACACAACACAACACATATAAAAGTTGCTGGTGAACACAGCAGGCCAAGCAGCATCTCTAGGAAGAGGTACAGTCGACGTTTCAGGCTGAGACCCTTTGTCAGGACTAACTAAAAACAGAGCTAGTAAGTGACACATTATTAGGTACAGTACGTAACTAATAGTGTGGCCACTCAGTGTATATTTGGAAGATAGGACAGAACGGGAACAAGCCCTTTGACACATTAGATCTGTAACTGACCACACTGACAACAGGAACTAATCCCATCCGTCTACACATGGTGTGTACCCTTGGATTGTCCTGTCTGAAGACAGAAAAAGACTGCTTTGTGAAATGACTCTCCACCTTGGAGACACTGAGGTCTCCCTTGGCACACTATGAAGACAGCAGCAAGAACACACCCGGATAACCCTGAGAGGCTAGACAGAGACAGATCTTCCTTCCTGTCAAAACTAAAAGACATTTTTCTTCACCAATAATCTAGAAATCTGAAATATAAAAAACAGAAAATGCTAGAAATACCAGAAGGTTCAAAAAGCTGAAATGAGTTCATCGTGTCAAATGTTAACTGTTTTTTCTATTTCCTTCTTTAGTGCTGACGTTTTAACAGATTTGAAATACCAATAATATTCTGTATATTTGGGTTCACTAAGGTCGTTATAACCGTGGATGGTAGTGGGCATAAGTTCCCATCAACTTCTAAATGCTCCCAATGGTGTACATCTCAAATAGCCTCTGACATCCAAGTCCAGCTCCTGGCCTTCACATGTAGCTTAGCTACTAAGCCTGGGGAAACCATTTGTACTGACAGAAGAAGGGGCAAAGGCAGATAACTAGTGCCTTAAAACCAGTCGCTTCGGGCAGACAGAGCTTCTAGGAGAAGAGAATCTCTGACCTCAAACCTCCACTGCCTTGCGGCTATACCCACACATAGGGAAAGCTTCGTGAAAAATCCAGAGCTGGATTCCCTATGTTCAAGGATGACAGGCAACTCTTGCGACGTCACTGGTACCAAACTGTATCGGTCTCTGCCGTTCCTTTGAATTAATCAGCTGCATGGAGACAGGGAGCCTTCTGCATGAGTAACTTGTTCTCTATATCATACTGCCCTGGCTTGTGTATCATGTAGACAGCTGGGATGCAACATCCTTGTTGACCCCAACTAACAGAGGATAAACATCAAATATCAACAGATTTTAACTTCATACAGAATTTTTTTTAAATATAAAGACAACAAGTTGCCAGAAATTTCCATTTTTCTGTCAGCAAAACAAAAATTCCCCTCCCCCACTATCACTGTAATATTTCCTAGTCCTACAACCTGAATGTCTCCACTTCCGAAATGATCAGCTGGCAAATCACCAAGCTCCAGGAATTCCTCATCCCCCTCAACCCTTCTCTCTTCCTTAACAAAGTGTCTATCACTGTATATCTTCCTTTGGAGTGTTCGCTCAGCTGCTCGAATATTTTCTTAATTCAGTCAAATACCATATTGCACTCTAACGTTTTCATCCATTAAATGGACATTTAAACACAACTTATTCCAAAGATTTGAGATTTAAGCTTCCCACCCATTCAACAATTGGTGGTAGGGATTCCCAGGGCAAAACCCCAACCACACCCCCATCCAGGACCCTCTCCTATCTCGCCACCCATCACATCCTGACAGCCTCTTCTCCTCCTCCCGGATACTCGTCTCCTGCCACATCTTCCTCCACTCCCGCCCCCGAACCCTCTTCTCCCGCCTCTCCTTCCTCCAACGCGGACGCCTCTGTCACCCCACCGGGGCCCTCTTCTCCTTCACCAATATTGACTATTTACTCTTTCCAATCGATGCTCTCTGGCCTGTTGAGCTCCTCCAGCATCTTGTGTGTGTCGCTTCTTCTCGGTACCCACCTTCCTCCCTCTGGGAACCACCTTCTTTTCTCGACCAACCCCAAGGGATCCCCTCCTTCTGCCTTCAGCCTGGCCTCCCCGAGATCTCCACTCCGGCCACCAACCTCCGCTTTTCAACAGGGCGACGATTCGGGTCCAAGGCTGGGACCCTCTCCTCCCCGGCTCAGTTCTACCCCCACAGACCCTCCACCCTGTTCCGCTGCACACTGTCAACACCCGTAGGGTGCCTACCTGCCGAGGCCGGTACAGCCGCTCGCAACCCGTAAATGTACGGTGGATTCCCAACTTCAAGCCGTGGCTGTGCGGCGCCTGAGGTCCGCATAGGCCCCGCACCGTGAAACCTCGCGAGACTCAGAGGCCGGCAGAATACACTTGCGCACTGTCCTCTGCCGGCTACCACTACTGCGCCTGCGCACTGCCGGCTACACCGACGAGCAAGCAATGTCTTCGGCGTTATGATCAGGGCTGGTCTCACTGACTTAAATGACGTGGAATTTGTTGTTTTCCGGCAGCAGTACATTACAAAGACATAAAATTTCTACAGATTACAAAATAAATAAATAATGCAAAAGAGGAATAACATCGTAGTGTTCATGAGTTCTTGGACCATTCAGAAATCTGATGGCAGAGTGGAAGAATATTGTGTGTTCAATATTGAGTCTTCAGGCTCCTCCCTGGGGACAAAAAGAAAAGAGCATGTCTCACTTGTTTCCTTGCCTACCACACCACTCGCCTCTGTGACCAGCACATAATTCTCTGTAACTTCCACCATCTCCAACAGGATCCCACCTCCAAGTACGTCTTTCCCTCTTCCCCCACTTACTGCCTTCTTCAGGGATTGCTTCCTACGCAGCTCCCTTGTCCACCCGTCCCTCCCCACTGATCGCCCACCTGGCACTTAACCCTTGCAAAAGGAACAAGTGCCACACCTACCTCTACACCTACTCTCTCACTACCATACAGGGCTCTAAACAGTTCTCCCAGGTGAGGTGACACTTCACCTGTGAGTCTGTAGGGGTCATCTACTGTATCAGGTGCTCCCAGTGTTGCCTCCTGTGTATCAGGAGGAAACACTGGGAGCACCTGATACAGATATCACAAATATCGCTGTGATGATTGTACGTTCTAGTATCAATTGTTTGGCGACAATAAAGTATAAAGTATCAGTGAGAACCAATGTAGATTGGGTGACCGCTTCGCCAAAAAAAAGTGGAATCTCCCAGTAGTCACTCATTTCAATTCTACTTCCCATTCCCATATGTCAGTCCATGGCCTCCTTTTCTGCCACAATGAGGCCACACTCAGATTGGAGGAGCAACACCTTATATTCCATCTGGGTTATCTCCAACCTGCTGGCAAGAACATCAACTTCTCAAATTTCTGGTAATTCCCGCACCCCCCCCCCACAATTCCCCATTCCCATTTCCCTCTCTCACCTTATCTCCTTCCATGTCCATCACCTCTCTCTGGTGCTCCTCTTTCCCTTACTTCCATGGCCTGCTGTCCTCTCCTAACAGATTCCCCCTCCTCCAGCCCTTTATCTCTTTCTCCAATCAACTTCCCAGCTCTTTACTTCACCCCGCCCCCTCTCCTGCTTTCACCTATCACCCATCACCTCGTACTTCTTCCTCCCCTACCCTGACCTTCTTACTCTGACTTCTCCTCTTTATTTCCAGTCCTGATGAAGGGTCTTGGCCCGAAACCTTGACAGTACCCTTTGACATAGATGCTGCCTGACCTGCTGAGTCCCTCCAGCATTTTGTGTGTGATGCTTTGGACTTCCAGCACCTGCAGAATTTGGTGAGGGTCCCTAGTGCTGGGTGCCATCTTCCTGCGGCATCGCCTCTTAAAGTTATCCTTGATGGTGGGCAGATTGTGCCCACGATGGAGCTGGCTGAACCTGCATCCCTGAGCAATGGAGGCTCTGCACCAGGCCGTAAAGCACCCAGTCAGAATGGTCTCCACCGTACATCAGAGCACCAGAACATAGAAAACTACAGCACAGGAACAGGATCCTCAGCCCACAGTGTTGTGCTGAACCAGCTAAAAAGCTAATCAAAAACACCCCCACACGAATCCCTCCTACCTACACAATGTCCTTATCCCTCCATCTTCCTCATATCCATGTGCCTATCCAAATGCCTCTTAAAAGCCTCTAATATATTTGCCTCTGCCAGCATACCAGGCAGTACATTCCAGGCATCCATCACTCTTGAATAAAAAACTTAGCCCACACATCTCCCTTGAAACTACACCCCTAACCAATGCATCCCCTCTAACCTTAGACATTCCTGCCTTGGGAAGCAGATACTCCCTGTCTACTCTGTCTGTGCCTCTCAGAATCTCAGATCTTCCATTAGCCTCTGCTGCTCCAGATAAAACAACCCAAGTTTGTCCAACCTCTCATGATGGGACATTCCCGCTAAACCAGGCAGCATCCTGATAAACCTCTTCTGCACCCTCTCCAAAGCTTCAATGTCCTTCCTATAGTGAGGCGAACAGAACTGTACGTAATACTCCAGATGTGGCCTAACCAGAGTTTTATCAAGTTGCAACATGATCTCCTGACTTTTGAACTCAATGCCTCGACTAATAAAAGCAAGGATTCCATAAGCGCCTTGGCCACCTTATAGGCCTGTGTGGCCACTTTCACGGATCTATGAACTTGGATCCCAAGGTCTCTCTGCTCAGCAACATTGTTAAGGACCTTTGCACTTGACCTACCAAGGTGCAACACCTCACATTGATCTGGGTAAAACTCCAGTTGCCATTTCTCTGCCCATATCTACTACTGATCTGTTATTGTGCTGTGTTCCTTGCCAATCTTCTACACTATCCACAACTTTACCAATCTTGGTACCATCAGCAAATTTACTCTCCCACCCATCCACATTGTCATCCAGGTCATTTATATACATCGCAAACAGCAGAGCTCCCAACACAGATCCCTGCAGAACATGACTAATTACAGACAACCAGCTCAAATAAGTCCCTTCAACCACGACCCTCTGTCTTCTATGCACAAACCACTTCTGAATCCAAGCAGCCAGTTTGCCACAGGCCCCATTACTCCTAATCTTCTGAATTAGCCTCCCATGAGGACTTAGCTAAACACCTACTGAGATCCATGTAGACAACATCCATTGCCCTACCCTCATCAATCTCTCATTGGCTCTTCACTCAACTCTGCAACATCTGGACAGCAAAGAAGCATACATCAGGATGCTCTTTATTGACTACATCTCACCATTCAGTACCATCATCCCCTGAAAACTAATCATAAGTTTCAAGACCTTGGACTCAGTACCTCCTTGTGCAGTTGGATCCTCGATTTCCTCACTTGCAGACCCCAGTCAGTTCAGATTGGCAGCAACACCTCCTCCACAATCTCCATCAGCATAGGTGCACCACAAGGCTGTGTGCTCAGTCCCCTGCTCTCCTCATTTTACACTTACGATTGTGTGGCTAAGCACAGTTCCAACCCCACATGCAAGTTTGCTGACAACACCGCTGTCGTAGACTGAATCACAGGTGGTGATAAATCAGCGTATAAGAGGGAGATTGAAAATCTGGCTGAGTGGTGCCACAATAACAACCTCTCACTCAGTGTCAGCAAGACCAGGGAGCTGATGATTGACTTCAGGAGGAGGAAACCTGAGGTCCATGGGCCTGCCCTCATCGGGGGCTCTCAGGTGGAGATGATCAGCAACTTTAAATTCCTTAGTGTTATCATTTCAGAGAACCTGGCCTGGGCCCATCACATGAATCCAATTACCAAGAAAGCACAACAGCGCCTTAGGAGTCAGTGAAGATTCGACCTGGTACCCAGAACTTTGACAAACTTCTGTAGATGTGTGGTGGAGAGTATATTGACTGACTGCATTGCAGCCTGATATGGGCACACCAATGGCCTAAAACCCTACAAAAAGTAATGGATACGGCCCAGTCTGTCATGGGTAAAGGCCTCCCCACCGCTGAGCACATCTACGTGGAGTGTTGTCACAGGAAAGCTGCGTCCATCATAGGCATCCCCATTACCCAGGTCATGCTCCCTTCTTGCAGCTGCCATCAGGAGGAAAGTGCAGGAGCCTCTGGTCTCACACCACCAGGATCAGGAACAGTTATTATTCCTCAACCATCAGGTTCTTGAACCAGAGAGAATAGCTTCACTTGTCCCATCACTGAACTCAGGACTCACCTTCAAGGACTCTTCATCTCATGTTTTCGCTATCAATAGATTATTTATTTATTAATTATCTTAATTATTGCTTTTTCCCTTTGTTGTCTTTCATACTCTGGTTGCTTGTCTGCCCTGTTGGGTGTGGTCTTTCATTGATTCCAGTGTGTTTCTTGGATTTATTGTGTATGCCCACAAGAAAATGAATCTCGGTGTTGTATACGGTGACAGAGGTGTACGTTGATAACAAAGTTACTTTGAACTTTGAACTTCCAGTGAAGCATAATGATGTGCCAAGGCAGTGCAGTATTTAGATTCTCCTATCATAGGAAAGATCCTCACCGCATCCACTCAAGGCTTTCCACCATTTGATAGGTTTCAATGAGGTCACCCCTCGTTCTTCTGAATTCCAGTGATTACAGGCCCAGACCCATCAAACATTCTTCATGTGAAAAGCTGTTCAAACCTGCAATCATCTTTGTGAACCTCCTCTGAACACTCCAATTTCTCACATCCTTTCTAAGATAAGGGGCCCAAACCTGCTCACAATATCCACGTGAGGCCTCACCAGAGCTTTATAAGATTTCAACATTACATCCTTGCTTTTATATTCTAGTCCTCTTGAAATAAATGCTAACATCACATTTTCCTTACACACCACAGAATCAATCTGCAAATTAACCTTTAGGGAATCCTACATGAGGACTCCTAAGTCCCTTTGCATCTCAGTTTTTTTTTGTATTTTCTCTCCATTTAGAAAACAGTCAATCCTTTCATTTCTTCTACCAAAATGCATGACCATATACTTCCTGACACTGTATTCCATCTGCCTTTTCTTTGTCCATTCTCCTAATCTGTCTAAGTCCTTCTGTAGCCTCTCTACTTCCTCAAAACTATCAGCCCCTCCACCTATCTTTGTATCATCTGCAAACTTTGCAACCAGGCCATCAATTCCATCATCCCAATCATCGATATATAACATAAAAAGAATCGGTCCCTACACAGATCCCTGTGAAACACCACTAGTCATCAGCAGCCAACCAGAAAAGGCTCCCTTTATTCCCATTCTTTGTCTTCTGCCAATAGGCCATACTTTATCCATGCTAGAATCTTTGCTGTAACGCCATGGGCTCGTGGTTCATGGCGTCGGAATTGAACTCTGAATTCTGACACCCCGTGCTGTAATCTTGTCATGTTAACCTCTAAACTGCTGCAGCACAATCAGCAAAAGAATACAGAATAAAACAAAATATATGTACAATACACACAGAATATTGTACAATAGATGTAAAGCATATAGTACATCCACTGAGATGCATTGTTTGCGTTAACAACCAACACAACCTAAGGATTTGTGAGGGGCAGCTCGCAAGTGTCACCACGCATTCCAGCAGCAACATAGCGCCGTCTAAGAGTCTCCTAACTGTCCTTAATATATCTGCCTCTATCACCACCCCTGGCAGCGCGTTCCTCACATTTCCCGTTCTCTATAACAGAGACTGGCATTGGTAAGGGGCTTAACGATTACATGGTGAAGGCATGAGAGTTTGAAAAAATATCAATCATTATAATAAACACAAGAGGTTCTGCAGATGCTAGAAATCCAGAGCAACACACACCATGCCATGATGGACAGACGGAGCCCCTCGGTTGTCCAGACTGGCTTACTCTGCTCCTGTCTGATGAAATCAGCCTTTAGAACACTATTATCAGCATCGGTGAGCTGGTGGAAGAATCGAGGATTCGCTCACTCCCAGCGTGATCTGCCATTCAATTAATTCACAGCTGGTCTTGCTGAAGCTCCATCTGTCCTTATCGAATTTGTAACCTTCACTTCCCATAACTAATAAAAAATGTATGAATGAAATTTTTTAATTTTAATTGACCGCAAGTTAAACATCTTTGTGGGCAGAAAGCCTAATATTTTAATAATTGGATTATCACTGCCACATGTATGATCAGGGTGGAGGAGCAACATCCTGTATTCTGTCTGGGTACACTCCAACCTGATGGCATGAATGTTCATTTCTCCTCCCTTCTCCCCTATTCCCCACTGTAATCATTTACTTCTCTCCCGCCATTACTCCCCCCTTGGTCCTCTCCTTCTTCTCGTTCTCTTACTGTCCACTCTCCCCTCCTATCAGATTCTTTCTTCTCTAGCCCCTTACCTTTCCCACCCACCTGGCTTCATCTATCACCTTCCAGCTAGCCTCTTTACCCTCCCCTCCTCCCACCAGTTTATTCTGGCATCCTTCCCCTTCTTGCTCAGTTGTAAAGAAGGGTCTCGGTCTGAAACATCAACGGTTTATCATTTTCGTAGATGCTGCATGACTGGCTGAGTTGCTCCAGCATTTTGTGTGTGTTGATAGAGTGAAAGGCCTTGGTTTGCATGTTATCCAGACAGATCATCAAAACTGAGGTAGCACAGAAGGAAAAGTAAAGAATACAGAGTAACACACACAAAATTCTGGAGGAGCTCTGCAGGTCAGGAAGCAACCATGGAAATGAATAAACAGTCGACCTTTTAGCCGAGACCCTTCCCCAGGATCTAACCCTAAATCCAGTCTAGATAAGGGTACTGGCCTACATTGTTGACTGTTTCATAGTCATAGTCATACTTTATTGATCCCGGGGGAAATTGGTTTTCTTTACAGTTGCACCATAAATGATGAATAGTAATAAAACCATAAATAGTTAAATAGTAGTATGTAAATTATGCCAGGAAATAAGTCCAGGACCAGCCTATTGGCTCAGGGTGTCTGACCCTCCAAGGGAGGAGTTGTAAAGTTTGATGGCCACAGGCAGGAATGACTTCCTATGACGCTCTGTGCTGCATCTCGGTGGAATGAGTCTCTGGCTGAATGTACTCCTGTGCCCACCCAGTACATTATGTAGTGGATGGGGGACATTGTCCAAGATGGCCTGCAACTTGGACAGCATCCTCTTTTCAGACACCACCGTCAGAGAGTCCAGTTCCATGCCCACAACATCACTGGCCTTACGAATGAGCATGTTGATTCTGTTGGTGTCTGCTACCCTCAGCCTGCTGCCCCAGCACACAACAGCAAACATGATAGCACTGGCCACCACAGACTCGTAGAACATCCTCAGCATCGTCCGACAGATGTTAAAGGACCTCAGTCTTCTCAGGAAATAGAGACGGCTCTGACCCTTCTTGTAGACAGCCTCAGTGTTCTTTGACCAGTCCAGTTTATTGCAAAATTCGTATCCCCAGGTATTTGTAATCCTCCACCATGTCCACACTGACCCCCTGGATGGAAACAGGGGTCACCGTTATCTTAACTCTCCTCAGATCTACCACCAGCTCCTTAGTCTTTTTCACATTAAGCTGCAGATAATTCTACTCACACCATGTGACAAAGTTTCCTACCGTAGCCCTGTACTCAGCCTCATCTCCTTTGCTGATGCATCCAACTATGGCAGAATCATCCGAAAACTTCTGAAGCTGACAAGACTCTGTGCAGTAGTTGAAGTCCGAAGTGTAAATGGTGAAGAGAAAGGGAGACCAGACAGTCCCTTGTGGAGCCCCAGTGCTGCTGATCACTCTGTCGGACACACAGTGTTGCAAGCACACGTACTGTGGTCTGCCAGTCAGGTAATCAAGAATCCATGATACCAGGGAAGCATCCACCTGCATCGCTGTCAGCTTCTCCCCCAGCAGAGCAGGGCAGATGGTGTTGAACGCACTGGAGAAGTCAAAAAACATGACCCTCACAGTGCTCGCTGGGTTGTCCAGGTGGGCGTAGACACGGTTCAGCAGGTAGACGATGGCATCCTCAACTCCTAGTCGGGGCTGGTAGGCGAACTGGAGGGGATCTAAGTTTACTCTCCTCCATGTGCTGAGTTCCTCCAGCACTTTATTTCCTTTCTTATTTTATTGAGGGATACTTACTGTCCCTTACACCGCTGGTGTTTAGGGCAGAAATGAAAAGTCCTCCATCTCTGGCAGTGTTCAGGGCTTCCTTCATCGTGTCAGTAGCTTCCCCTTGGTTTTCACTACCATCAGTCATGTGAGTCCCGTACTAAGACTCAGGAATATTGTCGCACTCAGATGTAGAAGGATTCTTCATTGTTGTTTCTGCAACAGTTAGTCTGGCCTCTACCCTTTGGCCTGTTTGGCATGGGTGACCCTCCCAAGAGCCAAAGCATAAAGCCCTGAATCTGGCCAACATTGGTGTCCAGCTCACTGAGGTTCTTTAGAGATACAGCACGGTAACAGGTTCCCTCCGGCCCAATGAGCGCACACCGCCCAATTACACCCATGTGACCAATTTGCATACTAACCCATGCGA
This sequence comes from Mobula hypostoma, assembly GCF_963921235.1. Classification (NCBI taxonomy): domain Eukaryota; kingdom Metazoa; phylum Chordata; class Chondrichthyes; order Myliobatiformes; family Myliobatidae; genus Mobula; species Mobula hypostoma. The sequence goes on from NC_086107.1 coordinate 4,070,537, forward strand.
CTTTGGACTGGGGGAGGAAACTGGAGCACCCAGAGGAAACCCAGGCAGAGTACGTACAAATTCCTCACAGACGGCAGTGGGATTTGAACCCCAGCTGGGCGTAAAGCGATGCGCGAACTGCTAAGCTAGAGAGATGTGGAGCTGGTCTTGATTTCCAGCATCTACTGAATGTCTTGAGTTTATGTATTAGCGTTACAGTTTTGATTTGTGTGAGGTGTTGCATCTTGGACAGTTAAATCCAGGTAGTGTGTTCACAGTGAAACACAGGTTCCTGGGGAATGCTGTAGAACAGAGGAACACTGGCGTAAAGAACAGTACACTGTTCTCCGAGACGGCGGTCACAGGTAGACAGGGTGGTGAAGAAGGCTTTCAGCACAGCACTGAGGGCATTGTGTGTTAAAGTTGTGAGTCATTGGAGTTACTAATGTGGCCATTTGCATCATGATCACCCACCCTGATCATGCACTGTCTGTACATAAGGTGACTTTGACAGGAAATGCTAAGGAAGTGGTGGTTGGACTGTGGAGGGGTGGGTTAGTGGGTGGGGGTGTTGATCAGCCTTACTGCTTGGGAAAAGGAACTGTTTTGGAGTCTGGTGGTCCTGGTGTGATGCTACGTAGCCTCCTCCCTAATGGGAGTGGGACAGACAGTCCATGAGCAGGGTGGGTGGGATTGTTTGATGTTACTGGCTGTTTCCCAGCATCTTTCCGTATATCTGTCCTTGTTGGTGGGGGGGCTGGTGCTGGTGCTGCGTTGAGCAGTTTTGAATGCTCATTGTCGAGCCTTTGTGTCCGGCAGACAAATAAAGTGCAAGGACCAAAACGAGATCGAACATGAACCCATTAATTTCTATTTCTACAGGCTTTTGTGGCATAGAGATTCTTATGTCTACAACTGTTGCATCCCTTGTACTGGACTCCCGACACTAGAGAATATGATTTTTCCCTGCGGTACTTTGGCACGGCTCGCTGAAGATCTAAGCTGAGCATCACCAGGAGAGGGCACTGTAGGCAAGCAAACACCTCTTGCTCTCAACATCTAACTTCCTCCACACTCTGCAGCCCTCCATAGATGTGCAGTATCCTGGCTGGTTACATCATGGGCTGGGATGGAAACACCAACGTCCACGAACAAAAAAGGCAACAGAGAGTAGTGGATACAGCCCAGTCCATCACAGGCAACGTGCTCCCCACCATGAGTGCTGCCACAAGAAAGCAGCAACCATCATAGTCATAGTCATACTTTATTGATCCCGGGGGAAATTGGTTTTCATTACAGTTGCATAAAGTCACCATCATTAATAAATAGTAATAAAACCATAAATAGTTAAATAGTAATACATAAATTATGCCAGGAAATAAGTCCAGGACCAGCCTATTGGCTCAGGGTGTCTGACCCTCCAAGGGAGGAGTTGTAAAGTTTGATGGTCACAGGCAGGAATGACTTCCTATGACGCTCTGTGTTGCATCTCGGTGGAATGAGTCTCTGGCTGAATGTACTCCTGTGCCTACCCAGTACATTATGTAGTGGATGGGAGACATTGACCAAGATGGCATGCAACTTAGACAGCATCCTCTTTTCAGACACCACCGTCAGAGAGTCCAGTTCCATCCCCACAACATCACTGGCCTTACGAATGAGTTTGTTGATTCTGTTGGTGTCTGCTACCCTTAGCCTGCTGCCCCAGCACACAACAGCAAACATGATAGCACTGGCCACCACAGACTCGTAGAACATCCTCAGCATCATCCGGCAGATGTTAAAGGACCTCAGTCGCCTCAGGAAATAGAGACGGCTCTGACCCTTCTGATCATCAAAGACCCTCTCATTCAGGCCATGCTCTCTTCTCCCAAATAACATTTGGGAAGGAGGTACAGGAGCCTTAGGTCCCACATCACCAGGTTCAGGAACAGTTCAACCATCAGGCTCCTGAACCAGCATGGATAACGTCTCTCACCCCAAAACTGAACAGATTCCACAACCTACAGACTCACTTTCAAGGACTCTACAACTCATGATCTCAGTAATACTTATTTACTTTTATTTGCCAGAGTTAGGAGCTCAACATCAAAGGATATACTTTGTATCGGAAGGGCAGACAGGAAAGCACAGGTGGAGGTGTGACTCTGTTGGTAAGAGATGGAATTACATCTTCAGAAGGAGGCGACATAGGGTCAGCGAATGTTGAATCTTTGTGGCTGGTGTTAAGAAACTGCAAGGGTAAAAAAAACATTACGGGAATCATAAATAGGCCTCCAAATAGTAGCCAAGATGCGGGATTGAGATTGCAAAGGGAGCTGGAAAAGGAATGTAATAAGAGTAATGACACAATTGTGATGCAGGGGGATTGGGAAAATCAGGTTGGTGTCAGATTGCAAGAGAGGGAATTTATTGAATGCCTACTCGGGGAAAGACTGGATGTTGTGTAATAACCCAGATCTTATTAGGGAGCTTAATGTAAAGGACCCTTAGGACGTGGTGATCATAATGTGACTGGATTCATACTGTAATTTGAGAGGGAGAAGCGCAAGTCGCATGTATCAGTATTGCAATGGAATAAAGGGAATTACAGAGGCATGAGAGAGGAGCTTGCTCAGGTGGATTGGAGGAGGATACTGGCGGGGACGATGACAGAGTAGAGATTGCTGAAGTTTCAGGGAATCAATAGATATGTCCCACAGAGGAGGAAGTTCTCAAATGGCAGGGGTAGGCAACAGTGGCTGACTAGGGAAGTTAAGGACTGCATAGAAATGAGTGGGAAGTTGGATGATTGGGAAGCTTTTAAAATCCAACAAAAAACAACTAAAAAAGCTATCAAAAGGGAAAAGATGAAATATGAAGGCAGATGAGCCAATAATATAAAGCAGGATACTAAAAGTATTTTCAATTATATAAAGAGTAAAAAGGAGATGAGAGTTGAAATTGGACCACTGGAAAATGATGCTGGTGAGGTAGTAATGGGGGACAAAGAAATGGCAGATGATCATGGATCAGCAAATTTGCTGACGATACAAAGATTGGAGGTGTAGTAGACAGTGAGGAAGGTTTTCAGAGCCTGCAGAGGGACTTGGACCAGCTGGAAAAATGGGCTGAAAAATGGCAGATGGAGCCTAATTCTGCTCCTATATTTTATGGTCTTAGGCACAGTTTGACTTTCTCTGCACTTTGACTGTTTGTTAGTCTTCCTTTGTGTGAGTTTTTCATGAATTCTATAATTTTTTGTTTATTTTCCTGTAAATTCCTGCAAGAAAATGAATACTTAATACTTAATTATGAAAGGGATAGATAAGATAGAGGCAGGAAAGTTGTTTCCACTGATGGGTGAGACTAGAAGTAGGGGAACATAAGAACATGAGAAATAGGAGCAGGAGTAGGCCTTCTGGCCCGTCGAGCCTGCTCTGCCATTCAATAAGATCATGGCTGATCTGACCATGGACTCACCGCCACCTACCTGCCTTTTCCCCAGAACCCTTAATTCTCCTACTATGCAAAAATCTATCCAACCTTGTCTAAATATATTTACTGAGGTAGCCCCCACTGCTTCATTGGGCGGAGAATTCCACAGATTCACCACCCTCTGGGAAAAGTAGTCCTTCCTCACCTCCATCCTAAATCTACTCCCCTGAACTTTGAGGCTCTGTCCCCGAGTTCTGGTCTCATCTACCAGCGGAAACAACTTTCCTGTCTCTATCTTATCTATCTCTTTCATAATTTTATATGTTTCTATAAGACCTCCTCTCATTCTTCTGAACTCCAGTGAGTACAGGGACAAGCTCTCCTCTACAATCACTCTGAGCACCGGTGCCCCACAAGGCTGTGTACTCAGCCCCCTGCTGTACTCACTGTACACCCATGATTGTGTAGCCAAGTTTCCATCGAACTCAATATATAAGTTTGCTGATGACACAACAATTGTAGGCCGTATCTTGGGTAATGATGAGTTTGAGTACAGAGAGGAAATTAAGAACCTGGTGACATGATGCGGAGACAATAACCTATCCCTCAACATCAGCAAGACAAAGGAATTGGTTGTTGACTTCAGAAGGAGTAGCGGACCGCACGACCCAATTTACATCAGTGGTGCACAAGTGGAACGGGTCAAAAGCTTTAAGTTCCTCGGGGTCAATATCACAAATGACCTGACTTGGTCCAACCAAGCAGAGTTCACTGCCAAGAAGGCCCACCAGCGCCTTTACTTCCTGAGAAAACTAAAGAAATTTGGCCTGTCCCCTAAAACCCTCACTAATTTTTATAGATGCACCGTAGAAAGCATTCTTCTAGGGTGCATCACGACCTGGTATGGAAGTTGTCCTGTCCAAGACCGAAAGAAGCTGCAGAAGATCGTGAACACAGTGCAGCACATCACACAAGCCAATCTTCCGTCCGTAGACTCACTTTACACCGCACACTGTCGGAGCAGTGTTGCCAGGATAATCAAGGACACGACCCACCCAGACAACACACTTCTTGTCCCTCTTCCCTCCGGGAGAAGGCTCAGGAGCTTGAAGACTCGTACGGCCAGATTTGGGAACAGCTTCTTTCCAACTGTGATATGACTGCTGAACGGATCCTGACCCAGATCTGGGCCGTACCCTCCAAATATCCAGATCTGCCTCTCGGTTTTTTTGCACTACCTTACTTCCCATTTTTCCATTTTCTATTTATGAATTATAATTCAAGTTTTTAATATTTACTAATTTATACTATTTTAAATATTTAATATTTGTAATCCAGGGAGCGGGGAGCGCAGCATCAAATATCGCTGTGATGTTTGTACGTTCTAGTATCAATTGTTTGGCGACAATAAAGTATAAAGTAGAAAGTATAGTCCCAAGTGACTCAATCTCTCCTCATTGTCTACCCCCTCATCTCTGGAATCAACCTGGTGAATCTCCTCTGCATTGCCTCCAAAGCCTATATAACCTTCTTCAAGTAAGGAGACCAGAACTGCACACAGTACTCCAGGTGCAGCCTCACCAGTACCCTGTATAGTTGCAGCATAACCCCCCTGCTCTTAAGTTCAATCCCTCTAGCAGTGAAGGCTAACATACCGTTTGTCTTCTTGATAGCCTGCTGCACTTGCAAACCAACCTTTTGTGATTCATGCACAAGCACTCCCAAGTCCCTCTGCACAGCAGCATGCTGCAAATTTTTATCATTAAAATAATAACCTTCTCTTTCATTTTTCCTTCCAAAGTGGATGCCGTTGCATATACCAACATTGTACTCCATCTGCCAGACCCTTGCCCACTCACTCAACCCAGCTATATCTCTCTGCAGACTCTCCGTATCTTCTGCACAATTTGCTTTTCCACTGAATTTAGTATCATCAGCAAACTTAGATACACTACACTCAGCCCCCTCTTCCAGATCATTAATCTATATTGTGAACATTTGGGGGTCTCAGTACTGACCCCTGCAGCACACTGCTCACCACTGATTGTCAACCAGAGTTACACTCATGAATCCCAACTCTCTGCTTTCTATTAGCTAACCAATCCTCTATTCATGCTAATAAATCACCCCAACTCTATGCATTCTTATCCAATGGATAAGTCTTTTATGTGGCACCTTATCGAAAGCCTTCTGGAGATCCAAGTAAGCAATGTTGATCTGTTCCCCTCTATCCACTACACTCATTATATCCTCAAAGACCTCCAGTAAGTTTGTCAAACAGGACCTGTTCTGGCTGAATCCATGCTGCATCTGCTTGATAGATCCATGTCTTTCCAGATGCCTTGCTATTTATTTGTCAGTGATAGCTTCTAGCATTTTCCCAACTACAGATGTATTATGTAGTATTTCCCAACTGGCCTATAGTTTCCTACCTTTTGCCTACATCCTTTTTTGAACAGTGGCTTGAGATTCACCGGCTTCCAATCCACTGGAACCTGCCCAGAGTCCAGAGAACTTTGGTAAATCATCACCAAAGCCTCTACTACTGCCATTTCTTTCAGTACCCCGGGATGCATTCCATCAGGACCAGGGGACTTATCTATCTTCAGGCCCACAAGTTTGCACAGCACCACCTCTTTAGTGATAGCTATTGTATCGAGGCCCTCACCTCCCATCACATCTAAAACATCTCTCTTTGGCATGTTAGGCGTGAAGACCAACACAAAAGAGTTATTCAAAGCCTTGGTCATTTCCTCATTACCCAATATCAATTCCCCCTTCTTGTCCTCCAAGGGACCTACATTCACCTTAGCCATCTTTTTCGGCTTTATATAATTATAAAAACATTTACTATCCATTTTTATATTTTGTGCTAGTTTATTTTCATAATCTAGCTTCCCTTTCTTTATTGCTCGCTTAGTGGTAGTTTGTTGCTTTCTAAAGTTTTTCCAATCTCCCAGTTTCTCACTACTCTTGGTGACTGGATGAGTATGGATGAGCTCTTAGTTTGATGCCTTCTTTTATTTCTTTTGTTATCCCCACCCTGGCTCTCCCCACCCTTACTGTCCTTGCTTTTGACTGGAATATACTTTTCTTGAGCACCGTGAAAAATCTCATTGAAAGTCTTCCACTGTTCCTCAACTGTCCTACCATATTGCCTGTGTTCCCAGTCTACACTAGCCAAACCCTCCCTCATCCCACTGTAGTCTCCATTGTTTTAGATTGAACTATTGCACCCTCCATTTGTATGAGAAACTCAATCACACTGTGATCACTCTTTCCAAGAGGGTCTCTAACTACAAGATCACTAATTTTACGCATCTCATTGCACAGGACCAGATCTAAGATAGCGCATTCCCTTGTAGGTTTAGTAACATGCTGTTCAAGAAGGCCATCATGGATGCATTCTATGAAGTCCTCCTCGAGACTGGCTCAACCAACTTAATTCAACCAATATATATGCAATTTAAAGGGGACATAGCCTCAAGATTTGTAGAAGTAAATTTAGGACAGAGATGAGGAGGAACTGCTTTTCCTGGAGTGTGGTGAATCTGTGGAATTCTCTGCCCAATGAAGCAGTGGAGGCTACCTCAGCAAATATACTTAAGACAAGGTTAGATAGATTTTTGCACGAGGGGAATTAAGGGTTATGGGAAAAAGGCAGGTAGGTGGAGATGAGTCCATGGCCAGATCAGCCATGATCTTATTGAATGGCAGAGCAGGCTCGAAGGGGCAGATGGCCGACTCCTGCTCCTATTTCTTATGTTCTTATGTTTTGGTAAGAAGGTGGCGCGCTCGGATGCAGTAGCCATTCCGGGTCCAGTCAAAGATCTACTTGTTCACTTTGTGTGTACTTTTTATAATCTCAAATCACTGCTGGATACTAATAACATCAGGAATTGCAGGACAATCCCATCAGTGAGTTGCCTGATAGTGATGGAGCATATCGTTGTTGTGTTGTTGCCTAGACTTGCTGTGTACCATTGTGCCCTGATGGTGTGCAGTGCGAGTGATTGTCTTGGACATTTTTATTGTGATCACAAGACCCTGCTGGATATTGGTAATGTAAAATACTGCAAGTCCTGTTCACTGGTTCATTGGGAAGACTGACGGTGGGGGGAGCTGTGTTGTCTCCGTTGTGTCAAAGTCTAGGCCTTCAGCGCGGGGTCGCCTGCTGCAGTTGCCCAGGCATGGAGACACTGGAGGCAGTGTGGGAGAGAGCAGAGCCCTCTGTGGGTATTGGTACTGGGCTGGGGACTGGGCCCTCCCATCTGTTCTACCCTGCAGTGTTTGCTCGGTGCTTCATGCCAGGGTACGCTCAGTGCTGCCCTCAGGTGTTTGCACAGTGGAAGAACAAGTTGGACCAGGACAGCATCCCATCAATCTCCCATCAATAATTAATTGCCGCTTATTAATTGGGCTATTTTTTTTTCCTCTTTGCTGTTCCTCCTATGTTGTTCTGCTATCATAATCATATGTGTTATTTGCTATGTGCATTTGGTAAAGTGTTTTGCACCTTGGCCCAGGAGGAATTCTGTTCTGATTGTCTATATTCATGTATGGTTTGAGCAATAATTAAACTTGAACTTGAATGTAAGGTAGTGTATGATGACTTTGATGATAAATTTACTTTGACTTTGAAGTATATCCTTGAGAAGTTACAGCCATCTCAGAAAGACTCTCCTGAAACAGGAAGTGAAAGAAACAGTACTTGAGAATTTTATTTTTATTTTTGAATGCATCAGGATTATGAACAATATGCATATTTAAGGATAAATAAGAAACGTAATCTCAAAAATAAATTATATAAATAACAATAAATATCTCTTAGCTTGTGTTTATTTCAGAAAACCTATGTGAAAGAAGCTTAGCTGTGGTTAAAATATTAAATGGAACTTTATAGAATTATGTGAGACACAGGTAGGGTGGCCAGTCAGAATCTTATACCCAGGGGTAGAAATGTCAAATACTACAGAAGGTGCTTTTAAGATGAGAGGGGAAAAGGTTTAAAGGAGATGTGAGGGGCAAGTTTTTTACACAGTGAGTGGTGGGTGCCTGGAATGCATTGCCAGGGGAAGTGGTAGAAATAGATACAATAGTATATTTAAGAGTTTACAGCATAGAACAGGCCATTCAGCCCACAATGTTGGACTAATTCATATAATCCTACTTTACGATCAGTGTAACCCTTCCCTCCAATTCAGGTGCTTAAGAACCTCGGGGACCTATGCTCTCCATCTTTTAAGTGTCCCTAGTGTACCGTATCTGCCTCTACCACCATCCCCAGCAAGGTGTTCCAGGTACTCACCACCCTCTGTATAAAAAACCCACCTCCGGCATCCCCCCCCGCCCCCCGTACTTTCCTCCAATCACCTTAAACAGATGTCCTTTGATATTAGCCATTGCGGACTGGGGAAAAGTTGCTGGCTGTCCATTGTGTGTCTCTCATAATCTTATACACCTCTATCAAGCTGTTAGATAGGTGCATGAATACACAGGGAATGGAGGGGAATGGATCACGCGCAGGCAGAGGGGTTAGTCTAATTTGGCATTATGTCCAGTGCAGAGATTGTGGGATGAATGGCCTGTTCCTGTCCAATGAAATAAAGGTGATTTTATGCATTTATATCCTAGAGCAGTTGATTTATTTGGGATCACTCGCAGGATCTCCAAATGGATTGTTCTGAGTGTCGGTCACCTCTGAGCACCAGAAAGATCCCATTTTGCTCCCTCCTCTGGACCACTGGCAAGGAAACTCTCTGGTCTCATGTCCTGTTGGCGACTGCTGCTTTCCTCCAGATAGTTTGGAATTTGAGGAAGAGAAGGCGGTTCTGTCTTCCCCACACCTGCATCACCAGGAGAGACTTCGACAGCTGTGTGCAAGTCTTCCATCACCTTCTCCAGCCACTGCAGCCTCCTCCAGTCCTGGAGAAAATGACCCCTGTCGTGCATCTCCTGATGCTCGGTAACCGACCTCATCCTACGGAAAAAAGATTGCTAATCTGAGATTAGAATTGTCTTCAGGGATCTCTCCCTCCCTCCTCCCCACTAAGGCCACGCTCTCTTTTCTCTGGAATTGTCATCGCCGCCCAGGTCCTGCTCTCTTCTCTCTGCTGCCATCAGGAAGAAGGTTCAGGGGCTTTAGGACTCACACTACCAGGTTCAGGAACAGTTATTCCTCCTCAACCATCAGGCTCCTGAACCAGAGGGGTAACTTCACTCAATTTCACTTGCCCCGTCACCAAAATGTTTCCACAACCTAAGGATTTTTCGTCTCATGTTCTTGATCTTTATGGCTTATTTATTTATGTATGTTATTTCTTTCTTTTTGTATTTGCACAATTTGCTGTCTTTTATGCGCTGATTGAAAGCCCAAGTTGGTGCTGTCTTTCATTGATTCTCTTACAGTTATTATTCTATTACAGATTTATTGAGTATGCCTGCAAGAAAATGAATCTCAGGGTTGTATGTGGTGACATACATGCACTTTGATAATAAATTTATTTTGAACTTTGAACTTTGAATTGGAATGGGTTTACTGTTGTCACATATACCAAGATACAGTGTCTTGCATGCTGTTCATACAGATCAGATCATTACACAGTGCAGTGAGGTAGAAAAAAGGAAAACAATAACAAAATGCAGAATAAAGTGTAACAGTTACAGAGAAAATGCAGAGCAGGTAAACAACAAGCTGTAAGATCATAACGAGGTAGATTGTGAGGTCAAGGGTCCAATTTATCATACCAGGGAACTATTTAATGGGAACTGTTCAATAGTTTTCTTTTTTTTTGCACATTGATTGCTTGACAGTTTTGTTTGTTTATATCACAAACTAGAGAAAATCTACAGATGCTGGAAATCCGAGCAACACACACAAAATGCTGGAGGAACTCAGCAGGTCATGGAAAAAACGTACAGTCATCATTTTAAGTCCTGCCGAGGGGTTTCGGCCCAAAATGTTGACTGTACCTTTTTCCGTAGCTGCTGCCTGGCCTGCTGAGTTCCTCCAGCATTTTCTGTATGTTATTTGCTTATGTATAGGTTTTCATAAATTCAATTGTATTAATTTGTTCCCTGTAAATACCCGCAAGAAAATGCATTTAATGGTAGTATGTGGCAGATTTCTGTATATGCAAGGTAACAAATTCACTTTTAACTTTAAAACAGCGGAATGAAACTGTCCTTGAACCTTGCGGACATGCTTTCAGGCTTTTGTACCTTCTGTCTGAGGGGAGGGGGCGAATGTCCAGGGTGGGTGGGGTCTCTGCTTTACAGAGGTAATGGAAAGTACAGACATATATATAATTTCATAAGAGCCCTGTCCCTTGCAATACACTGCAGGGCATTTCTCTAGTGCCTTACCCTCTGGGTCGGCCCTCGCAGGACAGAATCCAGGACATGCCACAGAAGACGACGATAAGGCCAAGACGTGCCAGGGTTAGGGAGACCATCTTCTCTGCAAATGAAGAAGGCAAAAGATAACCGTTTGCTTACTGGTTACAGGTCATGCAGTGATAGAATATTCAGTCCATTACCCAAGCTGGCTCTCTCTATCCAAGAGTGCTCCCTTCAAGTATCCATTCCCTGCATAATGTCTAGTTGAATCCACTCCTAAACTTTTTAAGCAGCACACTCCATATCACAGTAACCTGTTGTACTTCACAGTCAGAATCAGAGTCAGATTTATTGTCCCTGCTTATATGAGGTGAAACTTGTTGTTTTATGGCAGCAGAACAGTGCAAAGACTTAAAATTATTTACTTCTTTATTTATTGAGACAAGGCGCAGAATAGGCTCTTCCAGCCCTTTGAGCCGTGCCGTCTAGCAGTCCAACAATTTCACCCTAGCCGAATCGCAGGACAATCTAAAATGATCTGCCTACTAACCTACCAACTGGTGCGTCTTTGGACTGTGGGAGGAAACTGGAAACCCAGAGGAAACCTGCGGGTTCAAGGGGAGAACATACAAACTCCTTACAGGCAGCAGTGAGAATTGAGCCTGGGTGGCCTGTACTTTAAAGCGTTGTGCTAACCACTACACTACCGTGCCAGCCTAATTATTCTAATTACCATAAATAAACAGAGCAAATTAAAGGGACTAGCAAGGTACAACACACACAAAATGCTGGATATTGGAAGGCCAAGGTAGAGTGGATGTGGAGAGGATATTTCCTGCGGGGGAGGGGGAAAATTCTAGGACCAGAGGGGTCAGCCTCAGCATTGAGGGACGTCCATTTAGAACAGAGACAAGGAGGGATTTCTTTAGCCAGAAGGTGGTGATTCTGTGGAATTCACTGCCACACATGGCTGTGGGGGCCAAGCCATTGAGTATATTTAAGGCGGAGGTTGACAGGTTCCTGATTAGTAAGGATGTCCAAAGTTACAGGGAGAAGGCAGGAGCATGGGATTGAGAGAGATAATAAATCAGCCATGATGAAATGGTGGGGTAGACTCGATGGGCCGAATGGCTAATTCTGCTCCTGTTTCTTATAATCTTATCTGTAGGAGGAAAGAAATTGTTTCATGTTGAATTCGGATAGCGGGACTCTAACATGCAGCCTTGATGCAGGGTTTTGGCCCAAAACATCAATAGTTTTGCTCCCCGCTCCCCCACACAGGCTCTGCAGAGTTCCTGCAGAAGATTGTTTGTTGCTTCAGATTGCAGCACCTGCTGTCTCTTGTGTCTCTAATTAAGCTAACGATGCCTAATTGAATGAATCTCATCTACCTGCGTATGGTCCATGTCCCTCCATTCTCATCTGATTGAGTGGCGCCCACATAACAGCCTCTCACACTCAACATCAGCGAGAACAAGGAGCTGATTGTGGATTCAGGGTGGAGGACACTCGCCAGTCTTCATTGAAGGGTCAGCGGTGGAAAGGGTGAGCAGTTTCAAGTTCCTTTGCACCAAGTGTCAGAAGATCTATCCTGCACCCAACTGACTGATGTAATCGTGAAGAAAGTACGCCAACCGCTCTGCTTTATTTGGAACTTGAGGTTTAGTTTGTGTCTCCAAAGGCTCTTACAAATTTCTATGGATGGATACTCTTGTTGCTTGAGATGTACACTTTTAACTTTAAATGCATACTCTCTGTTATTAGACATTTCAATTCCAGGAAGAAGATACTGGTTGTCAATGTACAGCACTGTGCAAAATATACATAGCTATGGTACCTAAGACTTTTGCACAGTACTGTAGTAATTTTATGCATTTTACTGTCCTGCTGCTCTCCCAAAAAATAACAAATTTCATGACATATGTGAGTGTTGATAAACCTGATTCTGATATGTGTCTTTGTTGTGGACTGAAAGTGGGAAGGGGGCAGGGAGAGGCAGGGAGTGGGAAGCACCAGAGAGACATTCTGTAATGATCAGTAAACCAATTGTTTGGGATCAAGTGACCTTGCTTGGTGTCTCAGGACTGGGTGTGTCTGCACCTGCACCACACTGCCCTCCCACGCCGGCACTCCTCTGCTGCCCCCTGTCCCCCACCCCTCCCATGGTGCTCCGCCCATGGCATTGTTAACATCCTTTGCTCCCAGCAGATTTACAAACTTGCTTTCCACCACCCCACATTGACAAATACAGCACAGTATTTTGGCCATATATAAGTGCCCAAGACTTTTGCACAGCACTGTATACCTCTCATTATGTTGTAAACCTCTATCAAATCTACCTTAAGTCTCTGCTGTTCCAGGGAAAGAACCTTATTTATCCAACCTCTCATTATAGCACATTCCCTCAAATGCAGGCAGCATCCTGGTAAAGTCCTTCTGAGCCCTCTCCAAAATCTTCTGGTAATGGGGTGACCGGAACCGTATGCAATACACCAGGTGTGGCTGAAGCAGTTTTATAGCATCCTGTAACTTCCTAGCATAACTCAGGATCATGATTAACAAAGGTAAGCGTACCATACATCTTTACCACCCTATCAACCAGTCCAGCAACCATAGAGAGCGGCAGGCTTGGACCCTAACACAAGAGATCCTGCAGATGCTGGAAATCTTGAGCAACACACACAAACTGCTGGAGGAACTGTGGAACACCTTTGCTTGATCTGCTGCCAAAATGCAGGATCTCCCAGCTGCTACCCAGTTGAATTTGACTTTCCATTCCTGCTCTGACAGTTCCTTCCCTGGCCTCCTCTTCAATCAGATCTATTGCCACTGACATATGTCGTGATATTTGTCGTTTTGCTGCAGGAGTACAGTGCAATACATAAAATATGTGATAAATTTCAATCAGATATATACACATCCTTATCTGTGCATAGCAAAACGATGAAACAAATAGTGTGAAAAGAGAGCAAATGTAGTGACAAGTACCCACCCGTGATCAGGCCAAACTCAGGCTGGAGGATCAGCACCTCATATTCCGCCTGGGCAGCCTCCAACCTGATGGCATGAGATCAGTTTCTCTACTTTCTGATAATTTCTCCCTGCTCCTGCTGTTCCTCTTTTTCCATTCCCCATTCTGATTTCCCTCTCACCCTTTCTCATCTCTTCACCTGCCCATTACCTCCCTCTCATTCCCCTCCTCCTTCCCTTTCTCCCCCGGTCCACACTCCGTTCCTATCAGATTCCTCCTTCTTCATCCCTTTATCCCTTCCATCCTTCCCCTCCCAGCTTCTTACTTTATCCATCCTCCCCTGACCTACACACCTGACCATCCCCCTCACCTGTTCTCTCAAATCACCTGCCAGCATATATTCCTTCCTCTTCCTCTCGCCCACCTTCTTATCCTGGCTTCTTTCCCTTCCTTTCCAGTCCCGATGAAATGACTCAGCCCAAAACACCAACTGTTGATTTCCCTACGTAGATGCTGCCTGATTTGGACCCTAAGATCCCAGCCATATGCTAGGTCAATCCTAACATCACAAAACACACAATCAATAAACCAGGCAACTATCAACTTGTAAAGATTCTTATGGATTTTCATCAATGAGTCCGGATGATCTAGAACTCAAACTTTCTATAACACCAGTAATATCACTTACCAATTCTCCAAGCGTTGTTTAGTGGAATTCCAGTCCAAACTTCTGAAGAGGTTGATGCTGCTACTCCCTGTTCTTGTGCACGCTCTGTGATTGAGTTGATGTGTCTTGATGTGAAAACACTCCCTTATATACAGAGAGGGTGACCCATGCATCAACATTCCTTTTGTTACCACTGATGTCACAGTGATGTCTTCCCAAGAGGCAAGACGCAAAGTCCCTGAATGTGGACTGTGCAGAGGGATGTAATTCCCAACTGCTGTTGAGTTTCTCATCTGGAAGTTAAACTATGACATCAGCCCTTTCACAGAGTGGATTTACAACAGTGACCCTTGACATTGATCTTTCAGTTTAAGGTTGTAGTATTGTTTAAAGATCAGATTTTTTTCTTGTTAAACTGAACTAGATGTTGCTGAGTGCATTTATATCAAATTGACTAGATTATTGCAATGCATTTTTACTGGCCTTCCAAAGCAATCCATTGACAAACTTCAACTCATTCAGAATGCTGCTGCTAGACTTTTAACCAAAACCAGGATGAGAGAACATGTTACTCCCATCCTAACTACTCTGCATTTTATCTTCACTCTACTTGTATCTTCAGAATTCATTTTAAAGTTTTCTTACTTGTTTTTAAAGCTCTCAATGATCTGGGACCGGAGTATATCACAGAATTGTTTTCGTTTTATAATCCTGCCCAAGCTCTCTGGTCTTCCTCCACCCATCTCTTTAATTTAAACAATCCCACACAAAAGAAAATTGGCAGGTCAACTTCTTTGAGGCATGCTCCTAAACTGTGGAACCTAAAAAACTGTAAGGGATGCAGACTCAGTTGACACTTTTAAACACCAGCTCAAAACCTATTTATTTAACTTTTCTTTTAACTAACATCTTTTTGTCTTTTATTTTCATGTTTGCACTTTATCCCTTTGTAAAGCACTTTGAACTACATTGTCTGTATGAATATATTAAGAATAAATTACTATTATATTACTCTTCAGCGTTAACAAATTCCCAAAAGGGTGCTACTTTGAAAACGTGTGCAGTTGGCATGACTCTTACAGTAGAGACCATGCCTGATTTACAGAAGGCAGCTAGTTTCTCCAGGGTTACCGATGTACGAGAGTTCCCACACTGCAAACATGAAGTACGTAGCTGAATTGTAGTAACCTTGTGCGGGATAATCGGGTGTGAGTCACAGAGAGTTTCAGCTAGAGGAACCTGACTTCACTTGCCCCATCACTAAATTGTTCCCACAACCTATGGACTCATTTTTAAGGACTCTGTATCTCATGCTCTCGATATTTATTTCTGTATTTTTATTTTTATTTTCTGTATTTGCACAGTTGCCCTTTGCACATTGATTGTTTGTCTGTCCTGTTGGATTTCTGATGTTTATTTATAGAGATACAGAGTGGTATAAGCCCTTGCAGCCCTTCGAGGCACACCACTCAGAAATCCACGATTTAACCCGAGTCTAATCACAGGACAATCTACAATGACCAATTAACCTACCATCCAGTACGTCTTTGGTCCGTGGGAGGAAATCGGAGCTCCTGAAGGAAACTGGGGGAGAACGTACAAACTCCTTACACTGATTCTGTTGTGTCACCGCAATAAAATGAATCTGGGGCTGTACACAATGACATACATGTACTTTGACAATAAATATATTGACAACAAGACACAACTGCATTTTATTAATTTGAATTTGCACAAATAGTGAGTTCGAAAAAATGATTTTCACCTTTGGGTAGCAATGTTCCTCTGCTGTTGTGTGCAATGAACATAGAACATAGAACAGTACAGCACAGTAGTAGTCAGCCCACGATGTAGTCTTCTTCTTCTTTAGCCCATCACCCCTACTGGGGCAGAGGTGGCCAACAGCATCTCCACAGAGACCTCTGTCTGGGCTGATAGAAGGTTAGTCAGCCTCGTGGTTTCCCTGTTCACCATACAACTTCATACATCCTCCAGGTGAAGATCCCCTCTCTCCCAGGGATGAGGTCTTTGGAGATTCTGCTACCATTTCTGTAGATCTGGGATTTTATGAGATGGCGTTTCTAGTCCCATGCCAAAAACTCCTCCTTCCACAGCCAGGCTGTGGACTATCTACAATGTAGTGCCAACCTCTATAAACCTTCTCCATGATCATTCTAACCCTTCCCTCCCACATAGCCCTCCACTTTTCTTTTGTTCAAGTGTCTATCTATGTGGGGTGGCAGGGAGGTGATAAGTCTCTAGCATAGGGGCTGTAAGGCACCCCTTCCCTCTGCTAGTCTGCAGCTCACCCATGGGCAAGGTATGCTTAGCCCCTGATCAGGGTCACGTGAATCCATGGGAGCAGGTGGTGGATGGTCGTGTGAGCAGCTGGTGCACATCACAAGTCCTGGTTATGTGACCACTAGGTAGACAGTCACTGAAGAGTATTGATAATGTCTGGGGTCACCCATTTTGTAAAGACACTGCCCAGAAGAAAGCAATGGCAGACCACTTCTGGAGGAAAAATTGCCAAGAACAATCATGGTCATGGATTTGGACAATATTGTCCTTGGAGAATGAAATAATAATCTTTCTGATGCCCCTCGTACAAACCCAAAGTGCCTTATAATCAAATGGCAGAGCAGACTCAATGGGCCGAATGGCTTAATTCTGCTCTTCTGTCTTGTGGTGGGTGCTGAGGTGAGGATTGTACCTGTGTTGCTCCAGCAGTGACACAACGACATCGGTGGATGCAAACTAAAAGCTGATGTGGAAAGTTGACAGAAAATTTTAAGCTGTTTCTGATCCTGCAGAAAGTTGTAAACTCAGCCAACACCATCATGGGCACTGGCCTCCTCAACATCGAGAGCATCTTTAAAAGGCAATACACTCAAAATACTGGAGGAATCCTGCAGGCCAGGCATTACAAAGGAAATTAATAAACAGTCAATGTTTTGGGCCAGCACCCTTCTTCAGTTCTGGAAAGGAAGGGGGGAAGATGACAGAATAAGGGCAATGTCTCAGTAAGTGGCATCCGTCATTAAGGATCCCCATTACCCAGGACATGCCCTCTTCTCACTGCTATGATCAGGGAGCAGATACAGGAGCTTGAAGACACACACTCAACGATTCAGGAACAGCTTATTCTCCTCAGACATCAGATTTCTGAATGGACAATGAACCCATGAACACTTCCTCACAATTTCTCCCTCACTTTTGCACTACTTAATTTATTTTTTAATGTTTACTTATTTTAAATTATAGTTTTTATTATTATTTATTGCAATGTACTGTTGCTGCAAAACAACAAATTTCATGCCATATGTCAGTGATATTGAACCTGATTCTGATTTTGAAAACAGAAAATGTTCGGAAGTCTCAGAGGGTCAGGCAGCATCTGTGGAGAACGAAATGGACTCTTATTATTCAGGTCCATGAAAAGAAGAAGGATTCTGATGATCAGTCTTTGACCCAAAGCTTCAAATCCATTTCTCTCTCCAGAGATACTGCCTGACCTGACTCTGCCCCTGACCTGACCTGACCTGACCAGACAAATTTCATGTCCTATGTCAATGACAATACACTCAGTGGCCTCTCTATCAGGTTCAGAGTGGAACCCAGTGTGGTTTTCTGCTCCTGTAACCTATCCTCTTCAAGTTTCGACCTTTTGTGCATTCAGAGATGCTCTTCTGCACACCACTGTTCTAGCATGTGGTTATTTAAGTTACTGTCACCTTCCAGTCAGCTTGAACCAGTCTGGCCACTGTCCTCTGACCTCTCTCATTAACAAGGCATTTTCACTCACAGACCTGACGCTCACCAGATGTTATTTGTGTTTTGCATCACTCTCTATAAACTCTGTAAACTGTTGTGTGTGAAAATCCCAGGAGATCAGCAGTTTCTGAGATACTCAAACCACCCCATCTGGCACCCCATCATTCCAAAGTCACTTGGATCACATTTCTTCCCCATTCTGAAGTTTGGTTTTAACAACAACTGAACCTCTTGACCACGTCTGCATGCTTTTATGCATTGAGTTGCTGCCACATGATTGGCTGATTAGATATTTGCATTAACGAGCTGGTGTACCTAATAAAGTGGGATCTGATTGGTAAATCTGATTCTTATTCTGTTTTGTTTCCAGCATTATCAGGTTTTGTTTCAGATTTGCAGTGACTGTGGTGATAGAAACTTTGACATGCTTATTGACAACTTGTTCAGTAACACAAATGCATCATTTCAAAGATGAGACATATTTAAGGATCTTCCCAACTTTATTGAGCTGAAATAGATTTTACCAGGAATTGATCCATTTGGACAAGCACAGAGCAACTGCCAAAATTCACTGTTTCAAATGTAACTCAGTAAATACTGTCATAGTAGCATAGCAGTTAGCACGGCTTGGGTGTCGGAGATCAGAGTTCAGTTCCTACATCCTTTGTCAGGAGTTGGTACGTCTGCCCTGTGAGTTTCCTCCTGCTTCCTTCCGCAGTCCAAAGACGTACTGGTTAGTAAGTTAACCGGTCATTGTAAATTGTCCTGTGATTAGGCTGGATTTAGTTCAGGGTTGCTGGGTGGTGTGGATCAAAGGGCTGGAGGGCCTGTTCCACGCTGTATCTTGAACAAATAAATACATTTCTGTGCCCAGTAGCTTGGGAGAGCTGAGCCAGAAACCACTTGTAATTTATTTATTTGTTTGTTTGTTTACTTGTTTAGAGATACCATGCAGGACTGCTTCTGGCCCAACAAGCCACATCACCGAGCGACCCACCGATTTAACCCTAGCTCAATCACAGGACAATTTACAATGACCAATTAACCCACTAACCGGTACAGCTTCGAGGGAGGAAACCGGAGCATGTGGAGGAAGCTTGCGTGTTTCACAGGGAGAGCGTGCAAACTCCTCATGGACGGTACTGGAATTGAACTGTGATCTCCGGAACACCCTGGCAGTAATAACGTCAAGCTAACCGCCACGCTACCACGGTGCCTCTGATCTGATGAGCAGACGGCCATACCCAATTGCGAGCATTATCCTGTAAAATTTAAAGTCCATGTCATGGTAATTACTTCAACATTTTATTAACATCTAGAGCTACGTATCGTAAACACAAGAGATTCTGCAGATGCTGGAAATCCAGAGCAACTCAGACAAAATGCTGGACGAACTGAACAGGTCAGGCAGCATCGATGGAGTGGAATAAATAGTCGAAGATTCAGACCTAATGAAGGGTCTCAGCCCAAAAAATCAACTGCTTATTCCTCTCTATAGATGCGACCTGAACTGCTGAGTTCCTCTGGAATTTTGTGTGTTGCTCTGGAGCTACATATTAATATTTTTCACTGCGAGAAATAGTTTTAGTTTTCCACAGAGAAGGATGTTTAAGTTTATTGCTTTGGCAGTCCCTGGCAGAGGACATGGAGACCCTTGGCAGGGTCTTGGCTTCGGACGTCAGAATGTCCCATGTGACTTTCTGTTCGGTTAGTTCATACCCTAGATGCGGCTCTCTCTGCCAGGTCTCCTGCTGCTCTTTGCTGGCAAGGCTGCGTCATAACGATTAACATCTGTGACAGCTGAGGTCTCCAGCGATTTGCAAATGATACCACAGTCAAAGGACACTCTCCCTCTCACCATCTGGTGTGGGAGGTGAGTCAGACACTGCCTTGCGGTGCAAGTGTCTGTTTATAATGACATTACTAATGGCAGCAAGAGAATACTTTGATCTCCAAAGTAATACTGGTGCAATTTTATCATACAAAAAGTGCATTTTTACAAAGTCATAAATTATGCAAAACATAAATTACAAAGAATAAATATGCACCTTATTCGGTAGGAAAATACATTACATTAATTTTACATAAATTACAAGTCCAGTAAAGATTTTATAAAGTGTCAATTCTAAACCTGCATTGACAACACAGAGAGAATTCTTCTTTCCCTGAAGTAAACACAACATTATTGGACACCTCCAGATGCAACTGGAAAGGCTTTAAATATATTTTATATATTTAATACTTAGAGATACAGTGCAGAACGGGCCCTTCTGGCCTACTGAGCCTCACCGCCCAGCAACCCAGTAATTTACCCCGAGCCTAATCACAGGACAATTTACAATGACCAATTAACCTACTAACTGCTATGTCTTTGGACTGGGTGAGGAAACCCAAGCGGTTCACAGGGAGAATGTACAAACTCTTTTCAGAGGACACTGAGATTGAACTCTGACGCGCCGAGCTATGATATGATACAGTACCAAGGCTACTGTGGTGTACGTATATTATATGTACACTCACACAGAGGCCATTTTATTAATTACCTCCTGTACCTAATAAAGTGGCCACTGAGTGTATGTTTGTAGTCTACTGCTGCTGTAGCTGGTCCACTTCAAGGTTCAATGTGTTGAGTGTTCAGAGATGCTCTCCTGTACATCACTGCTGTAAGGTGTGGTTATCTGAGTTATTGTCACCTTCCTGTCAGCTTGAACCAGTCTGGCCATTCTCCTCTGCCCTCTCTCATTAACAAGGTGTTTAGATATACATATATTTAGTTAAGTATACCTGAGTGTGAGCAGCTGCTAGACTGGTGGCATGGTAGTGCCGTAAATTTATATCCCCATGTACCAGATGGGATGCTGGCACATTGGACTGTTGCAGAGTATGCGATATGATTCTCTAACAATGCAGTTGCCTACAAAGAGTTTGTACACTTTCCTGGTGACGCTGTGGTTTACAGGAAGGGTGTCGAGGCTTTGGAGAGGGTGCAGAAGAGCTTCACCAGGATGCTGCCTGGATTAGAGGGCATGAGCTGTCAGGAGAACTGGACAGACTGGGGTCATTTTCTCTGAAGTGGCAGAAGCTGAGAGGAGACTAGGTAAAGTTAACAAAGTTATGACAGTCATGGATAAGGGAGCTAGTTAGAACCTTTTCCCCAGGGTAGAATAGAAAGGGCATGAATTAATTTATTTAATTCGAGTCACAGCACAGCAACCGGCCCTTCTGGCCCAATGAATCCGTGCTGCCCAGTTCCACCCATGTGACCAATCAACCCACGAATCCCAGCACCTTTAGAATGTGGCTGGATCCCAGAGCGACTGTAGGGAACCCACGTGGTCACGGGGAGAATTGCAAACCCATTACAGAATTGAACCCTGATTGCTGGTGCTGTAACAGCATGATGCCAGCCACTATACTGTGCCTCCCCTGAGGTGAGTGGGGGGGGGCCTTTACAGCGGATAAGTGAGGCAGGTTTTTCTGACAGAGTGCTGAATGCCCGGAGCAAGTTACTCGGGGTGATGGTGGAAGCAGATGCAATTATGTTACTAGAGAGACACAGAGAACGGAGGAATATGGACATGGATATGGATAGTGTACAGGCAAAAGAGATTCAGTTTAATTCAGCATTGTGTTCAACACTAATATTGAGGGCCAAATAGCCTGTTCCTCTATTGTACCATTATCACACACTGAAACACCACATCTAATGGTAAATTGCTAATTTTCTAGAGCGGGGGTTCACAACCTTTTCTCTGCCATGGACCAATGCCATTAAGCAAGGGGACCGTGAACCCCAGGTTGGGAACCCCTGTACTAGGGAGACACCATCAACCCTCACTTCTAACTCACAGGTAAAGAACACCCTACCACCAAGGTCTCGTTGCTAGGACAGTGAGCTGTTTACGTGTTGTGCCCTACATGCATCCTGAATTACATTCTATTAACTTATTTATGGTAATATTTTGATTTATGTGCTGTGTGTGTATATATATATAGTGGGTGACTGTGGTCCAGAGGAACGTTGTTTTGTTGGGTTGTATATATGTATTGTGGGTACACCATGGTTCTGAAGAATGTTGTTTTGTTTGGTTGTATATATGTACAGTCAGATGACAATAAACGAACTTGAAGAGGATTCTCCCATTGAGCCATAGCCAATGCTCTATGTCTCTATGACTCCTTGTCCTGTGAAAGGTGCGATATTAATGCAGGTCAGTGTTGTTGGACCGCGTGGAGCTGGGAAAAGGAAATTTGAAATCTGGACCAATAGTTGATTTGATAGCAAACTGGTTTGGCAGCTTTAGTATCGACAGTGAATAAACCGGACATTGGTACTGTGACATAGCATGTATTCAAAGTGGACTGAAAAGTACGCTAATTTGATTTATTAATTTTTGTTTTAAAGATCTGGGCACTGCTGAAAAGAACAGCATTTAATACCCATCCTGTCTGTCCTTTTAAGTGATGGGATTACCTTGCATTTTAGAGGGCTCTTGAGAGGTGACTGCATTGTTTTCCATCTCTCATGCTTTGGACACTGACACTAATAATTGCTTTTAGCTTACATTTAATTTCCAAGGGAATACTGGATCAAATTAATCTACCAGCAACCTAACTTGTTCAATCCAGGGGAAATGACATGTTATAGCGAGAAGCCATTGGGAGACTGTTGGGACCTTGCGGTGCTCCCGTTTCCAAGATATCATCAGCACTCACGTTCTCGGTTTTCTCGTGCAAGCTCTTCCTTGCTCTCCTCTTCTTCCCCCTGCTTTGTTGTCTTCTTGCTGCAGGCGCGAGGTTGCACGAGCGAGGTTGTTTAAGGCCTAGAGGCTCAGGGTAGGGGGTCATGTCCTTCTCGCTGGCCGTGTGAATATTTCTCACCACGTCCTTGATCAGCTCTTGCCTCTTACTGTCATACAGAAGCCTCCCCAGGTCGTGCATCAGCTGCATCTCACTCACCGACCTCCTGATGTGAACAGAAGAACACGCAGTTCAGAGCAAAAACAAAAGTTCATATTTTTGGTAAATTGTTTTGTTATCATCACATGTACCAAGGTACAGTGAGAAAACCTTGTTCTGCATGTTGTCCCTACTGAGTAAATTTGCACTATTTTTATATATACACCATTTATTTATCTAACTAGTTATTTAATAAGTGTATTATTATACTATATATTTTATAATTTAGATATAATAATCTAACTTATATTACTATAAGTAATATATTCACTATATGCAAACTGTACTGTGCAAAGCTCTTAATCTGGTTAATTAAGACACATCGGGATCAGAACATTTTGGCCCAATTAAGCGGCTGCCCCAAATAGCCAAAGTTTCATGGAAATAGTTAAAAAGCTATAAATAAGACAAAGTACCATTTAATTGGGTAACAAATTGTGTATTTAAATGAAGTACAGAACAAATTACAAGACTATCAACATTACTGGTGGTTGTACGTCATATCCAATGATCACAGGAAAATGGTGCAGGCAATTTTTTAAAGAGAAAAAGATGTTGCACTGGGGCAGTTCCATCTCTTGGCCTCGTAAGTCTGGGTCCAGTTGTATATGAAGTCATCACATCTGGGGTCTTCCTTGGTTGCAATGGATGACCATGACCTCTGAGCCTTGGCACGCCCTTCACTCTCCATGGAGCATTGCAGAACCTCTTTCCTGGCCATTGGATTGCACTGTAGATCTTATCTACCCAGTCCGCTGGAACTGACTTTGCAGGCTAGGACAGGCAAGTCCATATCTCACTGGGGTATGGGCCCGCCAGTTACCCTCACCTGTTTTGGGTTTCCAGCAGTCACATGCAAACAGCTACTTGGAGCCACTGGTGAGAGATGAGTGTCCAGTGGGGTCCAAAGCTGATATTTAAGATGACTGTTGATACTTTCAAATTCTTCGTCGTCCCTAACTTGTTGAAGTAGTGCAATAGTTTCATTTTCATTCCCGGCCGTTTCTGGCATTTCTGAGTCTGAGTGCTTGAAACCGCGGTGAGCAAAACAGTTCTGAATTGTCTTACTGCTTATTTCTTGCCAACAAAAGTCACTGCTTTTTAAACAAACACATGCGACTGACGCTATTTAAAAACTGTTTGCTCTAAGTACGGCGTGGAGTCTAATGACCAGACAAGTGCGTACAACTGATAGTTAGAAACTGTTCAACAACAGCCTCCTGTCCCAATTAAACAGCACAGTGTCATAAATAAACCAAGGGGATCTTGGCCATTTTCTCGAATAAGTTTTGTTCTTTAAGAATTGTCCCATACAAGTGGCTAGCCTGATTAAACAATGGCCCAATGAATCAGAATTCTCTGTATTTATATTGAAGCAATACACATATACAAATCTATTTATGAAATATATATTTTTTCTTTTTGTAACGTAGTAATTTTTTTATGTATTGCTCTGTGCTGCTGTCACAAAACAATGACATTTATCAGTGATAAAGAACCTGATCCTGCTCAGCGCATTGAGGTGGTACAAGGGGAAAGCAGAATAAAGTGTTACAGCTAGAGAGAGAGGGCAGTGCAGGTAGACCGTAAAGCCAAAGGTCATAATGAGGTAGGTTGTGAGGTCAGAGTCCATGTCATATTTCCACATTGACAATGCGCATTCCCCCAGCTTTCCATCATTATACATTGGATGTCCAACTGATGAAAACAAAAAATCAAAGTTCAAAGTACAGTTATTATCAAAGTATATATACTATATACAACCTTGAGATTCGTCTCCTTACAGGCAGACACAAAACAAAGAACCTCAATAGAAGCCATTAAAATAAAAGAAGGACGTCAAACACCCAATGTACAGAGAGAAAAAGAAAATCATGCAAACAGTAAAAGTAAGCAAACAGCATTCAGAACTGAAGTTCATGAGTCAGGAGACCGTTAATTGCAGGCCGCAGCCTTGGTTCAGCACAGAGACAAGTAAACCTTGTGGAGCAGCAAACTGAACTGGTCCGACCCTTGCTTCCAACCACAATACCCTGCCTTTCAATCTGGCTTAAATCATCGAAACCTGGGATTGTTCCTCGGTCTCGGACCCGGGCCCTGTCACCTCAACTTGGCCCATACCCGAACTTTCCAATCTGGCTTGGGGCTTGAGTTGATCAAACCTCAAATCTTTCCTCCATCTCGGGTCTGGCATCCACCTCAATTCTGCCTCGTCTCAGCTCGCATCAGTGAAGGGTGGGGTACTGAGGAGTGTGATAGAAGAGAGGAATCTGGTAATATAGATCCAATGTTCCATATTACCAGTGGTTTGGTCAAATAGCAGTTAATACAATCGCTTTACAGCACCGGTATCACCGATCAGAGTTCAACTCCTGCGCCTGTCTGTAAGGAGTCTGCACTTTTTCCCAGTGACCATGTGGGGTTAGTCCGGGTTTCCTCGCACATCCCAAAGATGTACAGATCAGGGTTAGTGAGTTGTGGTTAGTTTCGGAAGTATGGTGACACTTGTGGGCTGCTCCCAGTACACACACTGTTGTGTTGTGTGTTGAATTAAATGGCACATTTCACTGTGTTTTTCAATGTACGTGACAAATAAAGCTAATCTAATCTAACAAGAAAGTGGTATCACGGATAGATAAAGTTATAGAGAGAGCATTTGGAGCCTTGGCCTTCATACATCTGGTGACTGGGTACAGGAGTTGGGCTGTTATGTTGAAGTTGTACAAGATGCCGGAGAGACCAGATTTGGAGTATTGTGTGCAGTTGTATTCACTTAGTTACAGGAAAGATATCAATGTGATTGAAAGAGTGCAGAGATGTTGCAGAGAATACAGGGATGATGCTCAGCTTGTGGACCTGAGTTAGAGGGAAAGCCTGAATAAGTTAGGGCTTTGTTTCCTGGAACACAGGAGAATGAGGGGAGATTTGACAGAGGTTTACAAAATTATGAGATGTATAGATAGGGTCAATGCAAACAGGCATTTTCCACTGAGGTGATGGGTTAATAGTGAAAGGTCAGATATTTAGATGGATCCTGAGGGGGAACTTCTTCATTCAGAATGAGGTGAGTGTGGAACGAGCTGCCAGACGAAGTGGTGGATACAGGTTCGTTTGTTGCACTTGAGAAATGTGGATGGGAGGATATGGAGGGCTCTGATCCAGGTGTGAGTCGATGGGATAAGGCACAGACTAGTTGGGCCAAATGGCCTGTTTCTGTGCAGTAGTGCTTGACGACTCCCACCCTAAACCTATGTCCTCTAGTTCTTGATATCCCAACTCTTGATATCCTCAATTCACCCTGTCTATACCCCGCAGGATCTTATACAACTCTGTATTATCACCCTTCAGTCTCTAACACTCTAAACTCCAACCTCTCCCTATAACTCAGCCCATCAAGTCCTGACAACATCCTTGTAAAACTCTTCTGCACTCTCTCCAGTTTAATGTCATCTCTCCTAGAGCGGGGTGACTAAAATTGACCACAATACTCCAAGTGTGACCTCACCAGTGAGTAGAATTAATGAAGTAACAGCTGAGCCCCAAACAACCAAATGGAAATTACAGTTATGTGTTAGCAGAAGATGAACACAGCTCTCGGACACCAGAGAGAATGACACAACGGGACTGGAAATGGAATGACAAATATAGAATTAGAAATAAGAACAATTACAATCATGGGCAGATTTGAAAGTAAAACACAAATCTTGCACTTACATGTAAAAATAGGGCAAATATAAATCTCAGTCATAAAGACAGGTTCTGATCTTATGCACCAATCTCAAGACTCGAATTTCTATATAAATTCTGCACGAAATCTTTATGGTCATATAAAACATACTCTATCAAAAATCAAATCTGCTGGAGGAAGTCAATGGATCGACCAGTATCTGTGTTTGCGGGGGGTGGGGGTGGAGGAATTGTCAATGTTGCAGTTCAAAGCCCTGCATCTTTTAAGACATATACCGACTGTTGAAACAATCCTGAAAATACAGGGAATGTACAAAAATGCTAACATGAGGCAACTATGGATTTTACCGACGATCTGAAAATAAGTCAAATGTCGGAGAGCTGTGGACACAGCTCAGCACATCTCAGGTACCCGCCTCCTTTCCATGGACTGGCTACACTTCTCACTGCCTCAGTAAAACAACCAACGTAATCAGAGACACCCACCCAGCCTGGATATTCTCTTTTCCCCTCTCCCACTGGGCAGAAGATACAAAAGCCTGGCAGCAGGTGCCACCAGGCTCAAGAACAGCTTTTAGCCCATTATTATCAGACTCTTGAATGGATACCTTATACAATGAGATGGACTCTTGGCCTCAAACTCTATTATGAGTTTATACCTTATCATTTACCCCTCCTGCATCTTTTCAGTAACTTTTACACTTCGTTATTGTTTTACCTTGCTCTACCTCAATGCACTGTGTAATGATTTGATCTGTATGCACAGTATGCAAGACAAGCTTTTCACTGTATCTCCATATGTGACAGGAATAAACCAATACCAGAGCAACACACATAAAATGCTGGAGGAACTCAGCAGATGGGCAGCATCTAAGGAAATGAATAAACTGTGGACGTTTCAGACCGAGACTCTTCTTCAGGACCTGAAAGGAAAGGGGAAGATGTCAGAGGAAAAAGGTGGGAGGAAGGGAAGGAGGACAAGGTAGAAGGTGATAGGTGAAGCCAGGTAGGTGGGAAAAGTAAAGGGCTGGAGAGGAGAGTGGACAATGGGAGAAAGGAAAAAAGGAGGGGCACTAGGGGGAGGTGACAGGCAGGTGAGGCGAAGAGGTAAGATGCCAGAGTGGGAAGGGGAGAGGAAAAGAAGGAGAAGGAGGAAAAAGTTACTGGAAGGAGAAATCAATGTTCAGGCCATCAGGTTGGAGGCTACCTGGACAGAACATGAGGAGTTGCTTCTCCACCCTGAGAGTGGCCTCATTGTGGCAAGAGAGGCCATGGACTGACATGTCAGAATGGGAATGGGAGTCGGAATTAAAATGGTTGGCCACCAGTAAATTCTGCTTTTGACTGATGGAGCAGAGGTGCACGATGAAGTGGTATCCCGATTTACGTTGGGTCTCAGCAATGGCAAGGAGGCCACATTGGGAGTGCTGGATACAGTAGTCAATCCCAATCGATTAGCAGATGACGTGTTGCCTCACCTGGAAGGACTGTTTGTGGCTCTGAATGGAGCTGAGGGAGGAGGTGAATGGGCAGGTATAGCATTTCTGTTCCTTGCAGGTATATGTGTGAGGAAGGAGGCCAGTGGGGAGGGATGAGTGGATAAGGAAATCACAGAGTGATCCCTGCAGAGAGTGGACAGTGAGGGGAGGGAGGTAATGATACATTTAGTAGTAGGGTCCCATTGGAGGTGGCAGAAGTTGTGGAGAATGGTGTGTTGGATCTGGAGGCTCATGGGGTGGTAAGTGAGGACAAGAGGAGCTCAATCCCTGTTAAGGCAGCAGGAAGATGGGTTGAACGTGGATGTCTGGGAAACGGAGGATATATGGGTGAGGGCAGCCTCAATGGTAGAGCAAGGGAAATCCCATTCTTTGAAGAAGGAGAACATCTCCGACGTCTGGAAAGGAAAGCCTCATCCTGGTGGAGATGAAGGAACTGAGATAAGGGAATGGTATTTTTACAGGAGATGGAGTGGGGGAGGAGGAGGCATAGTCAAGACAGCCATGGGAATTGGTAGGTTTATAAAAAATATCAGTAAACAGTTTGGTTCCAGAGATAGAGACAGAGAGATGAAGAAAGGGGAGAGAGGTGTTAGAAATGGATCAAGTGAATTTAAGGGCAGAGTGGAAATCAGGGGAAAAGTTGATGAAAATGACGAACTCAGCATGGGTACATGAAGGAGCACCAATACAGTTGTCAATGTAGCAGAGGAAGACAACAAATCCAATACCAACTTAAACACAGTTCATACAAGGATAAATACAGATCTTAGGTACAACTAAAATAAATAAAGATCTCAGGAGCATGTTTCAAAATAAGACAAATGGCAGTCTAGTGCGTAGGATAACACATCAGTGACCCAGGTTCAATTCCCACTGCTGTCTGTAAGGAGTTTGTATGCTCTCTGTGACCATGTGGATTTCCTCTGGGCGCTCTGGTTTCCTGCTACGGTCCAAAGACATAGCAGTTGGTTGCTTAACTGCTCATTGTAAATTGTCCTGTGATTAGGCTAGGGGATTAAATCTGGGGATCGCCGGGAGGCGTGACTTGAAGGGCTGGAAGGCCTTATTCCGCTCTATCTCAATAAATAAATACATTTCCATCTTTCGTAGTTCTATTTGCATTTAATAAATTGTTTGTGAACCAGCTTTGTGCCCCTTTCCTCTTGGATTAAAACGTTAGACTCCAACACTATTCCTGGGTGGGGAGGGGGAGGGGGAGAGGGGGAAGGGTAGCACAGCAATGTGACCGTTAGCGTGATGGGCATTACTGTGCCAGCAATTGGGTTTCTCCAGTTCCAAAGACATGCGGGTTATTGGGTAAGTTAGTTGCATGGGTGTAACTGGGCAGTGTGGGCTTACTGGCCTGGAAAAGTGCTGTATCTTTATATAATGTTGGTTAGACCATATCTGGAGTATTGCATACAGTTCTGGTCGCCTCATGATAGGAAGGATGTTGGGGTTTTGGAGAGGGCGCAGAAGAGGTTCCCCAGGAGGTTGCCTGGTTTAGAGGGCACGTGCTATCACAAGAGGGTAGATAAACTTGAGCGGTTTTCTCTGGAGTGCCAGAGGCTGATCTTCATCTGATAGAGGTTTACAAGGTTACGAGAGGCAATGATAGAATGGAGAGAGAGTATCTGTTTCCCAGGGTTGAAATATCTAATATCAGAAGGCATGCATTTAGGTGAGAGGGGGTAGGTTCAAGGGGGATGGAAGGGGTAGGTTTTTTACTCAGAGAGAGGTGGATGCCTGGAATGTGCTGCCTAGGATAGTGATAGAGGCAAATACATTAGAGGCTTTTAAGAGATGTTTGGATAGGCACATGGATGTGAGGAAGGTAGAGGGATATGGACATGGTGTAGCGAGGAGGGATTAGTGTGAGGGTGCTTTTTTATTTACTTTTTAGCTGGTTCAGCACAACATTGTGGGCCGAATGGCCTGTTCCTGTGCTGTACTCCTCTATGTTCTGTAAATACTGTAAATATCCTCCTTAGACAAGGACACCAATATAACACCAAGATACCTGAGACATATCTCAATCCAAGACAAATGAGTATATTGGAAACAATTCTGAAAATAAGATAAGACTGTTTACTGTCATTTCCAGAATACAAGGGTAAAGGAGAATGAAATAATTGTTACTGCAGATCCAACACAGCACAAAAAAACACAAAAGATAAAGAACACAATAATAAAAGACACAATAAATAGCTAGCTTATATACACAGATGTTGTCCATAAAGTGACGCTAGATACAGGAGTGTCTGTATCTGTACATGAAGTGGCTGACAGGAAATGATAAAGCAGTGGTGGCTGCGGGTGTGGAGGGGTGGGTTAGTAGGTAGTGGGTACAGGTGATGTGCAGGTATTTATTAAAAGTTTGTCGAAAAGAAACATTTACTTAAAACATTTGTTGAATGATTTATCACCTTACTGGCCGACTCTCGGATAGGAAAGCAGAGCAGAGAGCACAGAGGATGATCAGACACTGGCATTGGGAGAGGTTTCCGAGCAAGTCCATGGAGACTGTATAAAAAAACAATCAAAATTGGTCAATATGCATCGCAATAAAAATAACTCATTGAATAGAGGTTGGACATCTAGTCCAGTAAATATCATTCCATGATATAACTCACTGACACCTGTAACCACACACTCAGCATTTCAGGAACAGCTTCAACCACTCCACCATCAGATTTCTGAATGGACAATCAACCCATGAACACTACCTCTCCCCTTTGCTCAGTTTTTGCACTCCTCAATTAATTTATACATATATATTTCTTATAGTAATTTAAAAAAAATGATTTTGTACTGCTGCTGCAAACCAACAAATTTCAGGACATATGCCATTGTTATTAAACCTAAATCTGATTCTGACTTGCTTGAACAGAGTTAGACCAAAAACAGCATCATTTCAACTGGTTCACTCTCCAAGTTGGCTTGACATTACCAAAGCTAATTTAATTATTGATTAGATTCAAATCAGATCTGAGACCAAAGAGAGCATCATTTCAGCTGGTTCACTTCCCGACTTGACTTGACATTGCCAAAACATAATTTAATTATCGCTCGGTTCTTCAGCCCAGAATGAAACCCACGTCTCCACGTCCTATCGCTCCACCGCCCGCGATTTTTAGCATCGAGTTCAAACCCAATGAAACGACACGCAGTCACCATTTCCAATACTCACCCGAATGCGTTACAAACTCTTTGCTCGCGTTTGCCGCTGTTGTTCAGTTTGCCAGAAGCACTGAGTTGGGGGTCGAGGTGTTTATAAATGGGACGTTAGGGGTGGGGTGGGTGGGGGTTGTTGGTGGTGGTGGTGGTGGCGAGATTTTAAAAGCACCGGTCGCTTCTGAGTGCGCGGCGTGGATCCCAGACCCGCCCGCCCGCCAACCTGTCCCGTGCATCAATTCAGTAATGCCAGCGCCGCATCTCTAAAGTGATGCCGTTCGGCCCATTTTGTCCCGTGTTGATCCACAATTACTCACTCCTCTCTTCCTTCTTCTACAGCCTTCCCCTGTTCGGGATGTATCCAATTCTCTATTGACCGCTCTTCCCGTATCTGCACCTACCAGCAAGTTCGGGAACATGGCAATTCGGCGCCTAACGAAGAATTCGTCCCGTGCGTCTTCCTCTGTATCTTTGATTGCTTTCAGTCTGAGATTCTGGAGTCAGGCGACTCAGTTACATCAACATAAAGAGGAATTTCTTCAGGCAGAGGGTAGTGAATCTGTGGAATTCACTGCCACAGACAGCTGTGGAGGCCTAGTCATTGAGTATATTTAAAGTGGGGGTTGATAGGTTCCTGATTAGGAAGGGTATCAAAGGTTACGGGGAGAAGCCAGGAGAATGGGGTTGAGGGAGATAATAAATCAACTATGATGAAGGGTCTCGGCACGAAACGTCGACTGTTTACTCTTTTCCATGGATGCTGCTTGGCCTGATGCATCAGCTGTGATGGAATAGCGAAGGAGACTCGATGGGTCGAATAGCCTAATTCAGCGCCCGTGTCTGGCAGACCCTTCTGTGAATGCAGGGGCTTCCATTAAATCTCCCTTTAACCTGCCCTACCCCGCGAGGGCCGGCCTAGCCTGTGCGCTCTCTCGGCAGCGTTGACATCTCTCATTCCTGGGACCAAGCTGAAGAACGTCCCCATGGCCTCTCCAACAGTGGCGCAGCGCTGGAGACGCTGGTCCGACCCAGCTCGACCTCGGGCGCTGTCTGTGCGGAGATTTGCACATTCTCACTCTGACATCTGCCGGGTCTTCTGGTTTCCTCTCGCATCCCAACGACGGGTTGGTGTGATGAGTGGCCACCGTAAAGTGTGGGAAGTTGATGGGAATTAGAGGAGAAAGTAGAACAGGACCTAACGTACAGTTAGTTTAAATAGATGGCTGTACATAGAACGGCTGATCTTTTAACCTGCTCCAGGATCAGTCCAATAATCTATCCCTTCCCTCTCTCCCAACGTTCTCTCTTTTTTTACAGCCACGCGGACCAACTATTGCTGTGAGCAAGAAATGTTAACACGGCACTTTAATTAAGCTGTGTGGCACTTATAAAACATTATTTGAACGAAAATTCCAGCCGCGCGGCCGCAAAGGCTATGTGCGCGGGAGTGTTTCAGTTACTGCGCGGCCGCGCACCGGTACAGCTTACAGGAAACAGTGTACATAACCCTCCATTTTTCTTTCATCCATATGTGGGCCTTAATTTATATCTCACTCAGGTGGAAATATCTCTGTATCTGAATCTCCCCTGAGCTAAAAGAAAATGTCATTGGTTAAAATTCCACTCTAAGATTTATTTTATTTAGAGCTACAACACTGTTACAGACCTATCCAGCCCCCAGAGTCTCTTAAATCTCCCTAATGCATCCGTCTCTACCACCACCCCTGGCAGGGAATTCCACATTGTGTAAAATAAACCTTCCTCTGACATCTCCCTATACTTTCCACCAATCACTTTAAAATATGCCCTCTTGTATTAGCTGTTTCTGCCCTCTACTCAAAAATTTGTACAATAAACCTACATTTATTTGTTTTCTGTTAACAGAATATTCTGCAAAGAGCTTATTATATTTTATCCGGTAATGTCTCAAGGCCACTCGGCCCAATGAATCCATGCTGCTACTTAGAAGAGCAATTCCATTCTTCATCTCCTTACCTCCCTGTGCCACACGATGTAGGAACAGACGTAGAGCACTCAACCCTTCGAGTGTGTGCTCCCACAACCTATCCTCTCTCCACTTTGATTCTTTTTGCCATTAAGGAAATGATAATTATACTGGCTGGTTAAATAACTGATCACTTTTGAAGTGATCTTCATAAGGAAGGAGGTATGCAGTGAGTCATCACTGTTTATCATAGGAAACAGAGATGTAAGTCTACACACAGCACGATCCCATTAATTTATGTATTTATTTATTGAGATACAGCACAGAACAGGCCCTTCTGGCCCTTCAAGCCATGCTGCCAGCAACTCACTGATTCAATCCTAGCCTAATCATGCCACAATTTACAATGACCAATTAACATATTAATCAGTATGTCTTCAGACTGTGAGAGGAAACTGGAGCACCCAGAGGAAACCCATGCATTTGACAGGGAGGACATACAAGCTCCTTATAGAAGACACCAGGATTGAAATTGGAACTCCAATGGCCCAGGTTGTAATGGTGTTGTGCTAACCACAATGCAATTGTGGCACCCCAACAGGCCATAGTTACTGTCATGTGTTGATCTCATCACCAGGGGGCAGCAGAATCCTCCAGGCTCTGATGCTCCTCCTCCGATTATTAGTTGGTTATTTTCATTAGCGTCTTGCTTTAGTTCGCAGTGCACCTGTGACCTGTTTTGCTTCTCAATTTGGGTCCACCTGGTCTACATCTCTCCTGGTAGTTTATTGTTCAGGCGTTAAGTCGAATCCAACTCTTCATGGCCTCACGGACTCCTGCACACCAAGCCTTCTTGTTGGAAAGTGCCTCTCCAAGATCGCCCAAGGTCATACACATTGTCTGAGTAATATTATCCATCCATCGTAGCCTCTGTCGTCCTCTCCTTCTTTTACCTTCTGTTTTACCAAACACGGGAGTCTTCTCCAAGGAATCCTGTCTACTCATGATGTGGCCATAATATTTGAGCTTTTGTCTCATAATCAAGCCCCCTAGTGAGCAGTCTGGCTGTATTTCTTCAAGAATTGACTTGTTGGATCTTTTTGCTGTCCAACAAACTCTTAACACTTTCCTCCAGCATCCAAGTTCAAATGTGTTGATCCTTTTGTATTCATCTTCACTAATGGTCCAGTTCTCACAGCCGTACATCGCAACTAGAAATACCATAGACTTGACTGTACGGATCTTCGTAGACATGATATGTCTCTGCCCTTCAGTATTTTATCTCAATCTCCTAGTTGTACACAGATTAAAAGGCATGGAACTTCGGCATAACAAACCGACTCAAACACGTTCTGACAGCCACCCTCTTTGCGGGGTACAATCTGTTTTTGTTGTAACTAGCATTGGTAAGGGAGATAAAATTGATATTTCTGCCGGTAATAACTCTGGTGACAAAGGGTGTATAGCTGAGCATTATAAGGCATTGCGAAGGAGTCAGGGTGGGGCTCATGTGGAGGATAGGAACCAGTTGGCATGAATACCTGCTTTTTCTGTGCTGTGGAAATTTTAATATATAGATTGAGTGTATATCCATAAAATGATACTAGGCACATGAGTGTCTGTACATAAGGTCACTCTGACAGGAAATAATAAAGTAGTGGTGTTTGGGGGTGTGTTACTGGGTGGAGGTGTGGATCTGCCTTACAGCTTGGGAAAAGGAACTGTTTTTGAGTCTGGTGGTCCTGGTGTGGATGCTACATAGCCTCCTCCCTGATGGCAGTGGGACAAACAGTCCATAGGCAGGATGGGTGGGATCCTTCATGATGTTACTGGCCCTGTTCTGGCTGTTTCTGTATTGATGGTGTGTAGGCTGGTGCTGGTGATGCAGTGGAGTTTCTACTTCAGGGTATTGTAGGCATCCGTTAGTCTCATGAGAGAATGGATTTGCACTTTGGAAGGTTTCCAGGGCGCAGGCCTGGGCAAGGTTATATGGAAGACCAACTGTTGCCCATGCTGCAAGTCTCCCCTCTCCATGCCACCGATGTTGTCCAAGGGAAGGGCATTAGGAACCATACAGCTTAGCACCGGTGTCATCGCAGAGGAATGTGTGATTAAGTGCCTTGCTCAAGGACACACAGGCTGCCTCAGCCAAGGATCGAACTAGCGACCTTCAACTCACTGGACGAACACCTTAACCACTTGGCCACGCGCCAACACCAACTTGGCCACGCGCCAATGCCAACAGGGTATTACTGGGTGAAATAATTCATTTTGAAATACTTGGGTAATGCCATGATTTGGGATAGGGTGTAAGAGATGATGGTCTACCGGATTGTGGAGAAATACCGCATGTCCCCTCACTTAGGAGGAGACAACGGCATCTAACGCTGATGCCTTTGCTTACATCTTCAGAAACAGCTCTATTTCCATCTTTAATATCTCTATTTTTGCCTTTCAAGGTTCTTTCATGACTGGCTGTTATGTGATATGCCAAGGATGCGGCATAAGAGATTAGCTGGCCTTCGGAGTTCCGGAATCTCGTGGCTCTGGAGACAGGCGGACCGAAGGTCGGTGTCTCTACGGGAATCCAGTGTGTCGTGGTAGTACACGGGTGATCGAAAGCAGCGAGCTGGCTGCTGGAAATGTATGCCCAGAGACCCGAGTTCTTTGGGCACAGAGCTCGGAAAAAGCGATGCAATGGTCTTTTAACATCATAAATCAGCGAGTTGTTTGTTATGTCTCCCCTCTCGCTGTGAAACGGAGACACCTCTTTCTCCCTTATTAGGGAGAGAGAGAGAGCCTGTGGTATGTCGAATACTGGGTGAACGAGTAGTCTTTGGGGTACTGCAAGTCTGTGTCCTTGCTAATGCTTTGCTGCCTGCTTTAGTGCTCGGTGGAGGGTGCAGATGCTTTTTTGCTGGTGGGGGAGGGGTGATTGTCACTTTGCTGCTGCTTATGCATGGGAGGGACTTTGGGGTTCTAACATTTAACTCCCATTCATTCTTTGGGGCACTTCTCTGTTTTCCTGGATGGTTGTGCAGAAGTATTTCAGGACGTATATTGTACACATTTCTCTGACATTAAATGTACCTTTGAAACCTTTGAAACAGGCCTTTCGGCCTACTGAGTCTTGGCTGGCCATCAACCACCCATTTACACCAATCCCATTTTATTCTCACCAGTTCCACCCAAATTCTTGCCCTCACCTATACATGAGGAGCAATTTTCAGCAGCCAAGTGAACTTCCACGTCTTTGTGGAGATGTGAAGCCACTGTTCCAGCTGATCTCGTTCAATGGTGAGGCAGACACGAGAGGTGAGGAATTTAACCCTCTTCCTCTTTCCTGCATTTTTACTCCATAGTTCCACTGAAATTTGGCACATCCCCGCTCAATCTCATAAATTTGTATTGATCCACCATAGAAATAATCCAATCCAGATGCATCGCAGCTTGGTACGGCAACTACTCTGTCCGTGACTGCAAGAAACTGCAGAGAGTTGTGGACAGAGCTCAGCACATCACAGAAACCAGCCTCACCTCTCCATGGACTCTGTCTCCACTCACACTGTCGCTGTAAAACAGACAATATAATCAAAGACCTCACCCACCCCCGACAACCTCTCTTCTCCTCCCTCCCTTCGGGCAGAAGTTCCATGTTCAAAGTAAATTTATGATGATAGTACATACTGTATATGTCACCATATACAACCCTGAGATTCATTTTCTTGCAAGCATACAGAATAAATATAAGAAACATAATCGAACCAGTGAAAGACCACAACCAACAGGGTGGGCAAACAACTAGTGTGCAAAAGGCAACAAACTGTGCAAATACAAAAATAAATAATAATAATGAATTAATAAGCAATAAATATTGAGAACATGAGATGAAGAGTCCTTGGATGAGTCCATTGGTTGTGGGAACAGTTCAGTGATGGGGCAAGTGAAGTTGAGTGAAGTTATTCCCTCTGGTTCAAGAACCTGATGGTTGAGGGGTAATAAATGTTCCTGAACCTGGTGGTGTGAGTCCTGAGGCACCTGTACTTTCTTCCTGATAGCAAAGAATATAAATCCTGAAAGCATGTATCACCAGGCTGAAGGTAGCTTCTGCTTTGTGGTCATAAGACTATTGGTTCTGCAGTATGACGAGATGGACTCTTGCCCTCACAATATACCTTGTTATGGTGTTGCAACTTAATGTCTACATGCATGACTTACCTTACAAATCTCTATCAATATATCATAGAAAGCATCCTACCTGGATGCATCATGGCCTGGTACGGCAACTGCTCTGCCCATGACCACAAGAAACCAGCCTCTCCTCCATGGACTCGGTCTACGCTTCTTGCTAGATCATCAAAGGCCCACCCAAGCTGGACAATCTCTCTTCCCCCCCCCCCCCCCATCGGGTAGAAGATAGAAAAGCCAGAAAACATGTACCACCAGGCTCAAAGGCAGCTTCTGCCCCACTGTTTTCAGACTGTTGAGCAGACCTCTTGTATGTAAAGATGAAACCATAACCTCAGAATCAGAATAAGATTTATTACAGAACGTAAGACATTTAGACATAGGAGCAGAATTACACTATTTGGCCCATCGAGTCTGCTCTGTTATTTGATCATGGCTCATCCAATTTTCTTCACAGCCCCAATATCCTGCCTTCTCCATGTATTCCTTCATGCCCTGACCAATCAACCTATCAACCTCTGCCTTAAATATACATAAAGACCTAGCTTCTACAGCTGCTCCTGGCAAAGAATTCTACAGATTCATCAATTTCTGGCTAAAGAAATCCCTCCCCATTCCTCTGGTCTTAGACTCACCCAACACAGGAAACATCCTCTCCACATCCACTATCAAGGCCATACATCATTCAATAGGTTTCAATGAGGTCACCCCTCATTCTTCTGAATTCCAGTGAATGCCATCCAGAGCCATCAGATGCTCTTCATATGACAAACCATTCAATCCTAGAATCATTTTTGTGAACCTCCTTTGAACCATCCCCAGTATCAGCACATCCTTTTGAAGATAAGGGACCCAAACCTGCTCACGGTACATCAAATGAGGCCTCACCAGTGCTTTATAAAGTTTCAACATTACATCCTTGCTTCTATATTCTAGTCTTTTGGAAATGAATGCTAACATTGTATTTGCCTTCCTCACACAGACTCAACCTGCAAATTAACCTTTAGGAAATCCTGCACAATGACTCCCAAGTCCCTTTGGACCTCAGTGTTTTGTATTTTCTCTCCATTTAAAAAATAGTTAACCTTTACATTTCTTCTTCCAAAGTGCATGACCACACACTTCCCAACACTGTATTCCATCTGCCACTTCTTTACCCATTCTCCTAATCTGTCTAAGTCCTCCTGTAGCCTCTCTACTTCCTCAAAACTAACTGCCCCTACACCTATCTTCATATCATCTGCAAACTTTGCAAGAAAGCCATCAATTCCATCATCCAAATGATTGACATATACTGTAAAAAGAATCCGTCATAATACAGGCCTCTGTGGAACATTAATTGTCACTGGCAGCCAGTTAGAAAAGGCTCCCTTTATTCCCACTCTTTACACCCTGCCAAACAGCCACTGCTTTATCCATGCTAGAATCTTTCCTTTACCTCATGGGCTTGTAGCTTGTTAAGCAGACTCATGTGTGGCACCTTGTCAAAGGCCCTCTGAAAATCCAAGTACACAACATCAAGTGATTCTCCTTTGTCTATCCTGCTTGTTACTTCTTCAAAGAATTCCTACAGATTTGTCAGGCAAGATTTTCCCTTGAGGAAACCATGCTGACTAGGCCTATTTTATCATGTGCCTCCAAGTACCCTGAGATGTTATCCTTAATATTTTTCAACATCTTCCCAACCACTGAGGTCAGACTAACTGCCCTGTAGTTTCTTTTCTTCTGC
Organism: Mobula hypostoma; assembly: GCF_963921235.1. Taxonomy (NCBI): domain Eukaryota; kingdom Metazoa; phylum Chordata; class Chondrichthyes; order Myliobatiformes; family Myliobatidae; genus Mobula; species Mobula hypostoma. The sequence goes on from NC_086107.1 coordinate 4,109,864, forward strand.
CTCTCTCCCTTCTTGAGAGTAGAATGACATTTGCAATTTTCCAGTCTTCCGGAAACATTCCAGAATCTAATAGTTCTTGAAAGATCATTACTAATGCCTCCATGATCTCTTCAGCTACCTCTTTCAGAACCCTGTGGAGTATCCCATCTGGTCTAGATGACTTAGCTACTTTCCGACCTTTCAGTTTCCCAAGAACCTTCTCTCCAGATATAGTAACTTCACACAATTCATGCCCCCTGATACTTGGAGCTTCCAACATACTGTTAGTGTACCACAGTGAAGACTGATGCAAAATACTTATTCAGTTCATCCAACATTTCGTTGTCCCCCATTATTACCTCTCCAGCATTGTTTTCCAGTGGTCCAATATCCACTCTCACCTCTCTTTTACACTTTATGTATCCGAAGAAACTTTTGGTATCCTCTTTAATATCACTGACTAGCTTACTTTCTTACTTTTATATTCCATCTTTATTTCTTAATGACTTTTTAGTTGCCTTCTGTTGGTTTTTAAAAGCTTTCTGATCCCCTAACTTCCCACTAATTTTTGTCCTATTATATGCACTCTCTTTGGCTTTTATGTTTGACTTCTCTTGTTAGCCACAGTTGCGTCATCTTTCCTTTAGAATACTTCTTCCTCTTTAGGGTGTATATATCCTGTGCCTTCCCAATTGCTTCCAAAAAATTCCATCCTTTGCTGCTCTGCCACCATCCCTGCCAGTGTTCTTTTCCAATCAATTCTGGCCAACTCCTCTCTCATGCCTCTGACTTTAGCTTCTCCTTCTCAAAATGCAGGGTGAATTTGATTATATTATGATCAATTGCTCCTAAGGGTTCTTTTACCTTAAGCTCTCTAATCAATTCTGGTTCATTGCGCAACACCCAATCTAGAATAGCTGATCTACTGGTGGGCTCAACCACGAGCTGCTTTAAAAAGCCATCTCATAGGCACTCTAGAAATTTTCCCTTCTGTAATCCAGGACCAACTTGATTTTCTCAATCTTCTTCATATTGAAGTTCTCCATGACTATTATAACATTGCCCTTTTGGCATGTGTTTTCTCTATCCTGTTGTAATTTGTAGGCAACATCCTTACTACTGTTTGGAGGTCTGTATACAACTCCCATCAGGGTCTTTTTATCCTTGCAATTCCTTAGCTCTATCTACAATGATTCAACACCTTCTGACACTATGTCACCTCTTTGTAATGATTTGATTTCATTTTTTACCAAACTAGAACAGTACAGCACAGTATAGGCCCTTCCACTACTAGGCGAGACTACATCTAAGGGACACAGCCTGAAGATTCAGGGTAGTAGACTTAGGATAGAGATGAGGAGAAACTGCTTTTCCCAGAGAGTAGCAAATCTGCAGAATTCTCTGTCCAGGGAAGCAGTAGAGGCCCCTCATGAAATATATTTAAGGCACAGATAGCTAGATTTTTGCCTAGCAGGAGAATTAAGGGTGCTGGGGAAAAGACAGAAGGTGAAATTGAGTCCATGAGCTGATCTGCCATGATCTTATTACGATGGGCCAAATGGCCAAAACCTGCTCCTATTCCACATGTTCTTATGTTCACAATGTTGTGGCACACTAATCAAACTAAAGAACGTAGCACACTACACACAGAGTACAAACCCTTCAGCCCATGATGTTGTGCCAACCCTTTCACCTCTCTAATATCAATCTAACCTATCTCTCCCGCTTAATCCTCCATTCTTTCATCTATGTGCCTATCCAAATTTCTCTTAAATGTCCCTAATGTATCTGTCTCTGCCATCACCCCTGCCAGGGCGTTCCATGCACCCAACAGTCTCTGTGTAAAAGACCTGTCTCTGACACGCTTTCCTCCAACCACCTTAAAGTCACATCCTCTCGTGTTGGCCATTTCTGCCCCTGGGGAAAAGGTGCTGACTTACCATTGTGCAATATGGCATAAAACACGTGGCTCTGCAGTAGCCGCACAGTCGCGAGTGTAGCGAGAGTTGAGCAGTGAGCTAAGCGCCCATCCCTGGGGTGTGTCTGCGTTGATTGTCAGCGAGCTGGAGACGCTGCTACTGATCAGCTTTTTGTTTATATCTGCACATTTTGTCATCTGTTGCACGTTGGTTAGTTGACTTTGCTTATGTCTAGTTTTTCATAAATTCTGCTGGTTTGAGTTGAGGGTGTGTTGACTCGGAGGGAGTTAGTTCTGGGTGGCACAGTGGTGCAGTGGTTTGCACAGATTGTGTCATCTTGCCTTTAGAATACTTCTTCGTCTTTGGGATGTATATATCCTGTGCCTCCTAAATTGCTTCAAGAAAGTCCAGTCATTGCTGCTCTGCTGTCATCCCTGCCAGTGTTCTTTTCCAATCAGTTCTGGCCAACTCCTCTCTCATGACTCTGCAATTCCCTTTACTGTACTGTAATACTGATACATCTGTCCTTAGTTCTCCTCTCAAAATTCAGTGTGAATCCCTAAGGGTTCTTTTACCTTAAGCTCTCCAATCATTTCTGGTTCATTGCACAACACCCAATCCAGAATAGCAGATCTCCTCGTGGGTTCAATCATGATCTGCTCTAAAAAGCCATCTCATAGGCACTCTAGAAATCCCCTGTCTTGGAATCTGGTGCCAAAATGATATTCTAAATCTACCTGCATTTTGAAATCCTCCATAACTATTGTAACATTTCCCTTTTGGCATGACTTTTCTATCTCCTGTTGTAAATTGTCGACCACACCCTTAGATAGATAGATAGATGATACTTCATTGATTCCAAAGGATATTACAGCGCCCCAGTAGCATAACAAGTGCACAGATATTCAAATATCAGAAGAGAAGTAAGAAATAAGTTATTTAAAAATAAGATAACTTCCATATGTACAAGTTTTACAAATTAAAGATTACAAGATTCACAAGATTTCCAAGTTCACACTGATAAGATGATAGTGCAAGAGTTACTGTAATATTATGCAGTAATGGGTGTACATTCACACTGTCCAGATAAGACGTGATGGTAGTTACGACTGTTTGGAGGTCTGTATATAGCTTCCATCAGGTTCTCTTTACCCTTGCAGTTCCTTAGCTCTATTCACACTGTTTCAACACCATCCAACCCTATGTCACTTCTTTCTAAAAATTTGAATTCATTTTTTACCAGTGACAAATTCTGAGACCCTGGTTGCTCTGATTCAGAGTGGATTAATTAATTAATTTATTTATCATGCGTACATCGAAACAGACTGTGACTTTGCATCACTTGTGTTAACAACCAACACACCCTAAGGATGTACTGGGGCAGCCCGCAAGTGTTGCCACACATGAAGGCACCATCACGGCATGCAGGACGGAACAACATTAAAACGCCGTACATAAGATGCTGGAGGAACTCAGCAGGTCAGGCAGCATCCATGGAAATGAATCAACAGTCGATATTTCAGGCCGAGACCCTTCGTCCAGCCTGGAAAGGAAGAGGGATGTCGCCAGAGTAAAAAGGTGATGGGAGGGGAAGGGAAGTCACGATGCTGCTGAACTGAATCCAGAGCACTCTGTGTGTGTTGCTCTGGATTTCCAGCAGCTGCAAACATTCTCAAGTTTAGTAAAACGCGATGTTCCCTATCACTATGTTTGCCAACATCTAACCCTTTAACACCTTTATGGGTGCAACGTAGAATGCTGCAAACACTCAGCAGGTTGGGCAGCGTCTGCGGAGAGAGAAACAGATGTAATGTTTCAGCTCAGAGGTCTTTTGTCAGACCTCATGAATACTTTTGGATTTATGAATGTCCTCATTGCTCCTTGGAATAAGTCACAACTGCTTTTGATGGAGGACAGGGGCTGAGGATAACTGGGCTGAGAACTAAAGAGGAGACGAGGAGATCTTTAGACAATAAGCCCGTAAGACATAGGAGTAGAATTAGGCTATTGGACCCATTAAGTCTGCTCCACCATTCTATTTTGGCTGATTTTTTAATCTCTCCCAACTTCATTTTTCTGCCTTCTCCCTGTAACCTTTGAAGCTTTGATTAATCAAGAACCCATCTGCTTCAAATATACTCAATAATGGCCTCTACAGCCGTCTGTGGCAATGAATCCTACAGATTCACCACCCGCTGGTTAAAGGAACTCTGTTCTAAATGCACATCCTTCTATTCCAAGTCTGTGCCCTCTGGTCCTGGACTCCCCCACTGTTAGAAACATTCTCTCCAGGCCTTTGAATGTTTGATAGGTTTCAGTGAGATCCCCCTCTGACTGAAACGTTGTCGTTGGGGACGTACTGCCAGGAAGGGCGGTGGAATCAAATGAAGAACTTTCAAACGGGAACCAGAAACGGCTTGCTGGAGAAAACACAAATGATCTCGGGAGAGGTGAGTGCAACTACATAGAACATAGAGGAGTACAGCACAGGAACAGGCCATTCAGCCCACAATGTTGTGCTAAACCAGTTAAAAACCCACCCACCCACTCACTCACTCACATACACACACACACACTCACACTCACATTCACACACACACACTCACACTCACACACACACACACACTCACACTCACATTCACATTCACACACGCACACACACTCACAGACACACACACACATTCACACATACACACACACATTCACATTCACACACACACACATTCACACACACTCACACTCACATTCATACACACACACACACATTCACACTCACATATACATTCACACACACTCACACTCACATTCATACACACACACACACATTCACACTCACACACACACACATTCACACACACACACACACACACATTCACACACACACACACATTCACACACACATTCACACACACACTCACATTCATACACACACACATTCACACTCACACACACACATTCACACACACACACACACACATTCACAGACACACATTCACACACACATACACACACACACACACACGCAGTCCTTGAACCCCATTTCAGGCTGAGTCTGGATCTCCAGCCTCCAGTGACCTCACAGATATTGAGCCTCCAAGTCCCCGAGGGAACTCGCAGGCTCATGTGCCCAGAGCTTTGGCTATTAGGTCTCAACCTCAGGACTTCCGACTTACCTTTGCGCTTTGATCTTGGGTCTCTCTCCCTCTGCACCCTCCTTCTGCCTGACCTCAGCCTCATGTTCTTCAATGCACCAGCCTACGATTCACAGCCCTGTTCAAAGATTTGTCCATGGCAAGTGGCTGTCTATAATCGACACATCATTCATTGGCCTGCAGATGAGTAGATTACTGGACCAGGTCAGGGTCTGATTGGATATCAACATAGTTGGTCACATGGGTGTAATTGGGCAGTGTGGGCCTGTTGGACTGCAAGGTGCTGTTACCATGTTGTGTCACGAAACGTAGAGGAGGCTTGACCCAAAAGCAAAGTGGCGGAGATGATTCCATGATGAACGATAACTTTAATAATAAACTGCAAAGTAACAAGCCACAAGGGGCCACAAAACAAGAGGGAGCAGATTCTAAACTCATAGGTAAATTTACTTTGAACTTCGAACTTCTCTCTCGATGGTGAGTTGTTGGCCTCCCCCCTTGCTGTGGCAGGAGTGACATCACTTTCTCCTTCGTTTGTGAGAGAGAGGGCCTGTTGAGATGGACAGTCATTTTCGATGCGCTCCAGATCGTGGTCTCTGGCGGCGTGTATGGTGGGAGGTTGGACGGGGCGTTGATGCTTTTGTTACTGTTTGTGCATCGGAGGGGGAGGGGACTTCGGCATTCTAGCATTTTTGTCATTCATCCTTTGGGTTTTTTTTCTCTATTTCGTGGATGTCTGCAAAGAGAAAGGATTTTAGGTTGTATACTGTATACATTCTGTGATAATAAATGGTGCCTTTGAACCATTGATTCTTTGGTGCTTTTTGTATTTGCCGTGAATGACCACAAGAACTCAGGGATGTATAAGGTGGTATATATATGTACTTTGATAATAAATTTACTTTGAACTTTGAATCTCTGTTAAACAGTTTCCTATTCATCTTGTAGATTAGTTTTGCTGCAGGGAAGATGGACTCCTGACCTCACAGTGTATCTCGTAATGACCTTACTTTCTGCCTGCTCTGCACTTTCCCTGTACCTCTGGCATGTCTGTCTGCATTTTGTTATTGTTTTCCCTTGCACTACCTCATTACACTGTTGTAATGAAATCATCTTCATGGATGGTATGCAGGACAGCTTTTCACTGTACCTTGATACAGTTTACAAATATACCAATTTGCTGGAGGAACTCAGCAAGTCGGGCAGCAGCTGTGGAGGGGAGTCAACAGTTGACGTTTTGGGCTGAAACTCTTCCACCTGAATCATCAACTATTTATCCTCGTCCATTGGCACTGCCTGACTTGCTGAGTTCCTTCAGCATTTTGTGTGTGTTGCTCTTGATTTCCTGTGCTTGCGGAATCTCATATGTTTTCACCCACTCTGGTAATGGACAACCAGAAACAGGGGTTTACTCTACTGTCCTTCGAGAATCTGTTTCAGCCCCTAACCTATAGAGAGCTCCCTCAACTGCTTTGCTTTTCTACCTCTCCACATCAGCCATGCTGTGGGCATTGCCTGTCAGGGATGAATTGGGGACTAGTTCTCTCCTTCATTCAATGCTGCCTGGCCTGCTGAGTTCCTCCAGCATCTTGTGTGTGGCGCTCAAGATTTCCGGCATCTGCAGAATCTCCCGTGTTTGAAATTTGTCAATTTACCAGTTTACCAATCCTTCCCAAATTTGAGAGCCCTGAGAAATGTACGTCAGTTCCTACACAATGGAAAGTATTCTGACTGGTTGCGTCACAGTCTGGTGTGGAGGCTCCAATGCATGGGATGGCAAGAGGCTGCAGAGGGTTGTAAACTCAGCCAGCTCTATCACAGGCACAACCCTCCCCACCATCGAGGACATCTTCCAAAGGTGGTGCCTCAGATAGGTGGCGTCTATCGTTAAAGACCCTCACCGTCCTGGACGTGCCCTCTTTTTGATTCTACCGGGCATGGGAGCCTGAAAAATCACACTCAACAATTGAAACATCAACTGTACCTGGGGATGCTGCCTGGCCTGGTGTGCTCACCAGCAACTTTTATGTGTGCCAACAATTGAAGGACAGCTTCTTCTTCCCTGCCATCAGATTCCTGAACGGTCCATCAATGAGACCTCACTATTCCACTTCCATATTATTCATTTACTTGATTAATTTACAGTAATTTCTAAGCCTTACACTGTACAAAACAACAATTTCACAGCATATGGTGGTGATTGTAAATCTGTTTCTGAATCAATGGAATCAAAATCAGGTTTAATGTCACTGGCATATGTTGTGAAATTAGTTGCTTTGTGGCGGCAGTTCATAGTAATACATAATAAAAACTGTAAATTGCAATAAGAAACATATTGTTACTGTATGATCGAGAATCTCTGGAGGGAAGGCCGCAAAATCCCCGGCTTTGCCTGCTGCTGATGACCGAGGCTGAGGTTGAAGCGATTGGATAGAGATGGCGCTCAGTACTCGGTGTCGGAGAGCTGATCAGAGCTCGAAGTTTTCGGATGACTCAGAGTCGGACTGTGGTCGGGCATGGCAGGGAGAGTTTTTCTTCCTTCTCCCGTCTGCGGGAAATGTGGGACTTTCGAGAGACTTTGAACTTTTTTACTGTGCCATGGACTGTTCTTCATCAAGTTATGGTATTGTTGCACTGTTGTAACTATCTGTTATAATTATGTGGTTTTTGTTAGTTTTTCAGTCTTGGTCTGTCCTCTGTTTCTGTGATATCACACCGGAGGAATATTGTATCATATCTTAATGCATGCATTACTAAATGACAATAAAAGAGGACTGCGTGTCTTCATAATCTAATCTAATCTAATATCTACTATATATATATATCTTAAATTAAATAAGTGGTGCAAAAAGAGAGTACAAGAAAAGTAGTGAAGCAGTGTACGTGGGTTCATTGACAGTTCAGATATCTTATGGCGGAGGGGAAGAAGCTGTTCCTAAAATGTTGAATGCATCGTCAGGCTTCTGTACCTCCCCCTAGATGGTATCATAATTGGTGATCCTAATCAGCAATTCCATCCCTGACCCTGTCCCAGGCAAGCAAAGCGGTGTCATTGCCCTGACACTGTCCTGCAGCTGACCAGCAAGGAGATTCGTTCTGAGGAGGATGGTTTCCTCCTTGCCCTGAGTCATGACATACTCTCTCCTCATTTACCACATTTAGAAAGTCTGGTCAACTGACGCTTAATGTGTTGCTCAAATATGTCACTTAGCCTTCTTAAAATAATGCTGGTCGCACTATTTATAGCGCATGCTGCTTAATTTTACACCCTTATGCAAAGAAAGTACGTTATTCTTAAATTAGGTACTTAAATTAAATACATGAACAGCAGCATTGTGTTTATATTTCTGGACTAATTGGACCTTCAGAAGGCAATGTCTCAAAAAGGCAGCACCCATCATTAAGGATTTGCATCACCGGCTTCTCTTTGCTCCATCAGGGAGGAGGTACAGGAGCCTGAAGACACACACTCAATGATTCAGGAACAGCTTCTTCCTTTCCGCTATCAGATTTCTGAATGGACAATGAACCCATGAACATTACTCACTACCTTTTTATTTGTTTTTGCACTACTTACTTAATTTCTTTATATATACTTCTTATTGTGATTTAGTTTTTAAATTGTGCATTGGGATGTACTGTAGCTGCAAAACAACATATTTCATAACACATACAGTGATACTAAATCTGATTCTGATCATTGTCCAGAGGGGAAGAAAAATGATTTCATGATGCAAATTCAGATAACACCATGGTAGTCAGAGTTTCAAATTCAGTTCATTAAATAAAGTGTGTGTATTTCAGGTCTCCCCTTTACAGGTGGGATGTGGAGGCTTTGGAGAGGGTGCAGAAGAGGTTCACCAGGATGTTACCTGGAAGAGAGGGTATGAGCTGTAAGGAGAGTTTGGTCACATTTGGGCTGTTTTCTCTGCAGTACTGGAGACTTGACAGAGGTTTATAGTCTGGGAAGTTGACACTTGCAATCTTTTTCCCACGGTAGAAATATTGACTAATAGAGGACTTGCATTTAAGTTGGGAGGGGAAATGTTGAGGGGAGATATTTAGGCCAGGTCTTTTTCACACAGAGACTGGTGGGTGCCAAGGGTGATGGTGGCAGCAGATACAATACTGGCATTTAAGAGGATTTCAGATAAGACCATAAGACATAGGAGCAGAATTAGGCCATTCGGCCTTTCGAGTCTGTTTCATCATTCCTTCATAACTGATTTATTGTCCCTCTGAAACTCATTCTCCTGCCTTCTCCCTGGAATCTTTGACTCCCTGACCAATCATGAACTTGTCAACCTCAGCTTTAAATATACAGTGCCTATAAAAAAAGTATTCAACCCCCTTGGAAGTTTTCATGTTTTATTGTTTTACTACACTGAATCTCAGTGGATTTAATTTGGCTTTTTTGACTCTTTTTATTGGCACTGTACCCAATGACTCGGCCTCCGAATCTATCTGTGGCAATGAATTCTATAGATTCACCACCCTCTGGTTGAAGAAATTCCTCCTCATCTCTATTCTAAAGGGATGCCCCTCTGTTCTGAGGCTGTGCCCTCTGGTCCTAGACTCCTCCACTATAGGAAACATCTTCTCCACATTGACTCTGTCTAGGCCTATCAATATCCAATAAGTTTCAATGAGATCCCCCTTATTCTTCTCAACTCCAGCGAGTACAGGCCCAGAGCCTTCAAAATTTCCTCATATGTTAACCCTTACATTCCTGAAATCATTCCCATAAACCTACTCTGGACCCTCTCCAATGCCAGCACACCCATCCTGTAACGGGCAGCCAGAACTGCACATGTCAAGATGTGTGGTCTTCTATCTCAATACCATGTGGATGACAGGGGTTTAGAGGGATATGGTCCAAGAAGTGCGGAGGAACACCTGGAGAAACTTCTGAAATGCCCGCTTCACTGCTGTTGCCACTGTGCAATCGAGAATCTCCGGAGACGAAGGCCCCAAACCCTCGGCTTTGTGTATTGCCTGTTGCCGGGGCCGGGGTCGAAGCACTCGGCAGAGATGGTGCTCGGTGTTCAGTGTCGAAGAGGTGGTCGGAGGCTCAGAGTTTTCAGATGGACTGGGAGTCGGACTGTGGTTGGATGCTTCCGGGATGCTGCATCGGCAAGTTGGCGGCGCTGGAGGTTCACCGTCTGCGTGAGATGATGAGACTCTGAGACTTTTACTGTGCCATGGTCCGTTCTTATCAAATTACGGTAATGCTTTGCACTGTTGTAACTATATGTTATAATTATGTGGTTTTTGTTAGTTTATAAGTCGGTTTGTCATATGCTTTTGTGATATCATTCTGGAAAAGCATTTTATCATTTCTTAATGCATGCATTACTGAGTGACAATAAAAGGGGACTGCGTGTCCTCATAATCATAATCATAATATCTGTAAGGGGTTTGTACGTTCTCCCTCTGATGGCATGGATTTCCTTCCAGTGCTCTGGTTTCCTCCCACATTCCAAAGACATACGGGTGAGGGTTATGGGCATGCTATGTTACCGGAAGCATGGCGGGTGATGCTTGTGGGCTGCCCCCAGCACACCGTGTTGGTCGTTGATGTAAAACGACGCATCTTTCAATGTGACAGATAAAGCTAATCTTCCTTTAATCTTCTGCTGTTGTGACATTGCCAGCAAAGGAAAGCAGTGAGCTAACTAACAAGGGCAGCAATGACACCATGCTACAATCCTCTGGTCACAGGAGGCCTGATTGATTTTGCACGCCGACATGTTTTGATGACACCCGCTTAACCGACTTGCCCTCTGGGCTGGCTGCGGATTGCAAAGGGCTCGGTGATCCATTCCACACCCAGCTTTTCCTCAGCGAGCCCCGACCTCCGTTGACAGCACTAATTACTTCACCCCTGGGATGCGAGCAGCACGCTAGGGCACTCAAGTGTCACGGAGAGTGATGTGGGAGGACTATCAATGAACGATGACATATGCAGAGGAGGACTGCCAGCAACTAAACCTGTGCTGCTGTTTGGATGAAGTATGATTACGTAATGCGATCTGCTCTGTTTGAACTGCCGAAAGATGTTGTTACAGAGCACATTTCTCAGCTGCTTCGAATGCGTTACACTTCAGTGATGTTACAGTATTGAAATAACTGCTTGTCCCTGGCCCTTTTTTTTCCTACTTATTCATTCGGGGGATGTTGACTTCACAGGCTGAGCCAGCATTTAATTGCCCTAACTTAGCTGCCCTCCATAAGCTGCCTTCTTGAACCACTGTCGTCCCTGAGATTGTCACGGTGTGCACTGACAGACGACTAAGCCCAGGAGTAGAGGAACGACAGACTCCCATGTTGAGACAAAAACAAGAGTTTATTCATCAGAACTCCAACTGCACTTCAGTGGCTTGACCAAGCAACACCATGAGCTACATCATTCTCTAAAGTCCCCGATCAGTGCTAATAGGGAGTTCACTTTAAATAGTCACAGTAGGCTGAAAACCCGTGCAGCCAAAGTAAACTTGATAAGATTAAAAAGCAAGCACAAGGGCTTAATGACTCTAGATAAGACAGTAATTCACAAATACAGGTGGAAGGCCGGCAAGGCTCATGACAGAGATATGGAAATATCCACAATAAGACCATAAGACACAGGAGCAGAATTAGGCCACGAGGCCTATCAAGTGTGCTCCATAAAGTGTGCTTCATAAAGGTAAAAGATAAAGTTAGAGGCTGCTACATTGGGGACTTTTAAGAGATGTTTTGATAGGGACATGAATGTGAGGAAGAGGGAAGTAGATGGACATTGGGTATATTGTGTAGACAGAAGGGGTTAGCTTAGTTGGCCATTTGATTAGATGTGCGGTGGAGAGTATGTTGACTGGCTGCATCACATCCTGTTATAGAAACACCCATGTCCTTGAATGGAAAATCCAACAAAAAGAAGTGGATATGGACCAGTCCAGTACGGGTAAAACCCTTCCCACCGCTGAGCACATCTGCAGGGAGCACTGTCACAGGCAGCCAGCATCCGTCATCAGAGACACTCCCCACCACCCAGGCCATGCCCTTTTCCTGCTGCTGCCACAGGAGCCTCAGGAATCCCACCACCAGGTTCAGGAACAGTTATTAACCCTGAACCATCAGGCACTTGAACCAAAGGTTCTTGATACCTATTGCTTATTTATTTATTATTATTATTATTTCATTCTTTTGTATTTCCACAGTTTATTGTATTTTCCACACTGGTTGAATGCTCAAGTTGGTGCAGTCTTTCATTAATTCTATTATGGTTATTATTTGATTATGGATTTATGAAAATGAATCTCAGGGTTGCGAATGGTACTTTGAACTTTGAACTTTAATTGATTTGCTGTTCATTTGCTGTACTGTTCCATGTACGATAGGTGATGTTTATTTGTCACATGTCCATCAAAACATGTGATTCCATCAATGACCAACACGGTCTGAGGGTACACTGGGGGCAGCCCACAAGTGTTGCTGTACAGTTCAGCGCCAACATAACATGCCCAAAACCTGCTAGCCCTAAACAGTACACCTTTGGAGTGTGGGAGGAAACCACAGCACCGGGAGGAAACCACACCACCCGGAGGAAACCCACACCGTCAAGGAGAACATACAAACTCCTTACAGACAGCGGCGGGAATAGAACACAATAGATGGCACTGAAAAGTGTTACACTAGCCGCTATGCAATTGTTTTTTCCTTTTCAAACCATTTCTCCTGCCTTTCCCTGCAACCTTTGACACACTTACTAATTAAGAACCTATCAACCTCTGCTTTAAATATCTTCACTGACTTGGCCTCCACAGATTCACCACCCACTGTCTGAAGAAATTCCTCCTTACCTCTTTTGTAAAGGGAAATTCCTTTATTCTGAGGCTGTGCCCTCTGGTCCTAGACTCTCCCACTACCGGAAACATCTTCTGCCTGTCTACTCTGTCCAGTCTGTTCAATATTCAATAGGTTTCACTGAGATTCTCCCCTCATCCTTACAAACTCCACCCTATCAAGGAACTCAAGAATATCAAACTTTCTTGATACGTTAACACCATTTCTCTTAACCCTAATGCTGATAAACAAATGATCTCCAGGATTTTGACCCAGTGATGGTGAGGATTGGGTGGCAGAGTGGAGATATGTCTTAATCTAAGGTGCTCCTTCCCTCTGCTAGCCTGCAGGTCACCCTTGGGTAAGGTGTAGCACCTGCTTAGCCCCTGATCAGGGTCACGTGAATCCACAGGAACAGGTCATATGACCAGCTGGTGCATATCACAAGTCCTGGTTATGTTACCACTTATGCCGGGCTGACAATCTCTGAAGAGTATTGATAATGTCTGGAGTCACCCATCTTGTAAAGACACTGTGTAGAAGAAATCAATGGCAAACCATTTCTGTGGAAAAACTTGCCAAGAACAATCATGGACATGAGACCGTGATCACTCACATCTTACAACACGGCACATAACGATGACGATGTTGATGGTGAAGGAATAGGAGTATAATTGTTTTATTTATATATTTTTATTATTATTTCATTTATTTATTTTAATAATTGTATGCTTTCTGTTATCATAACCATATGTGCTGTGTGCTGTTGGTAATGTGTTTTGCACCTTGGCGCCAAAGGCACGCTGATTCATTTAGCTATATTTGTGTATGGTTGAGTGATAATTTAAACTTGAACTTGAAGTCAGCTTGGTGTGTGGCTTGGAGTGCAACTTCCAGGGGGTGGTATTCCCTGTGGTTTTAGTGCCCCTCTCCTTCTAGCAGAGACAGAGAGAGGCAGAGTCAGTGGTCTTACAGGATCCAAGGAACGTTTCTCTAGACCCAGACAGAAGCCAACTCTCACCCAGTACCCATCAGTCCAATGAGAGGCAAGGAATATGGTTTCCAGAGCTCATTACAACAATATCTCCTCAAGTCTTTACTGCGGGTAATGAGGGACAAAATTCTTCACTTACCTGTTTTTTCCCAGAATAATACACACAAAATTCTGGAAGAATTCTATGGAGAGAGGAATAAACAGTTGATGTTTCAGGCCGAGACCCTTCATCAGGTCTGGAAAGGAAGGGGGAAGAAGTCTGAATAAGTTGGTGGGAGGAGTGGGAGGAGTGGAAGAAGGACGTGCTAGAAGGTGATAGGTGAAGCCAGGTGGCTGGAGGAAAAGGATAGGTGGCTGGAGAAGGAGCAATCTGATAGCAGAAAAGAATGGACCATGGGAGAAGGAGAAACAGGTTGGTATCTGGGGGGAGGTGATAGGCATGGTTATCCACATGATCTATGCCTCTTATCATCTTGTACACCTCTATCAAATCACTTCTTTTTCCCCTTCTCTCCAAAGAGAAAAAGCCCTGTCTCCCTCAACCTGTCCTCATAAGAAATGCTGTCTAATCCAGGTAGCATCCTGACAAATCACCTCCACACCCTCTCTAAAGCTTCCACATTCTTCATATAATGAAGTAAGCAGAACTGAATACAATATTCCCCTTGTGGTGTAACCAGGGTTTTATAGAGCTGCAACAGTACCTTGTAACTCTTGAACTCAAACCCCTGACTAATGAGGCCAACACACCATACGTTTTCTTAACCACCCGATCAACTTGCGAGGCAACTTTGAGGGATCTATGGACATGGGCCCCAAGATCCCTCTCTTCCTCCACACTGCTAAGAATCCCACCATTAATTCTGTATTGTGCCTTCAAATTTAACCTGAGTAGTCCAAATGCAGTCTCACTATAGATTTATTGAGCAGTAACATTACAGACAGACAGAGAAAAGATCAGCATCGAACCTGTGTCACAACCACTGTTCTACTTGTGCCAATGAAGTGATACAGGCGATGGGAAGTGGGCAGTCCCCTTTCCATCTCTTACTGCTTTACCCAGGTGTCCATCACAGGAAACCCCTCCACACCATTGGGCACATCTACATGGAGCTCTGCCAGAGGAGAGCAGCACCCAGTAACAGGGACGCCCACCACCCAGGTCATGCTCTCTTCTCACTGCTGTCATCAGAAAGAAGTACAGGAGTCCCACGTCGCACGAAAACCAGGTTCAGGAACAGTTATTCCCTTCAACCATCAGGCTCTTGAACCAGAGGCGATGATTTCACTCACCCTGTGAGCAAACTGTTCCCACAACCTATGGAAGCACTTTCATAGAACATAGAACATAGAGATCTACAGCACATTACAGGCCCTTTGGCCCACAATGTTGTGCCAACCATGTAACCTACTCTAGACACTGACTAGAATTTCCCTACCACATAGCCCTCTAAACGTACCCTTCATCTCATTTATTTATTTATTGAGATTTATCGAGTGTGGTATGGGCCCTTCCAGCCCTTCAAGCCACGCCACCTAACAATGCCCCTTGTATAATCATGGGCCAATTTACGATGGCTAATTAACCTACCAACCAATACGTCTTTGGACTGTGGGAGGAAACTGGAGCACCAATGGGAAACGCACAAGGTCATGTGGAACGTATAAACTCCTTACAGACAGCGTTGGGAATGGTGGTGCAACAGCCTCTCCAGGTCCAACCAAAGGTGCAATTGTTCGTCCTTTACGTCTTTTTTTTAACAATCGCCATACACTGCTGGAATACTGTGGGTCTGCTCTCAGAGTGAGTTGCTCGACAGTGAGGAGCTGAACCATGTTGCGGCTGACTACACATTGGGAAGTGTTGGAGGACGGCGGTGGGACATGAACACGTATTGCTGGAACTGTAGAGTGTTGTGTTAAACACTGGGTGGGCATGTCAATGTTCTTGCTTATTTATTCAGTTTTATTACTTTGTTTGCTTTTTTTTCTTTGTACTTGCTATGAATACCCTCTGGAAAATGAATCTCAGGGGTGAATATGGTGACATACACTGTATGTACTTTGATAATGAATTTACTTTGAACTTTGAACTTTATTGGTTGCTACAGCCAGCGTTGAAGGGGCTTACTCCTTAAAAGGTTGATTGACAGCCAATGTCATGAGAGCCATTATAGACCTGACAGAATATGGCGTGAGATGCTATTTCAGGAGGACTTGGAGAAGGTCACAATCTGGGATGATGTAATGGGCTCCTAAAGGCAAAGCCACCCTGAACACCTCGGTTTACTATCTGTGGCATCCAAGCAATGATAACCAGGACATCTGCACCCTGACGCGTCCGCTCCGAGCCTCAGCTGGCTGGAGCAGCCAGAGGGTGGTGGGGTCGAAGCCTGTAGCAGACTCACCTGGTGCCTCGGTGCAGGTCTGGGAGGGTGCTGCATTGCCAGAGGCCCTGAGGCAACTTCCAGACCCTGTTGGTCTGGAAGTGGAAGATACCGTGTGGACACGAGGAATTCTGCAGATGCTGGACACATCAAAGTTGCTGGTGAACGCAGCAGGCCAGGCAGCAACTTTGATGTGTGATACTATGTGGAGTTGTGTCTGGGTAACATTCAGATTCAGATTTGGATTTCTACTTCACATGGACCTTGAAACATACAGTCAAAAGTGTCATTTGTGTCAACAACCAACACAAGCTAAGGAGGTGTCGGGGCAGCCCGTAAATACCACTACACATTCCAGTGCCAACATAGCATTCCCACAATGCTAGGCAGAACAACGCACAACACAACAAAACAAAACCTATCGGTTACAAGGCAACGGCAGCAAAACAAGCCCCTTCCCTCCCCGTACACAATCCTCCGAGTGAATCCTTATATAATTTCCCAGCTCCTGACCGCTGAATGCCAGCATGTTACATTATCCACCTGAGACGCCGCATTCTGTAAACTATGCCCTCCCCAGATGACCTCCCAAGAGCTGGCAGCTTATTCCACACCTCTACTACCCTCTGAATGAAGACACTCCCCCTTACATCCCCCTAAATATTTCCCTCTTCACTTGTAATCTGTGACTTCTATTTCTAGTCTTACCTAACCTTAGTATAAAAAGTCTGCTTACATTTACCCTATCTGTACCCCTCATTAGGAGGTGGGATGGAGATACGTCTCTACCAAAGGAGGTGTAAGGTGTTCCTTCCCACCGCTAACCTGCAGAGCGGATCAGGGTCATAATGGTGGATGGTCATATCACAAGCTGATGCTTATCACAAGTTCTGGT
Organism: Mobula hypostoma; assembly: GCF_963921235.1. Lineage (NCBI taxonomy): Eukaryota > Metazoa > Chordata > Chondrichthyes > Myliobatiformes > Myliobatidae > Mobula > Mobula hypostoma. Next base: position 4,127,014 of record NC_086107.1, read on the forward strand.
TATGCAACTATTAACGCCAGGCAGACAATCTCTGAAGAATATTGGTAATAGCTGGGGTCACCTGTCTTGTAAAGACACTGCCCAGAGGCAGGCGATGACAAAGCATTTCTGTAGAAAAATTTGCCAAGAACTATCATGGTCATGGAAGTCCATGATCGCCCATGTTGTATAACATAGCAAATAATGATGATGATACCCCTCATAAATTTTATCCTTCATCCATCACGAAGGACCCTTACCACCCAGGACATGCCCTCTTCTCATTGCTATCATCAGGGAGCAGGGACAGGAGCCTCAATGTTTTAGGCTTCTTCCCCTCTGTCATCAGATTTCTTAATGATCCATGAATCGATGAGCATGCCCTCTTCATTCCTTGTTTTCGCACTATATATATTTAAATTTATAATAATTTTATGGCTCTGCTCTGTACCGAGGCTTCAAAACAACAAATTTCAGGTCACCTTGGGAGTGGAGTGTTGTCTCAGGTAGATTTGCTGACATGCTGCTGTTCATAGGCCAGGCATTCAGTAGAGGAGCTGGGAAGTTTTATAAATGCTTTCATAAGTTTTATAAGTTTTGTAAGGCTGCACTTAAACTATTGATTACAGTTCTTTTTGGTCTGTTACAGGGAGATGTAATTCAACTGGAAGGAGTGTAGAAAAGATTTACCAGGATGTTGCCTGGACTTGTAGGCCTAAGTTACAAGGAGAGGTTGTGAAGACTTGGACTTTATTCCCTGAAATGTTGGTAAATGAGGGGTGAACTGATAGAGATATGGAAAATTATGAGGGTCAGCGACAAGGTGAAAGCACATCATCTTTTTTCCCAGAGAAGCGGTGCTAAAAACTAAATAGTTTAAGATCAGAGGTGAGAGATTTAAAAAGGGCATCAGGGGCAGTTTCTTCACACAGAAGGTGGGGTGTATTTGGAATGAACTGCCAGAATTAGTGGTCGAGGTGGGAACATCAGCAACTTTTAAAAGCCATCGAGATGGGTACGTGGATAGAAGTGTTTTAGAGAGCTGTAGGGAAAACACAGGCAGAGGGGTCGAGCTCACTGGGCAACACAGTCGGCTGGAGAAAAGGACCTGACTCCATCCTGTATGACTCTATCTACAGTTAATGGCCACTTTATTAGGTACATCCACTCGTTAACGCAAATATCTAATCAGCCAATCACGTGGCAGCAACTCAATGCATAAAAGCATGCTGACATGGTCAAGAGGTTCATTTGTTGTTCAGACCAAACATCAGGATGGGGAAGAAATGTGATCTAAGTGACTTTGACCGTGGAATGATTGTTGGTGCCAGACAGGGTGGTTTCAGTTTTTCAGAAACTGCTGATCTCCTGGGATTTTCATGCACAATAATCTTCAGAGTTTACAGAGAATGGTGCGAAAAACAAAATACATTTAGTGAGTGGCAGTTCTGTGGATGAAAACACCTTGTTAATGAGAGAGACCAGAGGAGAATGGCCAGACAGGTTCAAGCTGACAGGAAGGCGACAGTAACTCAAATAACCACATGTTACAACAGTGGTGTGCAGAAGAGCATCTCTGAATGCACAACACGTCGAACCTTGAAGTGGATGAACTACAGCAGCAGAAGACCATGAACGTACACTCAGTGTCATTAGGTACAGGAGGTATAGGGGGCACCTAATAAAGTGGCCACTGAGTGTATGTCAGTGATAATAAAGCTGATTCTGATTGTGATACTGAGGGCTTACTCTCTGGAATCGTCTCCCTGGTCATTATTCATT